>NC_041380.1:258256797-258287018 GCF_002162155.2 Triticum dicoccoides
AGTGCTGGACTGCAGCTAAGCCCTCGAGTGGGAGGATTGCTCTCCACTCGGTAGGATTTTTTCAAACTTAGGCGAGTACTGGACTGCAGCTAAGTCTCCGAGTGAGAGAACTTAGGAGAGTGCTGGACTGCAGCTAAGCCCCCGAGTGGGAGGATTGCTCTCCACTCGGTAGGATTTTTTCAAACTTAGGCGAGTACCAGACTGCAGCTAAGTCTCCGAGTGAGAGAACTTAGGCGAGTACTGGACTGCAGCTAAGCCCCCGAGTGGGAGGATTGCTCTCCACTCGGTAGGATTTTCTTTCGAACGTAGGTGAAACGGATTCGTGACTAAGCCCACCCACTGGGGGATTTCAGAAGTAAATAAGAACAACAACAATCGTATGAGAGGACTGTAAGCTCTTGTCTTTGATAAATAAATTACAAAGGTGTTTCTTATTACATTTTATTCGAACGAGTGCTTAAGTATAAAAGGGGCGGAGCAGCTCCGCGTTCCAAGCCCGTGGCTCGTCTTTCTGATGCTCAACAACTGTAAAGATGGTATGCTCCGTTGTGGAGAACTTTGGTGATGATGAAGGGGCCTTCCCAAGTCGGGGCGAGCTTGTGTGGTTTCTGTTGATCCACTCGAAGAACCATGTCTCCTTGAAAGGCTCGACCCCTCACATCTCTGGTGTGGAATCGACGCAGGTCTTGCTGATAAATGGTCGACCGGATCAAGGCCATCTCTCTTTCCTCCTCTAAGAGATCGACTGAATCTTGCCGGGCCTGCTCTGATTCCTCTTCGGAGAAGAGCTAAACTCGGGGTGCATTGTGGAGCAGGTCACTTGGCAGAACAGCTTCGGCTCCATAGACTAAGAAGAAAGGAGTTCGTCCGGTCGACCGATTAGGAGTTGTCCTTAAACCCCACAAAACTGACGGAAGTTCATCAACCCAAGCGCCTGCTGCGTGTTTGAGATCACGCATCAGTCGGGGTTTCAGCCCTTTGAGAATTAGGCCATTGGCTCTTTCTGCTTGTCCGTTCGACTGTGGGTGAGCGACTGAAGCATAGTCGACTCGTGTGCCTTGAGAAGCACAGAAAGCTCTAAACTCATCAGAATTGAAGTTTGACCCGTTGTCTGTGATGATGTTGTGTGGAACTCCATATCTGAATGTCAATTCTCTGATAAAACTGACTGCGGTGCTGGCCTTAAGGTTCTTTATAGGCTTAGCTTCGATCCATTTGGTAAACTTGTCGACTGCAATGAGCACATGAGTGAAGTCGCTCCTGCCAGTTCTTAGTGGTCCAACCATATCCGGTCCCCAAACAGCAAAGGGCCAGATGAGGGGGATGGTCTTCAGGGCCGACGCTGGCTTGTGAGACATGTCGGAGTAAAACTAGCAGCCTTCACATCTGTCGACTATATCTTTCGCCATTTCATTTGCTCGTGGCCAATAGAATCTAGCTCGGTATGCTTTAGCCACGATGGCCCGAGAGGACGCATGGTGACCACAGGTCCCAGAGTGGATGTCATTGAGGATCATTCTACCTTCATATGGTGTTATACATTTCTGACCGACTCCAGTCACGCTTTCTCTGAACAGTTTCCCTCTTATCACAGTAAAGGCCTTGGATCGACGGACGATCTGTCGAGCCTCTTCATCATCCTCTAGGAGTTCTTTCCTGAGGATGTACGCAATGTAGGGCACTGTCCAGTCGGGAGTAATGGCCAGAACCTCCATGATCAGGTCGACCACGGCTGGGACCTCGACTTCAGTCGGGTCTGTGGCGCTCTTAGGCTGCGGCGGCTCTTCAGTAAAAGGATCTTCCTAAACTATCGGCGTGTGAATATGCTCCAAAAACACATTGCTGGGGATGGCTTCTCTCTTGGAACCTATCTTTCCAAGTCATCAGCTGCTTGATTTTTCAGTCGGGGTATGTGATGGAGCTCTAACCCCTCAAACTTCTTTTCTAGCTTCCTCATCGTGTTGCAGTAACCAGTCATGGCTGGGCTTCTGACGTCCCACTCCTTCATCACTTGATTGACTACCAAATCTGAGTCACCGTAGACCATGAGGCAAGGGACGCCATATGAGATGGTCATGCACAACCCATACAGGAGTGCTTCATATTCTGCTTCATTGTTGGAGGAATCAAAGTGAATCTGGAGGACATATCTGAGTCTGTCTCCTCGGGGGGATACCAGTACTACCCCAGCACCAGAATCATTCAACATTTTGGATTCGTCAAAGAACATGGTCCAGTGCTCCGAGTGAACTTGAGTCGGCAGTTGCTGTTCGATCCACTCAGCGAGGAAATATGCTATTGCTTGGGACTTGATAGCTTTCTTTGCCTCAAACTTGATATCCAAGGGAAGTAGTTCAATCGCCCATTTTGCCACTCGACCAGTTGCATCTCTGTTGTGCAGAATCTCTGACAATGGAGCATCGATGCCGACTGTAACAGAGTGATCAGAGAAATAGTGTGCAACCTTCTTCGTGGTCATGTAAATCCCATAGACAAGCTTCTGATAGTGCGGATATCTCTGTTTTGACGGAGTCAGGACTTCAGAAATATAATAAACTGGGCGCTGAACTTTATAAGCTTTTCCTTCTTCTTCCCGCTCGACCGTAAGTACTGTACTGACGACTTGTCCAGTGGCTGCTATATAAAGCAGTAGAGGCTCTTTGCTGATTGGAGCAGCAAGCACCGGCTGGGTGGAAAGCAGGGCTTTTAGCTCTGCAAATGCTGCATCCGCTTCTGGGGTCCACTCGAACATATCTGATTTCTTCATCTGTCGGTAAAGAGGCAACGCCTTTTCACCGAGGCGAGAAATGAATCGATTTAGGGAGGCCAAGCAACCAGTAAGCTTCTGGACATCATGCACACGCACAGGGCGTTTCATTCGGAGTATAGCACCCACTTTCTCTGGGTTAGCATCGATTCCTCGTTCGGAAACGAGGAAACCGAGTAATTTTCCGCCCGAAACTCCAAACGTGCACTTTGATGGATTGAGCTTGATATCATACCTTCTGAGGTTGGCAAAGGTTTCAGCAAGGTGAGTCAGTAGGTCAGAACCTTTACATGACTTGACCACAATGTCATTCATGTATGCTTCCACATTCCGACTGATCTGAGTGAGCAGGCACTTCTGAATCATCCGCATGAATGTGCCTCCAGTGTTCTTCAAACCGAATGGCATTGTGACATGACAAAAGCACCCAAACGGGGTGATAAAAGCTGTCTTTATCTCGTCGGGTCCGTACAGACGGATCTGGTGGTACCCGGAGTAGGCGTCCAAAAAGGACAAACGCTCGCACCCTGCAGTCGAGTCGACTATCTGGTCGATGCGAGGGAGAGGAAAGTCATCTTCCGGGCAGGCTCGATGGATATGCTTGAAATCAATGCACATGCGAAGTGAGTCGTCCTTCTTTGGGACCATGACAACATTGGCTAACCACTTGGAGTGGTGAATCTCTCGGATGAACTCAGCTGCCAAAAGCCGAGCCACCTCTTCACCAATTGTCTTTCTCTTCTGTATGGCGGACCATCGAAGATGTTCTTTGACTGGTTTCACTTTTGGGTCGACTCGCAAACGATGCTCAGCCAGTCCCCTGGGAACACCCGGCATGTCAGAAGGCTTCCATGCAAAGATTTCCCAGTTCTCACGGAGGAACTGGATGAGTGCTTCTTCCTATTTGGAGTCGAGTGTGGTTGAAATGTGAGTCGGAGCAGCATTGGGGTCCGGCAGGTGAATGTGAATCGACTTCATTTTGCTAGACGACTGGAATGCTGAATCTGTGGCTGGCTTCTTGGCTCGCAACAAATCACTTGGATCTGCATTTTTCTGGTATTCTTGCAATTCTACCACGGCCATCTGAGCATCAGCGATCTTTGAGCCCTTCTGGAAGCACTCTTCTGCCTTCTTCCGATTCCCAGAGATAGTGATCACCCCTTTGGGACCAGGCATCTTCAATTTGAGATACACATAACATGGTCGAGCCATAAAACGTGCATAAGCTGGCCTGCCCAGAATGGCATGATAAGCACTCTGGAAATCCACAACTTCAAATGTCAACTTTTATTCGCGGTAATTCTTGGAATCACCGAAAACCACGTCGAGAGTAATCTGGCCGAGTGATGCAGCCTTCTTGCCTGGAATGACCCCATGGAAACTCATATTGCTCTCGCTGAGTCTGGACATTGGAATGCCCATTCCCTTCAACGTCTCTGCATACAGTATGTTCAGACCGCTGCCATCGTCCATCAGGACTTTTGTCAGTCGAGTGCCTTCGACCACCGGGTCGACCACCAGTGCTTGCCTCCCAGGGGTGGCTATGTGCGCTGGATGATCAGACTGGTTTAATGTAATGGCAGTCTGCGACCACTTCAAATAACTAGGTGTCACCGGAGCGATCATGTTCACTTATCTATTGATGACTTTCAATCGACTTTTGCTCTCAACGTCAGCAAAAATCATCAGAGTGGAATTCACGTGGGGATAACCATCATCATCCTCTTCCTCATCCTTAGCGTTGTCTGCTTCCTTCTCCTTTTCCTTGGGTTGTTTCTCTCGGAATTGCTGGATTAGGAGCCGACACTGCCGAGTGGTGTGCTTCGGGTAAATGAAATTACCCTCTTCATATTTTTTGGTGTGAATGTGGCACGGCAGATCCAACACGTCATTTCCATCTTGATCTTTTACTTTCTTGGGGTTCCACGGCCCTTTGGGCTTCCCCTTGAACTTTCCTTGAACCACAGCCAAGGCTTCACCAGGAGCAGCTGGCTCGGCCTTGCGCTTCTGTTTCTGACCGGAGTTTCCTCCTCCGGCTTTGTGGGCGACTGCTTTGTGCTTGCCACTCCGGAGTCGTTCTTCTTCACCATTGGCATACTTGGTGGCAATCTCCATCATCCGAGCCAGAGTCATATTTCCTGTCCGGTCGAATTTCATATCCAACTCCCAATAGCTGACACCTTCCTTAAAGGCACAAATTGCCTGATGATCTGACACATCCTCTATCGTGTGATGTAGGGTGATCCATCTCTGGATATAATCCCTCAAAGTTTCATTCGGTTTCTGAAAACAACACTGTAATTCTGTCAAACCTGCCGGCCATTTGCATGTGCCCTCGAATGTTCTGACAAACACTCGGGCGAGATCTTCCCAAGTATAAATACTGCTAGGTGTCAACTGATTCAGCCATGCTCTAGTCGAGCCCTCCAACATTAGAGGAAGATGTTTCATGGCCACTTCATCATTGCTGCCACCAATCTGGACAGCCACTCGGTAGTCTTCAAGCCAAGTGTCAGGCTTGAACTCACCAGTGAACTTACTGACTCCAGTTGCCAACCTGATGTTGGGGGAAATCACTGCAGCTCTGATAGCTTTGCTGAAGCACTCTGGACCTGAGACATGCACTCTGTTGCTGGTTTGCGGACCCCTGTCATGGCCTTCTTGGTGAGCTCTGTTTCTGTCGACCAAACCTTGAACGAGAATAGACCTCGCATCAAAGCCTGGCTCCCTGGAGTCGACTAGAATACCTCGCCCAACACTGTGAGGGCGTCTGTCTTCATGTTGCCGAGGCACGTACGACCCACTCCTTGGGGGAGGAGTGGGCACTCGACGACGATCATCACGATCGACTCGGTGATCATACTGCTCACGGTTCCTATACTGATCTCGTCGATCCCCACGTCCCTCACGCCTCGGTGGCGATCTTGGGCTATGGGCCAACTGAACTGTGTCCGCAACCACAGACCTGCTATGGATCCTATCCCGCGACTGGGATACAACCGTATTCTGTTCTCCCGCCGCCCGGAGCAGGGCTCGGATTTGCACCAGACCTCGGCTAGCTTCCGACTGGGAAGGTTGAATCGACTCTGCTATCCTGGCAGCAGCTGCTAGATTCTGGATCGGGGTTCGGTATACCTGAGTCAGAGGAGGAAAAAGTTGGCGTCGACTGGATTTGGGAGCACGCTGCCGAGCGCGATCGTCGAGTGCGCGCTGGAGGTTCTCCAGTCGAGTGCACTCAGCCAAGTTGGCCAAGCGCGCCTGCTCCAAGGCCTGGGCCTCAGGGGTTTCTCCAACTATAGGAGTATGCAGTGCATCCATGTTCTGGCGGCGAAGTTCCTCCCTCTGCTGCGAAGAGAGGGGTTCGGGGCGGTACTCTTCGTGAATGCACGACGGACCGCTGTTCCCGTCGCCTCCGTCTTCACGGGTGAAACCAGGACGTCTGCGTGGTCCATTGACCATCAGAACTTCAGCCACTGGGTCGTTGCTGTCGCACTCGGATGCGGTCTCTACGGAGCCAGCCGACAGATTGAACAGGTCGTAGAGAGTTTCGTCGGGCTCGATCGCCGCGACTTGAGGGGTGGCCGACTGGCGGGCCACTACATGCCTCACCCATCGCTGAAGTCTCGACCGACCGGAACGTTTGCTCTAGCGGGCCGCGGGAAGGGGGAAAGCTGCTGGAGTCGACTTATACTGGGTAGACGGCTGTCGCAGAAGGACGCCGCAGACGCACGCGCAAAAGTGCGTCGCCCCGCGGGCGGGGAGCGCGTCGACGTCGAGTGGAGCCTCCTGAAGCCAAGCGGAGTCATCAGCGACAAACACGAGTGCGCCGAGACAGATCTCGCGGCCCTCAGCCAAACCTCTGCCTGAAACCATGATGAAGGGGATCAGAAAAATTGCAACTTCTCCAACAAGTCGCTAAGACACCTGCCCCACGGTGGGCGCTAACTGTCGTGGATCTAAGACTGACAGTAGAATGGGGGGTAGGTATGAGGAGATAAGATCCTAGCTATGGAGTAGTTGTACACACGAGTTTTACGAGTTCAGGCCCTTCTTGGAGGAAGTAACAGCCCTACGTCTCAGTGCCCTGAGGCGGTCGACTGATTTATATTTGTGTGTGAGTTTACAAAAGATGCGAACCCGTGTCCCAGAGGAGGGGGGTGGCTTATATAGAGTGTGCCAGGACCCCAGCTCCCCTCCGTTACACAGGGTTCAATGTTCATAAAGGGGGAGCATTACTGGTAACGTCCGAAGTAAAGTACTACTAATGTCCATAAAGCTATGGTTTAAATCCCGACCGTTGCGGAGTGAGGGGCTTCTCATCTTCTGGTGGTCGAGTGTCTTCAAGGTGGTCGAGTGAACACATCTTCATGGTCGAGTGGATGATGGTTTCTCTTCGACTGCTTCTGATTCTTTGTAGAGATGTCCTTGGGGAGGGTATGTTGGACAGATCCATGACCCTACCCTAGGTACATAGCTTCATCACCGGCTTCAGCTATGCAGCTTAAGCTGGCCCTTGGGGGCTACTTGTGTTGATTCTGCAGTTCCAACATGCTATGACATTCTATCATATCCAGTAGACTTGGCAGCTAATAGAGATATATTTATATGGAGAAGATTGTAGTGTTTACCTCAAAACGTTCCTTCATAAGGTTGACCAGGCCAGCTTCAAAGTCACGGCTGGTGTGAAGGCAGTTTAAGTAACTGGAGTGAATCTCTTGAGCATTGAACTGGGCATAGCTTTCCAAGTACAATTTCCACTTGCCCTTATCAACAGCAGAAAATTCTTCTTTGGCGTTGTGCTTGGATAGGATAGTGGGGTTGCCTGGTGTTGTATAAGCCGTCCCAGTAACCATTGTGTCTCCGGTCTCCTGAGCCGGCTGAGCGGGACTGGGTGGCTTAGCTTTCTCCGGGTCAATATTCATGGGGTCCATGGTGACAGGGTGCTCCTCTGGTGGCGGATCATCCATGGCTTAGCATTCTCCGGGTCAACAACCTTGGGATCTTCAGCTGGCTTATTAACCTTCAGCTTCTTGCTAGGTTTGGCCAAAGCACTAAAAATAAAACACATGATGAGATTAGTATACCAATTGAGTAAGGTGTAAAAAGCAGGCTTATGTGTTCTCACCCAGGAACAGTCTTGAACAGAGGAAGCTGAGTCCTAGTGGAATCACCTGATGAAGAGTGAGAGGTTCCCTTGAATCAGAAGGGTTAAGAGGTTGTCGAAAAAGGACAACCTTGGGAAAAGCTAAGTCGGAAATCTGTGAAACCTTTGGATGACGCTTGCGAGGGGCCAGCGTGTTGGGTAAGCCGGAGGAGAAAATCCCACCGCCACTATTGCGGGATGTGCAGCGAGCTTCATGTTGTTGTTTCTTTTGGGGAACACAGTAATTTCAAAAATTGCCTTCTTTGCTGCAATATATGTTGGGTTTGTCTCACAACCTTCAGCAGACTTGTGCATGCCATCAGGCATATCACCCTGAAACAAAGCAGAGAGGTGACAGGTTTTGCATGTGTATAAACAAAGATGATAACTGTGCTGTCAATTCCATCCAATTTCAAATTAGAAAATAAAGAGTAAGTTCAAAATATCAATAGCATAATTTGGCATTGTTCATAATGCGGGGAGCTTCACCACACTACTGGATTACCATGTCAACATAACAAGCATAGATGAAGGGCAAAGAAAATCATTGTATCTATTTTGGTTAATGTGCATGGCATGTTGTTCATATCATCAGCCACATCAGTCAGATAAAACATGAGATGACAAGGCGCAAACGTGGGCTACTTCACCACACACTGGATTATAGATACACAAAAACAAGCATACATATAGGGAGTATTGAGTAATGTTGATGGTATGAATAAGGAATTTGGTTTTACAAGTAAAACTTAGAACTTACGGTTCTTGTGAACACGCATTTTGGTAGAAACAACAAACTAAACAGCAGTAAACGATAGGGAGTATGACCAAATTAAACAGCAGTTGAGGATAAAGGCTTTAGAAGGATTGACTTACATTAACAATTAACATCGGCTTTATAATGCGCTTCTCCATGTCAAGGGAAGGATAACTCAAGAATTTCAGCACAAATCTTCTTCATAAGCATTGCCTGTACTCTACATTTTGTAGAGAGTAATTATAGACATTATAATACTGGAAGGGATAGAGGATAATGAAGAAAAGATGCAGATTGATGCTACATAATCAACTACCAATCCCTGGAAGTACAAGCGTTATAGGACAACATGTACTGACAAGAGCAATGGGCTACACTTCTGCACTGGCATTGTCTATGTATTCTACTTTTTGGTAAGATTAAATATAGATCTGATCTTTTTTAGTAAATGGTGGGTGACGGTGTCCTGGAGTAGGGGGTACTCACCACGTCATCTCTCGATCTGTTAGATTGGGCCGAGGACCCCCATGGCCGTATACTCATGGGCCAGATCGGACAGCTGCCGCATACAAGGAAGATTCCACAAGACTTGGCGATCAAGACAAGGACTTCTCCCCACCGGCGTATTCGGCTAGGACTCTTGTTATCCTAGTCCTCTGGTGCATTATATATAGCGAGGCCAGACTAGTCGATACAACATACAATCATACCATAGGCTAGCTTCTAGGCTTTAATCTCTCTGATCTCGTGGTAGATCAACTCTTGTAATACTCATATCATCAAGAATAATCAAGCAGGACGTAGGGTTGTACCTCCATCAAGAGGGCCCGAACCTGGGTAAACATCGTGTCTCCTGCCTCCTGTTACCATCCGCCTTAGATGCACAGTTCAGGACCCCCTACCCAAGATCTGCCGGTTTTGACACCGACATTGGTGCTTTCATTGAGAGTTTCGCTGTGTGATCGGCAAAAGGATGGATGGCTCGTCTGTAGGTCAACTGCGATGCCGGCATCTTCGTTGCCGGCTCGACTGGTCACCTTGGCTCAACCGAGGATCGTGCTCCATCTTCGATCGTCATGTTCGGACGAGGGCCTTCATCAGCATCAACTCCGATCTCTATCAAGATCATGGAGGAATCATCCATGGAGCTCGGGGGATCAACGTCAACATTGCCCTCGGGCGACCGTGCTGTTTTTCCGAACAGCAAACTTGTATCCGCTGCCACCACCTCTTAGAGAATCGCTTTGACGATCCCTTTGGTGGAATTGTGCAGCATTAACTCTACAACAACCATGCAAAATTTCATCGAGTTCCGATGGAGGAATCTCTGGCAATCTACGATATACCGGAGCCCTGTCAAATCTGGACGGGAATCTGGACGAGTTTAGGGCGTGGTCTCCAGCACCTATCTCGGACGTTCTTTGGAAGATCCAACCGTTGATCGGTCGCGGAATTATTATATCTAACACCCCTCAAACTTTCAGCTCGATCCGACCGTCCTAACTCCGGGAACCTTCCGATTAGTGCATCACTTTTCGGGTCTGTTTTCTGCGTGAATACGGATCCGACCCGAATTCATATTTCTTTATGAACGTGATATGGGACAACCTTCTTGAAGGAATTTTCTCCTAGGGTATTGTACGTTGTTTTTAAACACGTGCCCATAAAATTGTAAGCCTCCTCTGAGGTAATCTTCACTATCATACTGGCATTAAACCAGTCCGGCAATACTGCTCCACAGCTACCGACCTGCGCTAGACACGTCGGCGCCTTTTGAGCTGAGCTCAACTACTTCAGATCATCATCTCGGCGAGCGAACAAGAGTTCGAAATCACCAAGGATAAATCATCACCAACATCGCCGCCCCGCGGAATACACGGAGCGGGAACACAGGCATCGCCGCATGGTCACTTCATCAAGTCGGCATTGACCGCGTCACAAGTTACGACCTGCATCGGCATGGCCACACTGTTGCTTCTTCAAGCCCATGTCCATCACGCCGAATTGCTTCAACACCTCGGCTGACACGGCACCTGCAACATCTCCTTACCGACCTGCTCCGTCTCCTCGGCTAGACCGAGGGCTTCACCATCTCTTCATCAACTTACTTCGGAGACTTCGGCGTCACCAGCTGACCAGCTTCATCACATTAGCTGGACCACGGGCTTTTCCTCGGCGAGCCAACCTTTGCTAGCATCGCCATGCACTTAATCCCCCATCAGGCAATGGGTGTGCGGATCGAGCCCCAATTTTGGGAGTAACCTTTCTCCAGATTGCTACAATAGATAAACCAGGTGTTATTAATCCTAGTATTTTTTCTTGCTTGGGTTTATTTTTCCCAAGGAATTATTACTCCGGTTTGTTTCATCATCTATACACAGGTCTATCAAATGGTGGCCGCATTAACAACGGCCGCGTGGTGGTTCGGTCAATTTTCATATACATTTCGGCGAATGCCGCATCTGGAACTCACACCGGCCTGTGAATTCGGGCTTGGCCATGCCTTCACCGTGTCACGCCGACGCCCAGTATCGACATGACTTCGGTGCCAGGCGACATCTCTTTCAATAAATTATTTTTGTGAAAAGCAATTATCCTTTTTGGACCGCACTATTTTATGTGTGTAGGTGATTGACTTCGACTGCGTCACGTGGTCTCTTCGGCAAGCCGACGCCGTCGTCCTAATCGGCGTAAATCGGCTCGCGTGATCACCTTGTTGGTCGTGTTGCCATACCGACGTGTTCGGTTGGCTCGGGGACTTCGGCATCGCCGGGAGAACTCTACCTCATCGAGTGTTCGGCGCACAGGCCATATTTCTTTTATTACTCACTTTGCATAAATTATTGATTATGCAACAATTTTTTTTATTATTCCTATTATCTCTGGCTTGCACTATTTTCTATGTACAGGTAGATAATCCGGGCAGCGCTGTCACCGCGGCGTACCGATGTACCACGTCACCTCGGCTGACCGGGGGCTTCGTCATCACTTCATTAACACACGCTGGGGGCTTCAGCATCACACTGCCGGCCTGCTCCATCGACGCGGTCGGACTGGGGTTTTCACCTCGCCCATCGACTATGCTGTGTCACCACTTCATCAAGCCGAGTTCTTTACTCGAACATCTCGGGACCGGCTTGGGGGCTGGGATCTCGTCCCGCCACAATCTCGGCCTGCGTCATAAACATTGAGCACATTAACCAGCTAAGTCGCTTTCATGCTCAAAAACTTTCGGTTTTAAATTTTGTTCGGTTCGACCAAGCATTATACTTTTCGGCACAAAGTTGTTTGGGACAAAGTTCCTTGTCAAAACTTTGTTTGTGACGCACAAATTCAAATACCCCCTTTACCTGGGGGCTTCCTTTATGAAGCTTTTCCTCTTGCATATGATTATACTTGTACGGCTTCGTTCCTTGTTCGTGTATTATGCCACAATATGCACCATATTGACCTAAGCGATTTGCAAGCTGGGTTGCCTTGCTCCTGTGTTTACCCCTACGTTCCCGATTGTTTGGCTAGGGAGTAAAGGGAGCACCTTTGCAATTATCACGACCGGGTCATCCAAGCTCTGACCTCAGACTAGGTGAAGCCGAAAGCTAGCGCTCTTATTGTTTTCAATCATGGTCGGCACGCAACAGAACTCATGAGTACAAAAAATCTATTGCACAAGTCTCATAGTAATAATGAGCATCGAAGAAAGGTATCGGTGGGGGTACTATTTTCTTCGAAGATGCTTCTTACACTTTGTTAGTAATATAGCATGAATTCCTTGGGCGCGCTTTGTCTGTTACAGCCTTATGGCCTGATTGCCTGGTCATCGGAAACACCGTCAATACTCTCGACAGGTGGAGTACATGGCACTTTTCGGCCCTTGGCCGAAGAGGGAGAAGCCGACGGTCGGTTAAGATGTGTTTAAAGTTCGGGTGAACACATATACGATATAAGTACTTCGGTACATACAATCATTATACATAAAATTCTTTTACCCAAGTCACTTGGGGGCTCTTAAAATTTATATGAGCTGTTTTATAGTAAATTGCATTTTCTTCTTGGTCGTTGCAAAGTCTTTTTCTACCGCTCCTTTTTCGACTTGAGTTTATGGTCAATAGCCGGATAGCATGTCTTCTCTCTGAAAGCCACTTGCGTTTAGTTTGCTAAACTGGCCTCGGAGAAGTACTTCGCCTTTGGGATGAGGAGCTTGAAGCTGTAGGCTGACCCGCGTGAAGTCTTGAGATCGGATGTGTAATGTTAAAGCACGACAGAAGCACAATTTTTTTCCAATTTTCGGATTGGCACCGGACACTTGATCTTGTTCGGACGTCAAGTTTTTACTGACGTTTTTTGGTTCTCCAAGCTTATGGCACTTTTAAACTATTTGTGTGTTTTCAGCACAAGTCTCACAGTGCAACACCGGACACCTTTAGAGATTCGGCAAAAACATTCTCGGATATTGCTATATATTTATCGGTTTCGAATTGTGTCTTCGGTCAATAGTTGGGTTGCCCGGCTCCTGCGCTTGCCTCCTACGTTCTGCTTTGTTCGGATAGGTGTGCAAAGGGAGAACCACTGCGATTGTGCTTCCAGCTCACATGGTTAAGCACCTCAGTGGAGAAAGCCGAAAACTGACTGTCACAATAAGCGTAAACTGGTCAGCGATCTGATGACTGTGTTAAATGATGGGCCATTCATAACATTGGCCGAAGTGTTTACGGCTTGACCTCGACTGTCGCCGAACACTACCGGGGGCTAGTAACTGGCCTCCCAAACTGAATCCTCAATATTTTGCTCTTACATTAGAGCTGAGGTTTCACGATCATGCTTAGCATGACAACCCAAAGAAAGGAACCAATAGCGGGACTATTTTCTTTGGAAGACATTTCTTATGTTAAACAATTATATAACATATCTCTCTACATACCTTTGTTTATAACACTGTATGGCCAGATTGCCTCGTTTGTCATAAATCTTTGCCCTCATAAAGGCTTTATAAAGTAGGACAAACACTCCTCGGCTACTGGCTGAGGAGGTGGAAGCCGCTGGTCGGTCAACAAAGTTTTGTACAATGCGGATCCGAGCATTAATGATGTAAAGTACTTGGATACATAGAATCATTACACATAATTTGTGATATCGATCCTTAATTCGGCCACCCGTGCCCGCATTAGGGCTCAGGGGCTACTGGGCTTCGGGCTTATCATTTACTAATATTAAAGGGGCGTATCGATCCCCTGATCTGGTGTTGCCACCCGACCAGTGTCTCGGGGGCTACTGCATTGGCAATCCAGTGCAGAAAATTTAAGTGCAATATAGTTTTCGAGGAGATTATGATCCTCAGGTTGGTCGGCCGCACCCAACCTGAGTCTCGAGGACTGAGCACGCCGCTTTTTGTGTCCCGAAGTATTCTGCCGAGCTAGGACTTGGTCCTCAAGCCGATTTTGCAAATCAACCTGAGTTCAGCGGCTACTGGGATCAGTGGTCTTATGTCATCCTTCAGGTGCATCTTGGGTTTTAGACCGATACACACCTTTAGGGCTACTGGCTATATATCTCGGCAAAGAATAAATTGCACCAATCAAAAATATTGACAAAAAATCAACCCGCGGGGTGGTGGACCACCTTGGAAGCAGTCCGGCATAAAGCTCGGGCGCTAGCGGCTAGCTCCATAGAGGGCATTTCCGGCATTAAGCTCTACTAAACTCCTTCAACTTTTTTGGACCAAGATGATCTATGACATCTTGGATATAGTCCGGCATTGGAGCTTGGACACAGTCCCGCGTTGGAGCTCAGATACATTTCGGCGTTGGAGCTCAGATACATTTCGGTGTTGGAGCTCCAAAGCAGTCCAGCATTGGTGCTCGGCTGCAAAAGATACCTCGAATGCAGTCCGGCGTTGGAGCTCAGACGCAAGAGGACACTGCCTCCCGGGAACAACTTCAATACCCGAGGTGTGGCATAAAAATAACAAGGCATTGATAAAGGCCGGAAACTTAAAGGGGCTCCTCGGATACCCGCCGTGTAAACTCCTCGGATGCACTTCGGCGATCCTCAAGATCGAAGATGAGAAGATTTGTTGAACCAGTTTTCAAGACCGATGACCGAAGATGAAGAACAGTTCAGAAGAATCGAGGAGCGTCCCTAACTTGAAGACCGGTTCAGGGGGCTACTGATGGTGTCCTGGACTAGGGGGTACTCACCATGTCATCTCCTGATCTGTTAGATTGGGCTGAGGACCCCCATGGCCGTATATTCATGGGCCAGTTCGGACAACTGCCGCATACAAGGAAGATTCCACAAGACTTGGCGATCAAGACAAGGACTTCTCCCCACCAGCGTATTCGGTTAGGACTCTTGTTATCCTAGGCCTCTGGTGCATTATATAAACCGAGGCCAGGCTAGTCGATACAACATACAATCATACCATAGGCTAGCTTCTAGGCTTTAGCCTCTCTGATCTCATGGTAGATCAACTCTTGTAATACTCATATCATCAAGAATAATCAAGCAGGACATAGGGTTTTACCTCCATCAAGAGGGCCCGAACCTGGGTAAACATCGTGTCCCCTGCCTCCTGTTACCATCCGCCTTAGATACACAATTCGGGACCCCCTACCCGAGATCCGACGGTTTTGACACCGACAGTGGGCGAGGGAGATAAGATGCAGAATGCTACACAATGAACCAATCCCTCTTCCCATAATACAAGAATGTTTTGAACACTGGTGTACTGTACAAAACATTCTTATATTATGGGACGGAGGGAGTAGCTATTAATGCAAGTACAGTGATAGACGATGTTCAGTCCTTACAAGAGGACTGCAGAGCTAAACCTCTTCAAAAGCATTGGGTTGATTCTAAATTTATGTAAGAGTCCATACGGATCTTATAATGTCCACCAAATGGATGATAACGAGGCTAACATGTGCAGTGATGCTACATAATCAAACAACTATGAAAGTAAGTATGGTCATACAGGGCAAGAGGTACTCACAAGAGCAATGCAGTGTATAGTATAGTTGTGAGATTATGTGGTCCCTTGAGAATGAA
The DNA here is from genome assembly GCF_002162155.2 of Triticum dicoccoides. NCBI lineage: Eukaryota > Viridiplantae > Streptophyta > Magnoliopsida > Poales > Poaceae > Triticum > Triticum dicoccoides. The sequence continues at coordinate 258,272,509 of NC_041380.1, forward strand.
TGTTCTTGTGCTAATAGTTTTCGTACAAGTGAGACGTTAAGGAAAATGCAGAAATGTAGTTCAAATTGTGATGTGATATCATAGACAATACCTTACGCTGCAGCCGAGACCATTGTGTAACAAGATTATTCTAGTCACCGTCGGATAAATGTAGCACCGGAGACTTTACAGAAATTTCGTTTAGAGGCTTGCCATCGAAGTGTGCTTGCCTCAGGTAGGAACGATACTTCATCAACGAGTGCTTGAAAAGCGCAACCAACCCTTGCTTGTCTTCAGAATCCAGTTTGGTCCTCGCCTATTTAAAAGAATGAAATTTTGTGTCTTCTGTTAGCAGAAACATATGCAGTAATGACCATGAATAACATTAGTACATTACTTACCCGTAAGTTGCGGAGGAAGACTGGAAATTGTTCTGTGTCTGCGGTATAATCTTTCCATGAAGGAAAGATGTGCACAAAGTTCCTGACAACAATATAAGCTTCGTCTTCTAAACTCGGAAGAAATAGAACAAGGGTCCTATTTGCTGCAATTGGGGCTCTCTGGTTCGAAAATGGATTTGGCAACTGGATTTGGTGTACTCTTTGCTGGAATGGGGGTTTTGCGTCATAGAGCTGGTGCTATGTCAACTGGCATAATCATTCTGTTTGCTGCAGCTGGGGTCTACTAAGTTGGGGCATCAGAAATGACCAGTGTAGTAGGGCTAGAGTCTGCTAGAGTTGGTGTGTTTTGTGGGTCATGTGATATTGCAACTACACCTAATGGGCTATTTGATTTATCAGGTGCCACTACCTGTTCGAAATACTTTGCTTGTGCTCCTCCACGATCAACAATCACCCTCTTCCTTTTGAACATCTGATACACAAGAACAACATTTGAATGGATAAATATGGTATGATGACAGATGGAATATGTACTGAAAATGGATAGGCAGGGTGTATTCACATACACGGTGTGTAAACTAAGCTAATGGCAGTTCAACAAAGTAGAAGCAATGCAAAGCATCGGTTGCAAGATATGTGTGACCAATATAACCTTGGAAAGTTAGAGCAAGCACCTTGATGGGTGAGTAAGATAGGGCATCTTCCTCTGACTCCTCTACTAGGGAGCTACATTGACTTAGGTCTCCCTCTGGCTCAGAATCACTGTTACGATCATATTCTGAGCATGAATCTGTAGGTGGAGAGCGTTTGCATTGCATTGCATCCAGACTTGATTTCAGTCCCTTAATGCCAAGTTTGACAGCAATGGCATTGTTCTGCTTTATTCTTTTCATGCGCGCAAGCTCATAATCATTATGATGTTGTTCAGAAACTGAGATTCATGAAAAAAATAAAAAGTAGTCAGATTATCTATGGAATGCATTACAGATTCAACTCGAACAGTGTCTCCCTATAAACCCCTGCATATGCAAAGTTCACCCCCAACCGTGCTGACCAGACCACACACAGAAATACAAACCCCTTATGTCTCTATAATAGGCAGACACACATTTCAAAACTGAAGTAGGAACATTAGAATCATATGAAATTCGTATTTGAACAAATAAACTAAGGAATTATGAGTGGCATAATGTTTAGCTTCAAGGGTGGAGCGTTGGTAGTGCGACACAAAGCAAGTAGGCACTTTGTATTCCATGTAAAAGATCGAAGCCTATGTAAAAGCTGGAAATGACACTTTCTTTCTATACAATGCAGTGTTTGTTGCCCACACATGATGGAAAAGATCACATAGAGAAATACTATTCACTCATGTCTATGGTTCCAATATTTAGAAACAGGGTGGTCCACCCTAAAAGAATATTGACAACAAATATGACAAGGCAAGCATAGATGTAGTGAATCAATCATTACTTGTGAGCTTACTAGGACAAGTATGCATAATTGTAACTGTAGTAAGAGACCATCCAAAATCCTCCTAGAGTCATGCCGTCCAGGGACGGCAAGTCACCGGAGAGGCAGGCGGCTGGGGGTGAGTAGACATCGGAAGCGCGCAACAGAACGGAGGGGAATCGGGGCCTGGGACGACCCAAAATCCCAGGGAGGGCCGGCCCTCCGTGGGCACCCTGTAGAGATACACACCCGAGCGGCGAACATGCATTTTCGAAACTAATTTAGGAACATTTAGCTGCCAATTAAACGACTCTGTTTTAATAATATCAGATTCGTATTTGAACAACTAAGCTTGTTTAGCTTGATGGGTGGAGCAGTGCTATTATGACACGAAGCACATATTCTGATATTATAGTGATCATAAAAAGGGCAAACTCTAAGCATATTTATTTTTTAGCAAAAGAGGGTTTCCCCTCTGATTTCTATTAAAGAAACCACCATGGAACCAACATGATCAATTAAACCATATTATGATTGTGCCATGGCAAATTTGAAGCTGCAAACTAGAGAAATGATATTTAGCAGCCACTGTTTGCTTTGAACTAAGAACTAAATTCTAAGAGCTGAAAAGAAAGTAGAGTAACCAAGTTAAGATCTATTTTCTGGTTGAGATCAAAAGGTTGAGGAGATATGAAGTACCACCACTCTTGCGGCGCTGTGTATGCGTCGGGGGTGCGATGGCTGTCAGTGGTGTGATGCAGATCTGCAATGGTAGACGGGTGCATTGGGGGATAAGTCCCGTTGCAGTGGAAGAGAAGGTCGTGTGAGCGGCCCCGGCAAAGAGGACGATGGCGTCGATGAAGCGAGAGGACGTGATGCAAGGCTCTTGGTCCGTCGCCATGGATGAGAAACGTCCATCTCTAGCAGTGGACGACGTGGTCTTGGTAGGCGCTCCGGCATGGTGGAGGACAGTGGCGATGGATGTGGTGGAGGACAGCGGCGATGGATGGGGTGGAGGATGGCGGCGATGGATGGGGTGGCGAACGGAGGCTGGTGTGGGGATGGTGTTCTAGCGCGGACTGTGTAGGAATGGGAAAATGGAGGGAGAGGTACGGGGAACCATGTTTTTGGGACGCGCCTGTCTGAAATATGGTAAAGTTATGAACTTAGCCCCCGTTTAAAATTTGGACGTCTCGTCGGTTGGGGATACGATGGTAATCTCGCATCTCGCCAATATTTGCCCAGAGCAATTTCGGGCGAGGGGAGGGTGGTTGGCGCCCATGGTTGGCGCGCACAATGACTGAACAGGGCTGACAGGTAGGGAGGTTGTGTCATGTCTGAGTGAAGTTACAAACCTGCCCCTATTGAAAATATTTGCCTACATCGATTTCGGCCGAGTCGAGTTTGTTTTGCCGCCCACCGTGTATGAATGGGGAAATGGAGGGAGAAACAGAGGTCTTTCGGATGAGATTGAATCAAATGTGTTTTGCCGCCCATGTTTGGCGTCCACTGTGTCGGAATGGGCTCAGAGGTGGTCGTTCACGTCTAATTGAAGTTACTAACCTACCCCCATTTAGAGTAGTGGAAATCGGGCTGATGAATTGTCCGTGTAATGGGTAGACAGTAGTTTCCATCTCCCAAACACTTGGCTTCGGGCAGCCGATGTGGGAGTGGACATTTTGCCGCTTCTTTCGAATTTTGGGACAATAAGCATCCACGTTTACCCTGGCAACTAAATTCGAATCCATTTTGTATTCCTATACGAATCTTTATAAATCATTCTATGTGTTCTTATATATCTTCAAAAGGACGACAAATATGTATTCCACTGTCATATATGAATATGGTTTACAAATTCCGATACTCGAATTCAGAAACTAGAATCCAGTTTAAGGTGAATTCGAATATTTGGAACACTTCATGTCCAACTCAAATGTCACACGCAGCATAATGTGTACTCCCATTTAGATATGTACACAAGCGATGTATTAAGATTCAAATACCGAGTCAATCAACCAAGAATGTACAAAACTAATAGACATATAAACACTTATAGAGTATATGGATCAATAATATGAACTAACATACATAAGCCAGTCCGCTGTACTTTTTTTTTGCTACAATAGTATCCTTTTTTTAGCCAAGCTACTACAACATCTTGGCCGTTTCCGATGCGTGCCACTTATGGTCCATCTATACTACTATTATTGTTGAATGCACATTCAGCCTGATTGGCATATTTGTAGGTCTGGCACGGCAATCAAAATGAAATGACTCCGAGTCTTATCAATTAATACAGACTTGTGCTCAAATAAATTTACAAACCAAAAAACAAAAACAATTATTACATGATCTCTAAAACAAATGGTTTGATTGATTACATGAACAAACAACACAAAGGTTATTCAATGATGGAAAGAACATTTCACCTATGATTTACCAAGTGGGAATTTAATTTCCTTTTTTCCTTCAGGACCTTAACAATGTGGTCAGTCTCAGCTTGCTTCGTTTTGAAAACCACCAAATATTTAATGGTTGTATTGAGTACTGCTTGTGATTGTGTTGTTTGCTTCCTCAACATGTCAACTTCATCTCTAAGTGCAGAAGCAGAATCTCTTTCTACCACTAGTTTAGCCTCTAGAGCATCAGCAGTTGGCAATTCAAAATGCACGATTGGGCCAGTGCCACTACTGTGGGATGATACAACGTCCATGGGGACCTCGCTCTTTGATCTTGGATTAACCTGTTTTGCCATTAAAGTTTCAATTGGATTCAAATAAGTTGAAGTTAGCAAAACATCTCAACTGGGAGTTATAACAGCAAACCAGTTAAACAAACAAGGAATTAAAGAGTTTCAATTAGATGCTGAAAAGTAGTTATTAACATCATTGTAACCCGTTGTTGCAGCAGCAAAGCAGTTAAACAAACAAGTAGCTATTTAAGTTCAGGCAAACAGGTAATTCTTAACAGTAAGTATCGAACACATAGATAGGCACAGTCTATAATAGGATTAACAGGCCATGGCATTATGTAATCAGTAGCAAACTAAATTAAGCCAAGAAACATAATTGAACAATTTTGCAATAGGTGGCTAACTAAAATTCCGAGAAGCAGTTACCTAAACTTACGCTAGTTCTTTGTATAGGCACACTGCAACTTCTTTTTCGCTTACAAGGTTGTACGAAGGAGTCCATGGCATCAATTGCTTGGAAACGCAGTCCCAATACTTGTTTCTTCCCACACTGCATTGGTAAGTCGAATGGTTAATCTGGTAAGATGGTGCGTCCTTGATATGTTATATGAGGAAGTGTAGTCAGACTAGTTGTAGCCACACACATCACACTGTCTTTTACTGTATATTTCATGAAATTACTTTTGGCATATCGAGATCTAAGCAATCTACAATAGGATGAAAAGACTGGCATCCTTCACATTATTGGCGAACTCAGTTCATAGAAACAAGCAATTCAACCATTCTGTGGGTAAATCAAAAGCGCCACTGGAATATTTTTCACTACCCCAATTATACACACAAAAAGGGGCGACGCCACCATAGGGGCTGGTATGGGCGGCTGCCTCAGGTGGCTGGAAAGTGTGTACCTAGTTTGAGTTGTCCAGGTTGGCCCATGCTAGTTTTGTTCGTCCCAACGCATGAGCAGGTAATGGAAAAAATGAAGAAAGATGTTTCAATTTGGATGAGCCAATAACATAAGTGCAAGGCAGGCCCTATAGCAGTCTCGCGGGCCCAAACGAGTGCCTCCCATATCGATCAACAGCAGGAAAAATCCCAATTCATTCGCTCCAGCCTCGAGTCTGGTTCGCTCCTAACCTAGCCGCCGCTGGACAGACCGACACAGCACTTCCTCGCGCCCTCGTTGGAGGGCGGTCGCCGGGCTTGAAGCGAATAGAAGGACAAGAAGATGAAGATCCATTCCTGGGTGTAGCCTGTGTGGGAGGCAGCATCGGCAGCACGTGCATGGCATCGAGCTTGCGCAAACGGACAGCCGTAGCTTGCAAGAGTGATACGTCTCCAACGTATCTATAATTTTTGATTGCTCCATGCTATATTATCTACTGTTTTGGACATTATTGGGCTTTATTATCCACTTTTATATTATTTTTGGGACTAACCTATTAACCGGAGGCCCAGCCCAGAATTGCTATTTTTTGCCTGTTTTAGGGTTTCGAAGAAAAGGAATATCAAACGGAGTCCAAACGGAATGAAACCTTCGGGAACGTGATTTTCTCAATGAATAAGACCAGTGAGACTTGGACCCTACGTCAAGAAAAGAAACAGGAGGCCACGAGGTAGGGGGCGCGCCTGCCTACCCTAGACGCGCCCTCCACCCTCGTGGGCCCCCTGTTGCTCGACTGACATACTCCTTCCTCCTATAAATTGCGGTGTGTTTGTTGAGACCAATGAATTGTGGGTTTATGATCAAGTCTATCTATGAATAATATTTGAATCTTCTCTGAATTCTTTTATGTATGATTGGTTATCTTTGTAAGTCTCTTCGAATTATCAATTTGGTTTGGCCTACTAGATTGATCTTTCTTGCAATGGGAGAAGTGATTAGCTTTGGGTTCAATCTTGCGGTGTCCTTTCCCGGTGACAGTAAGGGCAGCAAGGCACGTATTGTATTGTTGCCATCGAGGATAACAAGATGGGTTTTCTTCATATTGCATGAATCTATCCCTCTACATCATGTCATGTTCTCAAGGCGTTACTCTGTTTTTAACTTAATACTCTAGATGCATGTTGGATAGCGGTCGATGACTGGAGTAATAGTAGTAGATGCAGGCAGGAGTCGGTCTACTTGTCTCGGACGTGATGCCTATATACATGATCATACCTAGATATTCTCATAACTATGCTCAATTTTGTCAATTGCTCAACAGTAATTTGTTCACCCACCGTAGAATACTTATGCTCTTGAGAGAAGCCACTAGTGAAACCTATGGCCCCCGGGTCTATCTGTATCATATTGATCTCCTACTACTTAGTTATTTCCTTTGCTATTTATTTTGCCTTTATTTTACTTTGCAACTTTATCATAAAAATACCAAAAATATTATCTTATCATATCTATCAGATCTCACTCTCGTAAGTGGCCTTATAGGGATTGACAACCCCTATTTGCATTGGTTGCGAGGATTTATTTGTTTTGTGCAGGTACGAGGGACTCGCGTGTAGCCTCCTACTGGATTGATACCTTGTTTCTCAAAAACAGAGGGAAATACTTACGCTACTTTGCTGCATCATCCCTTCCTCTTTGGGGAAAACCAACGCAGTGCTCAAGAGGTAGCAAGAAGGATTTCTGGCACCGTTGCCGGGGAGGTCTGCGCAAAAGTCAACATACTAAGTACCCATCACATACCCTTATCTCCCGCATTATGTTATTTGCCATTTGCCTCTCGTTTTGCTCTCCCACCACTTCACCCTTGCCGTTTTATTCGCCCTCTCCCTCTCTATCCTTCCTCTCTATTTGCCTCTTTTTGCCCGTTTGATTTTTGTTTGCTTATGTGTTAGTTTGTTTGCTTGTCGTTATGGCTAGTCCTTTACCTTCTGCCTCTATGTTTAAATTGGGGAAACTATTGTCGATAATAATTCTGATGCTCCTACTAAAGAACCCACTATCTCACATATAAAAAGATTCTGTGTTGGTAGTGGTAATATTGTTGGAAAAGGAGTTATTCAAGATTTCTTTACTTGTGTCGGTGCTTTACCTTCTATGGGTAGTTCTATCCTTCATAGAACTAGTAGTCTTGCGGACACTATTGCCATGCTTGTAGTTGAACTTGAAAGACAATTCATGCACATGCATCCTTCTATACAAAGGATTTTTCTGGAATTTTCTAATGTTGAGCATTCTTCTGTTAAGCGTGCCGCTACTATCTTTTTGGCTCATGAGTTTATATTCATAATAAAAGAGGCCAAATAAATCTTTGCACATTATAGGGTGGACGCTTGCCGTCCTCCCATAGAGGCTATCCTCTTTGATCAAGAAGAAATAATGCGCTTTCAATCTCTAGATTATGTTGCTTTCAATGAAAATCTTAGAAAAAGGGTTCCTGCCAATGTTTTAGTTGATAGAATTTCTGAACTTAATGATGATTTGGCTATTCGAAATAATGAACTAGGATATTCTCTTGAATATAGGCTCACAAAGTTCTGTCAAAAGAATGCTTATAATGATGAATTGGTTGTGCAATATGAAGGACCAAAGGAGGAACCTATACCTCCCAAGGTTGATCTTGTGGACTTTTGTCGCATTAAATTTAGCCCTTTTGATTACTTTTTCTTGCCTCAAAGAAAACTTGCTGCCGAACATAGAGAATATGAAATGAGTTTTAATAATCTATCTTACTATTATGGCAATACCTAGATCTATTTTTGCTTGTTATGCCTAGCTAGGGGTGTTAAACGATAGCGCTTGTTGGGAGGCAACCGAATTTTATTTTTATTCCTTGCTTTTTGCTCCTGTTTAGTAATAAATAATTTATCTAGCCTCTGTTTTTGTTGTGTTTTTTGTGTTTAATTAGTGTTTGTGCCAAGTAGAACCGTTGGGAAGACTTGGGGAAAGTCTTGTTGAACTTGCTGTAAAAAACAGAAACTTTAGCGCTCACGAGAACTGCTGCCATTTTTATTTGGAAAGTGATATTTAGTTAATTATTTTTGCAGATGATTAATAGGTAAATTCCTCACGTCCAGAAATTTATTTTAGAATTTTTGGAGTTCCATATCTTGCGCTAGATACAGATTACTACAGACTATTCTGTTTTTGACAGATTCTGTTTTTCGTGTGTTGTTTGCTTATTTTGATAAATCTATGGCTAGTAAAATAGTTTATAAACCATAGATAAGTTGGAATACATTAGGTATAACACCAATATAAATAAAGAATGAGTTCATTACAGTACCTTGAAGTGGTCTTTTGTTTTCTTTCGCTAACGGAGCTCACGAGATTTTCTACTTTAAGTTTTGTGTTGTGAAGTTTTCAAGTTTTGGGTAAAGATTTGATGGATTATGGAACAAGGAGTGGCAAGAGCCTAAGCTTGGGGATGCCCATGGAACCCCCAAGATAATCTAAGGACACTTAAAAGCCAAAGCTTGGGGATGCCCCGGAAGGCATCCCCTCTTTCATCTACTTCTATCGGTAACTTTACTTGGAGCTATATTTTTATTCGCCACATGATATGTGTTTTGCTTGGAGCGTCTTGTATTATTTGAGTATTTGCTTGTTAGTTTACCACAATCATCCTTGCTGTACACACCTTTTTATAGAGACATACATGATTTGGAATTTTTTAGAATACTCTATGTGCTTCGCTTATATCTTTTGAGTTATATAATTTTGCTCTAGTACTTCACTTATATCTTTTAGAGCACGATGGTGGATTTGTTTTATAGAAACTATTGATCTCTCATGCTTCACTTAGATTATTTTGAGAGTCTTAAATAGCATGGTAATTTTCTTAAAATCCTAATATGCTAGGCATTCAAGAATATAAAAAATTCTTATGAGTGTGTTGAATACTATGATAAGTTTGATACTTGATAATTGTTTTGAGATATGAAGATGGTGATATTAAAGTCATGCTAGTTGAGTAGTTGTGAATTTGAGAAATACTTGTGTTGAAGCTTGTGATTCCTGTAGCATGCACATATGGTGAACCATTATGTGATGTAGTCGGAGCATGATTTATTTTTTGATTGCCTTCCTTATGAGTGGCGGTCGGGGACGAGCGATGGTATTTGCCTACCAATCTATCCCCCTAGGAGCATGCACGTAATACTTTGCTTTGATGACTTGTAGATTTTTGCAATAAGTATATGATTTCTTTATGACTAATGTTGAGTCCATGGATAATACACACTCTCACCCTTCCACCTTTGCTAGCCTCTCTAATATCGTGCACCTTTCGCCGGTATCATACACCCACCATATACCTTCCTCAAAACAGCCACCATACCTACCTATTATGGCATTTCCATAGCCATGCAACTTTCCACCATTCCGTTTATTATGACACACTCCATCATTGTCATATTGCTTAGCATGATCATGTAGTCGACATCGTATTTTTGGCAAAGCCACCATTCACAATTGTTTCATACATGTCACTCATGAGTCATTGCATATCCCGGTATACCACCGGAGGCATTCATATAGTCATATTTTGTTCTATGTATCGAGTTGTAATTGTTGAGTTGTAAGAAAAATAAAAGTGTGATGATCATCATTATTAGAGCATTGTCCTAGTGAGGAAAGGATGATGGAGACTATGATTCCCCCACAAGTCGGGATGAGACTCCGGATGAAAAATAAAATAAAAAGAGAAAAAGAAAAGAGGCCAAAAAAAGAGAAAAGTCCCAAATAAAAAAAAGAAAAAATAAATGAGAGAAAAAGAGAGAAGGGACAATTTTACTATCCTTTTACCACACTTGTGCTTCAAAGTAGCACCATGATCTTCATAGTAGAGAGTCTCTCATGTTATCACTTTCATATACTAGTGGGAATCTTTCATTATAGAACTTGGCTTGTATATTCCAATGATAGGCTTCCTCAAAATGCCCTAGGTCTTCATGAGCAAGCAAGTTGGATGCACACCCACTTAGTTTATTTTTGAGCTTTCATATACTTATAGCTCTAGTGCATCCGTTGCATGGCAATCCCTACTCACTCACATTGATATCTATTGATGGGAATCTCCATAGCCCGTTGATACGCCTAGTTGATGTGAGACTATCTTTTCCCTTTTTGTCTTCTCCACAACCACCACTCTATTACACCTATAGTGCTATATCCATGGCTCACGCTCATGTATTGCGTGAATTGAAAAAGTTTTGATAATGTCAAAAGTATGAAACAATTGCTTGGCTTGTCATCGGGGTTGTGCATGATTTAAATATTTTGTGTGGTGAAGATAGAGCATAGCCAGACTATATGATTTTGTAGGGATAACTTTCTTTAGCCATGTTATTTTGAGAAGACATAATTGCTCTGTTAGTATGCTTGAAGTATTATTATTTTATGTAAATATGAACTTTTGTCTTGAATCTTTCGGATCTGAATATTCATACCATAATTAAGAAGAATTACATTAAAATTATGCCAGGTAGCACTCCGCATCAAAAATTCTGTTTTTATCATTTACCTACTCGAGGACGAGCAGGAATTAAGGTTGGGGATGCTGGATACGTCTCCAACGTATCTATAATTTTTGATAGCTCGATGCTATATTATCTACTGTTTTGGACATTATTGGGCTTTATTATCCACTTTTATATTATTTTTGGGACTAACCTATTAACCGGAGGCCCAACCCAGAATTGTTGTTTTTTGCCTGTTTTAGGGTTTCGAAGAAAAGGAATATCAAACGAAGTCCAAACGGAATGAAACCTTCGGGAACGTGATTTTCTCAATGAATAAGACCAGAGAGACTTGGACCCTACATCAAGAAAAGAAACAGGAGGCCACGAGGTAGGGGGCGCGCCTGCCTACCCTAGGCGCGCCCTCCACCCTCGTGGGCCCCCTGTTGCTCCACCGACATACTGCTTCCTCCTATATATATCCACGTACCCCCAAACGATCAGAGACGGAGCCAAAACCCTAATTCCACCGCCATAACTTTTTGTATCCACGAGATCCCATCTTGGGGCCTGTTTTGGAGCTCCGCTGGAGGGGGCATCGATCATGGAGGGCTTCTACATCAACACCATAGCCACTCCGATGAAGTGTGAGTAGTTTACCTCAGACCTACGGGTCCATAGTTAGTAGCTAGATGGCTTCTTCTCTCTTTTTGGATCTCAATACAACGTTCTCCCCCTCTCTTGTGGAGAACTATTCGATGTAATCCTCTTTTTGCAGTGTGTTTGTTGAGACCGATGAATTGTGGGTTTATGATCAAGTCTATCTATGAATAATATTTGAATCTTCTCTGAATTCTTTTATGTATGATTTGTTATCTTTGCAAGTCTCTTCGAATTACCAGTTTGGTTTGGCCGACTAGATTGATCTTTCTTTCAATGGGAAAAGTGATTAGCTTTGGGTTCAATCTTGCGGTGTCCTTTCCCGGTGACAGTAAGGGCAGCAAGGCACGTATTGTATTGTTGCCATCGAGGATAACAAGATGGGGTTTTCTTCATATTGCATGAGTCTATCCCTCTACATCATGTCTCTTGCTTAAGGCGTTACTCTGCTTTTAACTTAATACTCTAGATGCATGCTGGATAGCGGTCGATGAGTGGAGTAATAGTAGTAGATGCAGGCAGGAGTTGGTCTACTTGTCTCGGACGTGATGCCTATATACATGATCATACCTAGATATTCTCATAACTATGCTCAATTCTGTCAATTGCTCAACAGTAACTTGTTCACCCACCGTAGAATACTTATGCTCGTGAGAGAAGCCACTAGTGAAACCTATGGCCCCCGGTCTATCTTTATCATATTGATCTCCTACTACTTAGTTATTTCCTTTGCTATTTATTTTGCTTTGCAACTTTATCATAAAGATACCAAAAATATTATCTTATCATATCTATCAGATCTCACTCTCGTAAGTGGCCTTATAGGGATTGACAACCCCTATTTGCGTTGGTTGCAAGGATTTATTTGTTTTGTGTAGGTACGAGGGACTCGCGTGTAGCCTCCTACTAGATTGATACCTTGGTTCTCAAAAACTGACGGAAATACTTACGCTACTTTGCTGCATCATCCCTTCCTCTTCGGGGAAAACCAACGCAGTGCTCAAGAGGTAGCAAAGAGTAGCAGACGCAACGAGTAGGTACATCACATCCCTGATTATATCTAATTCAACTCTTCAATTTCTGGCCAATAGTTAAACCTGACGGTGTTGTAGAACTGTTTGTATGTAGGGAATCTATGAGAAGATGAAACCAATTTCTACTTATTTTATAACTCCCCCAATCAATACTGAACTGACTGAATCTGATGTATCTAATCAAGTTTCCAGTGCAAACATCCAAGCTCATGTTGTTCTTGAGCCTGAAGTGTCTAATGAACAGACTGCTAATGAAGGATTTGATGCAAACATTTTACATGCTCCTGGTGATGAACATATAGTGTCTAATGAGGAATCTAATGCAAGCATTTTGCAAGCTCCCATTGAAGGATTTAGTGTCTAATGATGATTTGCTACGTTGAGAGAGACATAGAGATTTGCAGGCATTGATGACAAGCAAATTATAGTGCATTTTCATGGCTTGAGGAAACGTCGAGGCCATCTACTAGAAAGTCCCCGTATCATGACAACGTAGCATAAATACTCTTCTAATCTGTTGTTTGAAACTATTGTCATACTTGTGCAGGATAGATATATTGATATGCAGTTTGCGCACTGGTTATAGCTGCAATTACACTTCGATATTTCCAGCCAGAGAATGAATAATTCAAGCAGGTACAAACCATGTTTGTAGTCCTTGTACACCATGTTGCATTTTGTGTTTTTTGGTGCTTGCATCATTTAGTGTTTATAATCTGAACTACTTTGGGTCATTAGCTGGTTTTCAAAGTGAATGTAGCTTCACATTTCTCAAGTTATGTTGATTTCTGGAGTGCAAGTGCCTTCGTATTTTATAAGTTAAGTGTTCACCCCTGGTAACTTGAATTCGTGGATCCGCCACTTCACACAAATCATACACGAATGCCAGTACGAACTAAATGAAATGCAAGGACTTACGCTAGCTCGTTGTACAGGCTCACTACAGCTCTACTTGCGCTTGGGATGTTCCATGTACAGGTCCATGTTACCACTTGCTTGGATGTGCAGGCCTTGTGCTCCTCGCATCCCCCTCTGCATTTTTGACATGGCGAATGGTTGATCAAATAAGAGGAATCGACCTTGCTGTTGTACCGGAGGACAGATACTTACAAGGTTATACGGGTGTGCATGATGTGTACCAGATCCCGTAGCGCCGTCATGCTTCGCTAAAAAATGGATTTGCTTGTTTCAGATGATATCTCCGGAAGAAATAAGAGTTAAAGTCAGATTTGCATAGACGTGTAAGCTAAGAGAGCAGTGAAAGGATATCCAAACATCGTCGGAACAGTACACAAGGGAGTGATGTGTGGATACCTAGTTCGGGCCGGCGTTTGGGCATGCTCACCTAGCTAGAGTGCGGGTCACTTCGGAGCCGTTGAGGGTGATGCGCTAGCGTTGGCTGACCACGCACGGATGCAGATCTTGAGTGGTAGCGGAGCGCTACGATGCGGTGGACGAGACGTTGGTGAAGCCCCAGCGGCCTCGGGGGGCGGAGGTGCGACGATGTGCTCGGTGAAGTAGCCCCGGTGAGCTGGGTGACAGCGTCGGTGAAGCGCACCTGATGCGGTGGAAGTCAGTGTCTGCGAGGCACGTCGGTTGCAGCGGCCGACGTTGTCGATGGACCACCCGGTGTGGTGGACGAGGGCGTAGATGAGGTAGCTCTAGTGCGGTGGTGAAGCGCGACCATCGTCTTCGTCGTCGTTGTTTGGCACAGAGGTGGGGAAAGAGACGAGACAAGGGGCGATTCAAACTTTGCTTGGGTTGGCGGCGAATTAGGGATTTGAGCAATCTGGGCGCGGAAGGGGACGATGGAGAAGGGAGATTTTGCAGGGCTGTAATTGGGGCTGCCATATATTTCAATCCAAAACGTGGAAGCGCAAACTTATTTTGCCG
>NC_041380.1:258287313-258288771 GCF_002162155.2 Triticum dicoccoides
TGCCTTAAAGGCACCTACCTTTGGGTCACTGACATGTGGGCTAGCCACCTGTTGGGCCCACATGTCATGGACACAAAGGTAGGTGCCTTAAGGCACCAAAGCATCCGTCCGGGTGGGTGGCTGGGTCCTAAGCCACCGTACGACACACGCGAGCACCACGACACGACCCTGGTCTACCTGGTGCGCCTACATTTGAGAGGAGATTTGAGAATGCAAACGAATCTTCTTTCATTTGCAAATGAATCTGTATGTATTACCATGCCTGTGTTTTCCTTGCAAATAATTAGTCATTCCAAAGGAGATACTATAAATTAATTAATGAGGGGTTATTTGAAAAAACGAAATGGTATCCACGGTATCCACACTAACGTGGATTAGAGTGTGTGTCACATAATTAGTTATTTGAATTAGAGTGTGTGTCACATAGCAATCTCCAATTCTAACGTGGATTTCGCATTTCACTATATCCACGCTACTTTTTAATACGAATTCATATGTATATGATGAACACCATGGTAGTGAGAAAACTTCTGGATGGATTCAAACAAATGACCTACAAAATAGCACAACAAATTGAGTCAATGTCAACTTTTTGAAACCTAGTATGGCATGAGTTCGAAATAATTACCCATATGCATAGTCCTCAGTTCAAATCATACAATGTACACCGAATTGAAACATCGATATTAAGTCACGTACTATCTACATTCAAATGTTGTTTTTAGCCCCCCCCCCCCGCGCGCGCACACACAACATATTCCTGTATCGGTCAATCTTCCTCTAGTAACCACCTTAGGAAGCTATCGGTTTCCAACACACATTCATTCTTTATCTCCATGTTTCGATCTCTAACTCTCTCAACTACACAACCCCCCTTTTCAACTCTGTTACCAAATGTATTTACCTCACACACCCGCCATTGCACCCCATGCCGAGCTCTCTCTCTCTCTTCCTCTCCCTCTCACCCTCTCGCGCTAAATACATGCATTGCCTATCGAGCCCCCCAACCTCTCGTGCGCACGCAAACACGTTGTCTATCTAGGTCACTCCCTTGAGACTGTCTCACTCTTTCTTCCGCACGGCGGGCCACACTCACTCAATCTCGCTCTCTTTATCTGAGTCTCGTTTAACCTCTTTTCTTTCACACACCAATCATATATCTCCCTGTTCGGGCCTCGATCGACACACTCTATACTCTCTCACGCAGATTGTCTATCTAGGTCAGTCCATCCAAGCCGCCCCACTCTTTCGACCTCATGGCGAGCCACGCTCGCTCAATCTCTCTCTCTCCCTCCCTCCCCCTCTCTCTCTCTCTCTCTTTGTATGTCTCGATTGACCTCGCTCTTTCTCGGACAAAAAATGATATATCACAATGTTTGAGCCCAATTCGACCTATTCACATTGTATACTCTCTCACGCATATTGTTTATCTAGGTCACTCTCTCCAACCCGTCTCAC
>NC_041380.1:258288831-258309591 GCF_002162155.2 Triticum dicoccoides
ATACCACTTGTAGGATCTAGAAGTAGATGTGTCTAGAGGGGGGTGATTAGACACTTAATGCTAAAGTTGCAATTTTTAAGCTTTTTCGGTTTAAGTGGAGTTTAGGCACAATTTCAACACACACAATACATATCAAGCAAGCATGCAAAGAGTATATGAGCAGCGGAATGTAAAGCATGCAACTTGCAAGAATGTAAAGGGAAGGGTTTGGAGAAATCAAACGCAATTGGAGACACGGATGTTTTTCCCGTGGTTCGGATAGGTGGTGCTATCCTACATCCACGTTGATGGAGACTTCAACCCACAAAGGGTAACGGTTGCGCGAGTCCACATAGGGCTCCACCCACGAAGGGTAACGGTTGCGCGAGTCCACACAAGGCTCCACCCATGAAGGGTCCACAAAGAAGCAACCACCCACAAAGGGTCCACGAAGAAGCAACCTTGTCTATCCCACCATGGCCATCGCCCACACAGGACTTGCCTCACTAGTGGTAGATCTTCACGAAGTAGGCGATCTCCTTGCCCTTACAAACTCCTTGGTTCAACTCCACAATCTTGTCGGAGGCTCCCAAGTGACACCTAGCCAATCTAGGAGACACCACTCTCCAAGAAGTAACAAATGGTGTGTAGGTAATGAACTCCTTGCTCTTGTGCTTCAAATGATAGTCTCCCCAACACTCAACTCTCTCTCATAGGATTTGGATTTGGTGGAAAGAAGATTTGAGTGGAAAGCAACTTGGGGAAGGCTAGAGATCAAGATTCATATGGTAGGAATGGAATATCTTGGTCTCAACACATGAGTAGGTGGTTCTCTCTCAGAACATATGAGTTGGAATGGTGTATGCGTTCTGATGGCTCTCTCTTCTAATGAAGAGGAGGTGGAGGGGTATATATAGCCTCCACACAAAATCCAACCGTTACACACAGTTTTCCAATCTCGGTGGGACCAAATCAACAAACTCGATCGGACCGAAAAGGTAAACCTAGTGACCGTTAGAGATTTCGGTGGGACCGACTGGATCAACTCGGTGGGACCGATGTGCTAGGGTTAGGGTAAATCCAAAACTCGGTTTGACCGATTACTCAAACTCGGTGGGACCGATTTGGGTAATAAGTGAAACTGAGATTTGGCCAAGCAAACTCGATGGAACCGATTGCATATCTCGGTGGGACCGAGAATATTGCAATGGGTAACAGAGAGTTTGCAAGCCCATCTCGGTGAGACCGAGATCCCATCGGTGAGACTGAACTGATTAGGGTTTGGCAGTGGCTTCTGACAAGTGAAACTCGGTGGTGCCGGATAGGAAGAATCGGTAGGACCGAGTTTGGCTTAGGGTTTAGGTCATATGTGGAAGTGTGAAAGTAGCTGAGGGTTTTGGAGCATATCACTAAGCACATGAAGCAAGAGGCTCATTAAGCAACACCTCATCCCTCCTTGATAGTATTGCCTTTTCCTAAAGACTCAATGTGATCTTGGATCACTAAAATGTAAAATGAGGAGTCTTGAGCTTGAAGCTTTAGCCAATCCTTTGTCCTTAGCATCTTGAAGGAGTTCCCACAACCTTTAGTCCATGTCACTCCATTGTTGAACTTATCTGAAACATGCTAGATCGAAATGTTAGTCCAACAAGAGATATGTTGTCATCAATTATCAAAACCACCTAGGGAGCACTTGTGCTTTCACGACCCTATGTGATCGATTGACCTTGCTTCCCTCCACGCACAAAATATATCTACATGTCTGTGACTGGATCATCTCTCAAGCTCTATCTTACAGCCTTCACCCTTGCCAAAAGCTCAATCAGACAATATCTCCCTAGAGCATATATATCTATTCAATGAATGTCGGACCACACTCACTTTGTCTCTCTATCTATATGTCTCTCGATTGACCTCGCTTTCTCACACTGTATCTTCCACACATTGAAGCTACCTCTCCATCCCTCGCGAAGCCGGAGCTATTTACATTGTGAGGGGCACTCCAAGCTTGGATTAATTTGTGTAGGCATTTATTCCGGTCGGTTTAGATTATATTTTCGTAGTATTCAGCCCACAACTACTCCAAACACCATTGCAACCCCCGCAACTCCCCTAGTTGATTTCCCTTTGGCTCGGTCATCACTCTCTCGCACATCCTTTCTCGCCTTCAATGTCGCACCATGGTATTATTGCAAAAAACTCTGTTGTTCTCTTTAATTATTATAAATAAGCTACAAAACTACACACCGATTGTCCACTCGGAATGGAACAAATTTCGACCACAAATTAAAGTGCTACAAACTACACACCGAGGGGCCCACATGTCATGAAACAAATTTGGACCCATATACAAATTAAAAAAATAAAGGACGAGGATCAAACATGCGAGCAGAGCCTTCAAACCACACGTCAATAGGCAACATACATAGAACAACAATGTTTGTTGTACCTCCCTTTGTTCACATAATGTTTTTATATTACCACAGCCTATTTAATGGATAACATGTAATATTATTTTTAGTACTATTCGTCTTCACTTACTGGTGGGTTCCATGTGTGCTCTCTCTCTCCTCCCCTTCTGCGTTTGACACATGGGCAAACACAAAGAACTCGTGGGCGATATTGCCGTTGACCATATCTGGACGCGTTCACAAGTTACGGCACCAATTTCACGTATTAGTAGAACTAGTCAGTGTGTACGTGCAATGCACGTTAATTTGGAAGTATATTAAGTGCACGCGGATATTAAGTAGGGTATTATTTTCATGTTATTATGTGATTAGCACTATTTTTGGCATGAAATTAACTGCACGCTAAACGTTTTGAGCGCTCGACATTGAAGCACTCTTGGTCATTGGATGACAAGGAATACATGTGGCGACGTTTTATATTTAATTTGATATGACTCTAGTAGAACATTCAATCGATCAAACCATAGATTTCGCTCAGTCTGACTCTGACTTTAAATTATACGATGATCGATCTAAAATAAATGGAAATGATAAATATTCTGATTTTAAGCATGGCAATCCGGACGTTTTTCATGGCAAATTTAGATTATGCGGCGGCGGGGGCATCTTGTGGTGGGAAGCGGCTCCTCTGTCGTGCTCTGTGTGTCATCGGGCCATTGACCGACGGCGACGGCGGCGCCTTGCGCCGTTGTTGGCGTAATCCTGGACGTTGGCCTAGCATGAAGGAAGGCCAAAATGTTCTGGACTTCGGAGCGAGTCAACTGGCGGGAGGAGGAGACTGGTGTTGGTGCAAGGAAGTGGTCAACGGCGGCCATCCATGCCGCTGAGGGGGCACTGGCACCCGCGCGGGGACAGGCGCTATCAACGGCGCGGCGGAGACATTTGTGTGCACGGGCACCGGCACGGGCGCGCACGTCAGTGCACGCACGGGGGCATGCACTGGCAGGTGCACGGGCACCCGCACGAGCGTGCGCGTCAGTGCACGTGCAGGCACATGCGCTGGCAGGTGCACGGGCGCGTGAAAGTCGGCGGGGAACTCGTGGAACCCCGTGGCATCAAGCTCGGTGACAATGTGCGGCTCCCAGCCCATCAATGCCACAGGGATGGGCGCTGGCGTAGTCGGGGCGACGGAGGGGGGATAGGCGCGGCGTCTTCCCGCAAGGCCAGTTCAAGCTCGTCCAAAAGCGCCTTATGTTCTTGAGACTCCGGCTGGGTGTCTTCCTCAGGAAACTGGAAGACTAAGGGGCAGACCATTATGATGCGGCATGGCGTACGTTTAGGCCAGGCTGGTTGGAGGTAGACGGTAGGAGAATCAGAGAGGAAAAGAGAAGATTGTAGCGATACCGGGTAGTGCGGGGTTGATTTTAAACTGCGGCGCCAGCGACATTAAAAGTGGGAGCAGTTGGGACGAAGGTGGGCGGCGGAGCCTGGTCAAAGGGCTCGCCTCCCGGTGAGCCTGCACACCGGTCTACTCGCACGCCTCCCTGTCAGCTGGCGCAGCGGTCTTCTCGCACGCCTCCTGTCGACTTACACGCTTGCTCGGGTGGCACCTGCCGATGAGAAGCGGGACTCGTGCCGGCACGTAAACGCCCACAGTTTCAATAGTGAAAGCGTTCTCCTTAATGTGACATGTCTTTGTTCCAAAATACCTTGGCTCTTGATTTGTGCAACTTGTCATAAGCAGCTTGTCTCAAATTTAAGAAAAAAATTACGAAGTAATATTTGTGCCATATCACATGACCATGCTCAGTTTCAAGAATTTATGGTCACTTTTGGATTTTCTGAAATTTAAGATTCAGGATTCGAAACAATATCATAACCTGCATCATGCAATAAATTTTCAAGCCATACATCTGTCCTGTTGTATTTCTTAAGAAAGGATTTGGTCAAACATTTTTCTTAGTTAGACTTCAGACAAGTTATAAATGCAGAGTAAAAGGATAATCCCTCCGTACCTGCATTGCCTCATATATTAACTCAAGTACTAGGCACGAACAAACGGGCTCAATTCTGTGCTCATCCTGCTGTAGTAGTAGTAGTAGTAGTAGTAGTAGTAGTAGTAGTAGTAGTAGTAGTAGTAGTAGTAGTAGTAGTAGTAGTAGTAGTAGTAGTAGTACTAGGCAATGAAGTTGACGGGTGACCTTGGCGAGCAGCGACCGAGGGAATTGAACCATGCTCGGCACGGTAGGTAACATTGTCTAGTTACTAAAGCTTCCCTCCGTTGTTCATCGGTAGTCATTATGGACCAGGGACATGAGGAGAATTTCTTAGGGCTGGAATTCTGGCCGCCAGATATTTCGACTCGAAATGCGGAGGCTTGACTGGTTGGGGTTGCCTAATGTGCGTACCATGCACGCCACCAGAAGGACACAAGCCCGGTTTTTTAGAATCAACATGAGCCAAGGTCTGGTTGGTACGCCATTGGATCCTACCATTGGAGAATACGAAAGGAACCTTTTAAATTGCCGAACGAATCTATGTGTATTGCAATTCCCGTATTTACCTGTATTTTCCTTGCAAATACTAATCTCAACGTGGTAATTGATTTATGACGAGTTGATGAATTAGAGTGAGTTTGTGATATTGTGATCTCAACGTGGATTTCACATTTTATGGTATCCCTAGTAAGTTTTTCCATGCAAATTCAAATTTAAAAGATGAACAATATGGAGGTGAGAAAACTTTGTATGTATCAAGAATATGACCACACACACACACGAACACAACAACAATCCAATAAGTATAGTGCATCTATTTTTCCAAACCATGCATGTATGACACGAATTCAAAAATACTCCTTCTATTCCTAAATATTAGTCTTTTAGAGATTTCAACAAGTGACTACATACGGAGCAAAATGAGTGAATCTACATCTAAAATATGTCTATATACATCCGTATGTGCCAGTCCGTTTGAAATCTCTAAAAAGACTAATATTTAGGAACGAAGGGAGTAAAATATAAGACATGCATGGTCCTCAATTCAATATTTAAAATGAACATGAAACTGAAACATGAATATTAAGTCTAGTACTACAGTACATGCAAATGTTGTGTTTAATTAGGCGGAGCTATGATTGTCGGGGGTCAACCCCTCGACCTTAGATAAAATTGTGAAGCTCTGTTTAGGGTTGTTTAGATTATATTTCTCCCCACCCTCCCAACCACCGATTGGTTGTGCACCCCCACCCCTCCTCCCAGGGAGAATATCATGTGCCCCCATACCTTAGATGCTATATGCCGATACGAGTTGCTTGGAGCTTGTAGATCTAAGATATAGCAGCTCACATGATGTCTTAATATTTTTACAGGAAACCTTGATGAGTTTGAGAATTGCACACAATTTGTACGAAAACTACTCAGATGCCCTTGGATCCCATATCCAACGACCTCGAAGCTTGTATCACCGTAGCATCTAAGATGAAGGAGGATAGCATATTCTCATATATGTAAGAGTATCATGTGCTACCGCACCTTAGATGCTTTGGTGATACAAGCTCTTCGGAGCCGTTGGATTTGTGACCCAACACCTCCTCGGTGGTTCGAATGGTTTTTTGCAGAAATGCCCCCAAAGAGTTCGGACATTGTTTACAAGCACAAAGACTGCTTAGATGCCATTGGATCTCAGATCAAATGACCTCGAAGCTCGTATCACCGTAGCATCCAAGCTGCGAGAGCACCTTATGTTTTCTCGCACGGGAGAATATGAGGTGCTCCCGCACCGTAGATTCTATGGTGGTACGAGTTCACGGAGATCTAACGGCCCACGGTAGGAGGTTTGAATGTTTTTGCAATATACGGCTGAGAGAGTTTGGGAATTGTGCAGAAAGTACAAGTACTATGCATGTGCCAACTGATCACTGATCATACGACCTAGATGCTCATATCACCATAGCGGGTAATTAAGCTACGGGGAGCACCTAATATGAGCAACGGGGAGCCGTTGGATCCAAGATGCTGTGGCACACACGAGGCCTGAATGTTTTTTCTGCAAAAAACCTTTGGAGAGTTTGGAAATTGCGCATAATTACAAAGACTACTCCCAATCCATTGGATCTCACTTCCAATGGTGTAAAAACTCGTATCACCATAGCATCTAAGCAGCGGGGTGGATATGATATTCTATGCCGCTGTCATTTTTGTTCGTAAACTTGCAAAATACGTGTAACTCGTGCCATTACTTGTCTAACCATGCAACGTGTTTGTTCAAAAAAAACCATCCTACACTGAAATATCGGAACAACACACGGGGGTCCCACTTTTCATTAATCAAATTTGGACCTAAAACTAACAAATCTGAAAGACGAGATTCGAACTGTCAACCTGAACTACAAAGCGTAAGTCGATAGCCTGAAACAATAACGGTTGTTGGCTTTGTCCCATAACTTGATTTTATACAGTATTACGTTGAGTAAAGTAGAGGGAGTGCCTCCTCAACACGTGCATGACCGTTGACTCACTTACTGGTGGGTCCCAGGTCTGCGGTCTCTTTCTTCTCTCCATCGTCTAACCTTTGCACGGGCACACACGAAGAGCGGCGCTAGCTTGCCATGGTGTTATTACAACTAAAAAAAGCTTGGAAAATAGAAGAATTGCCTAGAACAATAGACGTTGTTGCTGGTCGAGATGGAGCTAACCACACCTATCCTCCGTGCCACGTTAGCATGATGAAGTTGTGTGGCTAGTGGGGTGTTTTCGACCGACTGGCTGGGTCCCGAGGTTGAACCATAGGTACTACGTCTGATACAATATATTTTTACACGCACATTTTTCCTCCGTGCCGAGACATGGCACACCCTACCGTGCGGTTTTGGGGTCCTCCCGGGTGCTGCACGCATATATTCTTCCTGACGTGGGACGCCCTACCACGCGTTTTCGCCGAAGCAAGTAAATGAGTCGTCAAATCAAGAAAGACCACCTTTCCCGCCAAGTACATCAGTTAAGCACGGTGGCTAGATAGTTGGGCTAGTTCGACCGATTAGCTAGGCCGCCGCCACATTTGTTTTTTCACCCCTTTTTTATCTACTTGCTGGCAGGTAAATTAAAATATCCACCGCGGCGTTGCTCTGGTGTTTGGGTGCAGCAGGATTTTTAATTTTTTGATTAATGGGAGTAGGCGCGGCAGGATTTTTAATTTTTTGATTGATGGGAGCAGGCACGGCAGCAATTAGTCACGATGACTCTGCCTGTAAAACCCACTGCTCCCTGATCTGAGAAGTCGTCGACTGGTGTGTTACCATGGTGAAAACCAAAAGATTCCCCACTCCTCAGCTGGCTCCCTCCGCCTTCCGTAGATTGCATTGCCTTTCAGTCGTTTCACCCCTGCATCACCAACGTCGTGCGCCTCGAGAAGTAAAGGGACTTCGGTCGTGTTTAGGTGCCCTCTGCATGGGCATGTCCATGTCTCGGTGCAACAAGACCGTTGGATCAAACTCAGACGGTGCAGATCAGTCACTATAGTACAAAGCGTGTGGGTGTGTTTGGTTGCATTCTCATCTCAATATAGTTGTTTCCTCTTCATGTATTTGTGCTAACCTACTAGTGTGGACTCATGCACCCTTCATGCAGTCTTCTAAACACCCAAAAGTGGCTCAAGAAGGGAAATTTTGCTCCCACCCCGTGCACCCTTCATACACCCTGCCTAACACTATTCGTGCTTCATATGGCTCATGTTTCATGGAGTACTATAGCACCGTACTCTCCGTGCGTTGTAGACCTAGTTCTATTAACATTGATCTCACCGTTCATTCTCAACCGGACAGTCGAAAAAGCGGTACTATGTTACTACACTACTGTTCATATAGTTGACATGCGCACAACATCATTGGTTGTCGTCATATCTTACTACACTAGCAACAAGATTATGTAGTACTGACGTATGAACCACTGCACATGCCTAGTAGTAGGAGCACTGTGTATGTTCAAGTGGCTGCCATGTTTCACACTCCTCCGTCGTAAGAGTGGAAACGCTTGCTGTAATCATTTTTCTTCTTCAGAAAAACAGTGGACATGCTGTACCGTGCGGATCCTCCTCCAGCCATGCACTAAATTACTCACTTTCACCGACGTGTGGGACAGCCAGCATCGGGGTCCACCAGCCATGCACTAAATTACTCCGTAGTAGAGTGACGGTAGACTACCCCGATCGAAGCGCCACAGTAATGCCCAATGAGTCGTCAAATCACAAAACCCCCTCCTTTCCAGTAGTAAGTTGGACGGACGAAGCAACCATCATTTCACTCTTCTCTCTCAGCTTCCTCTCTACCCAACTCGCTTCTCCCTCATCTTGTTCCTCATTTCTTCAAGAAAACCCCGACCTACTTCTGCCATTGTTCTTATCTCCCAAAGAAGGAAAGGTGAGCGCATCAATGGTGTTGAGTCTGGCCAAGGCCCGGTCTTGCAACCCCGAGACTAATCCTATAACTCCCACTCTATTCTTCTTTCGGGTTTGTGATTATGGTTTCTTTTCTTTTACTTCTATTTGACAGTTTCTTGATGGACGCTGGAGCACCGGCGGAAGTGATGTCTATGGATCTGGCCAAAACCGTCGAGGCTCATGGTACGAAGAAGCGCAAGCACCCCACCGAGACTACCATTGACAAGCTCAAAGCCATCGCCATGTCCAAGCCCCCCTCTCCGGGATCCCTCATTAAGCAAGTCCAGGTAATATCTCTTCTTGACAATCTTTTTCTCAATCTTGATCATCTTTTTTCATCTAACACGCAATACTAGTACTAGTAGTACAACTTTCTGGGTGATCTTGCATGTGATTTTTGTGTGCCAAATGACGGTTCTAAATTCCTCTTTTGACCAAAACATGCGAGAGGTTCACACTGATTTCTTATAGATTACTTACAAGTGGAGTACTTTATGAACATCAATGCTACCTTTGAAGAGGGTATATTTTGCTCAGTAACTTGTTTTATGGATATTGCAAGTAATCCATCTGCTCTCATGCCTTTGAAGACATGTTCTACTATCTTTGTTCACTCATTTCTGTGCGTATATGTACTCATATATGGAGTATAATATCGAAAATCATCTTATATTTCTGAACGGAGGTAGTAATAAAATATGGTTTCTGTTTGAATTAGAACCAGGTCCGCGGTGGAGATGAAGTTCTCAAAGTCATGCTGTGTGAACTGGAAGACCTGAGGATGAGTTCTACTCCTAAACTATCCAGCTGCTGTGTCCTTGTCGCCACGTGTCATGAACTAGTGTTTTCCTGTAGCATTGTTGTCAAGCGTGTTCTCGAGGCTATACTTGACCACAACAATTTCCTGGTTGTGCCTTCGATTACGAAGGGTGTGGTTCTTGTAAAGCTTCCCAACAAATCTGCTGTAGATTGTCTTCATCATCATGTTTATGAGTGGAAAGACCACTTTGTTAGGTTCTCCAAGGTTGACGAGATGGTGATGGTGCATGTAGACGTCTCTCATGAAGTCCTTGGCCTAGTCAGTTATGCAGGGTTCATCCCGTAGGTCGGTGGCAAGAAATAGTCTGCAGAGTTTAATTAGTGCAACTTTGCTTGTCCGTAGTAAGTACTATTGTTCATTACTTGATTTTTGTTTGTGAACCCTGTATTGTTTATTAGTACTACCGCTTTTGGTGTGTGGTCAGTCTTGAGAATGGTCTATGTTAATGTCTGTCCACTCAATTCAGTCTATATATTTTGAAGTATCTAGATCATCTTTTTGGTGAGGACAGTTTATCAATTATGGTTACACTCCAATATCCGTATATGATTTGTCACGACCTTTGGACTGTCCTGCTTGTGGGAGTAGGCGGGGCCCCTGCATGCCACCCGTAGTTGGATGATCAATCTTCTGTTTAGTACTTCAACATAGTGATTTCCTGGTAAGGATTCACTCGTGTCACATCAAGTAAATCTTATTGATTTACTGTCTAAATCTTATTGATTTACTGTCTAAATCTTATTGATTTAATGTCATGCTTTCTTTCTTTTCCTGCAATTTTATGATGCAGGTTTTTCCATGTGACATTCATCACAAAATAAACCGTTTGGTTTGCTCTACGATGGATATTTTTGCAGGTTTCACTTCTTATGTCGTGTCAGTAATGAAGGCACTGTCGATCACTTATATTACTGGAAAAATTGGATCAGTCTGTTGTCTGAGTACAAGCTGAATCCCTATGATGAATTGCAGTTTGGTTTAACAAAAATGCCACAATTAGTCCTTCTCGCGTTTAAAAGAAATGAAGAAAAAAAACTAGATCACGGTCACGGAGCCTAGTGAAGTTAGAAAGCTGATCATAGCAGACCAGACACGATCGCCGCTGTCTCGCACATCGGTACCACCTTCAGCAATGGATCGAGCACCAGCAGTTTCTCTAGCACTGATAGCGGTAGCAGCTCAGTCTGATCCAGCTAAGGATTGGGCACCGACCGTGTCAGCGGATCAGGCTGATCTACCGGAGGATCGGGCATCGACACCGACACCTGCTCCGACACCGGCACCAGCTCTACAAGGAGCACCATCTCCGGCAGCAGCAGTGGCTTCGGCACCTACACCAACACTTGCACTTGGATCTGCTCCGGCCCGTGCAGCGGCAACCAAACAAGCAGTTGCACCGGAAACAGACTGGGCTGTAGTTCGCACTTCATATACCAAAGTCCTTACAAAAACCGACATGTCCACCTTCTTGGTAAGCATTGGCCGCCCAAGTGCTTCATTCTTTTTTTCATGTTGCGCATGATTCACTATGTTGATCTAACTGTTTGGGTATGTCTTCTTGTTTGCAAACAGAGAATTCCTAGAGCAACGAGGGAGTCATTCAACAATCCGGGCAACAACGTCCAAGTTTCTCTTACCATGCGCAGCCTTGGTGTGAATGAACCTGCTCAATATACCGTTAGTACAAACGATGGTCGCATGAGGATTGATGCTAAAGGATGGTCAAGGTTCAAATCTAAATCATATCTTGTCTAAATCATATCTTGTGGTAGGGGATCATCTCAAAATCGAACTTTCTCGGCAAGGAGAGCTGGTCCAAATCAACTTTGAAATTCTTCAATAGCAGCACACAACTGCCGAACTAATCTATCCTCCGAGAGATTTTGATGTAATAATCTGGCATGGTGAAACAGGTGTCCTATGTGTATAAGTAACACGACAGTATTATTTATCACATGGTATATCATTGATAGAATTGCAACTCTCATTGCTGGTTAGGAACTGTCGTTCGATTTCATTCCAATAGTTGTCGTGCTTTATTCAATTTTGTGTATTTGCCTTGCGACAGCATCTAAAACCAGCACCGTACCGATTGCTTGCAATATGAAAAGCGCTGAGGTATAACACATGCCCCCCCAAACATGCAGGGTGGCCTGCGGCCCAAAGTCCAGAACCGTGAGCCTGTCTGAGTATTATATTCTCAACTGACCCCCCATAATGCCCGTGCATTGCACGTAACATCAAGATGCATTTGTATGAGTATTTTATCTTGTGAGAGAAAAGGATGAATGAGGGAAGGCCTTATTTGCAAATGTGGAGAGGTGTGTGGGTACATTTTTGCAAAATTACCATAGTTCCCTTCCTATCCGTCAGATATAAATCGGACGGCCTATATTGCAGGATGGCAGGCACACCATCATCACCAACTCATCTATACTCTCTTCAAAACAACTCTATTTTTTATAATTATATATGTTATATATATTCCCCTTGATTTTTCTTATGTATAAAGTTGTGATATAAAAGATTTGTATATTTATTTACAGAGGGAGTATCTCTCTGTCAAAAATATATTTATGTGTAACTAGTAATCCTGTCTTTCTACTTCCTTTCCCTGATATGTGGGGCATCCAGCAATGGGGTCCACGTGCCATATGCACAAACTAGAGTGCATAACTGCATGGTAGACACACCCCGGTCGTAGCGCCACAGTAATGCCCAATGAGCCGTCAAATCACAAACCCCCCCTTTCCAGCTTTAGCAGTAAGCTGGACAGACAAAGCGGCAATATTTCACTAGGCCTGAATCCCATTCACCCTCGTCTGCTGGTTCAGATAAAAACCCCTCTCGACGATTGCATAGGGTTTTCTCATGGAGAACCAAGTACGAATTCTTCATCCATCCCCAATAAATCCAAGTCCCTTGGTTGTGGGTAATCCTAGGATGGCAGCCGCCGCCGTTGATGCATTTTTCTTCCTATTGAATCTAGTGTGTTTCATTTGCAGTGCCCAAAGTGCGAGGACCCTACAGGTTTCTGCGCCCTCGACGAGACGCCACACTTGTTCCTTCTCATCCCAACACATGATTTTAAAACACGCATAGTATGTTCCTAGAATCCTCTTTTCTGTCCGGGAGGGTGGGTTTTTTTGAACATGCTGTCGACTAATTTGGAAATTTGGATTGCTATATTTGGATAAAAGGTACTACCAGTACGATGGTCAACACTGACGTGAAGGAGGAAGTTATTTCTAGATTTGGATAGGGAATACATTGTGTTCTCATATTATTTTTCCTGCAGTGCATTATTTGCTCTGCCAGAACACATGTACTCAAGATGCTCGGCCTTGCCAT
This sequence comes from Triticum dicoccoides, assembly GCF_002162155.2. Taxonomy (NCBI): domain Eukaryota; kingdom Viridiplantae; phylum Streptophyta; class Magnoliopsida; order Poales; family Poaceae; genus Triticum; species Triticum dicoccoides. Next base: position 258,301,828 of record NC_041380.1, read on the forward strand.
AACTGAATACACCAGTTTAATGGTCACAGTGAAGACAAGCCATGGATATAAGTTCCGAGTTGGGTTCATGAACCAAAAAGATCGCTACTTTTTTATAGCCGAACTTAGATAAACTTTCTCAAGTGTTACAGACTGAAAGTTGGTGCACGAATGTTGATGGAAATAACAGAACCTAGTCTCATCTTCATTGCGATCTTCCACCCCGACGTCGTTCCAATTGTTCATCCATGTTAGTTTTGTATTTGGTTCTTGCTTGTTGCCTCAATTACTTCTTAATCCACCTATTCTGTCTAACTAATCACAATTTAACTTTAGAAGTAGCAATGAATCTCTCACGAAGATGCTACTTCTAACTAATATTTTCTTATAATTGGTGGCACGTGTAGTTTTTTTCAGAGTTAAGCAGGCTGCTCGTTTGTTATTCTATAACAACTCGGCTGTTACTGATGGCACTAAAGTTGACTGGGACGACACCCACAAGTTCCTACACTTTATTGATCGTCTTGAGGTCCTTGTGGGGCGTTTGAATGGTGGAAGGCCACGTGGGATATGCGTGTCGCTGCTGCACTCGTTGAACAGGTCCAACTGTGTCGAGAAACTTATGGTACGAGCTGTTTTCTGTTATATATGTTGGTCATAAACTATTGCTTATACACAGTTTTACAAATGTGATCTTCTTGAAACAGAAACTGTCCAGTTCTATCGTTCATATACAGATGCCTGACCATGGTCGGGTCAAACTTGCGCTTGGTCACAACATGATGTTTATGTCGACCTACTCCATTCCCCTTGGACGTGAAAAGATACTTATTCATGGGTGGTCTCAAATAATGAAGGCCCATCCATCTTGGAGAATAAGACAGAATATTATGTTCCAGCTTTTCCATGGCTCTAAAGTGAATATCCTGTTTATTGACCACATTGCGAGATGATGCCGCTTTCAGAAGGTTGTGGACGCGCGGGGTGGCGCCTGGGCCTTGTCCTGGGGCTTGGCGGCCTCACCCTTGGTTAACTGTAGGCAAAGTAGCACTGTTCGAGGCGTGCTTTGTATGGTTGAACATGTATAAGTACTCATACTGCTTTCAGCTATGGTTGTTAAGTGCCCCTGCTGGTTTCAGTTAAGGTTGTTAAGTACTCCTGCTGCTTTTACAGTCTGTCGTGTTTCTTCAATCCTGTCTTCCTCCAGCTGCCAAAACCAAACCAGCGCCTGTGGGGCCGCCTGCTTCCGCCTCCCATGGCTGGCTGCACCTCAGCGCATGCATCGCCGTCCCACCGTCTCCTAAATTGTTAACGCCGACGTCCGAGGCCTCGCCGTCGTCCTCCGCACGCTTTGGTGCGCTCGTCGTGGTGCCGCCCTCTCACGTTGTCAACATGGTGAACAAATAACAGGAATCGACAGAAGTACGTGGAGAGGATGACAGTAGGGGCCCACCATGTCAGTGTATGGAAAAATAAAATGCTTCCTCCTAGTGTTTTCCTGACATCTGGGACCCACGACATTGTGAGCGTATATAGTCAATAGACAAGAGAACAACACAAGATCGGCTGACACCTGGGACCTAGCTACTCGAGAAGTATTTTTTTGTTATTGTTGAGACGGAGCAGGGTCTGAACTGGGTTGTGGCCCGTCTAGCACAGGCTCATATTTTACGTTCACCATGTGACCAGCCCAGCTATTTTTTCTTTGTGAAAATGAGCCCAGTTTATTTTTTTGAAGAATACCCAATCCAGGCCTACTTATTTTTCTACGCCCTGATGGGCTGCAACTCTTTCAAGACGCCTGCAAATCTTGAAAGTAATATGAAATGGGTTGTAAATATAAAAACAGATGACAAATTGGCAATTACTTTATAATTTCTGAATTTTTTCACATTTTCAGATTCCTATTTCACTGGGCATTAACCTAATTTAAATATACCGTCAAAGTACTTTAAATCTGGCTCAACATTTCGGTATTAAAAATAGTTTGGCACCCACAGAAATATGCGAAATTGGCCCTGGCCAACCAAAAAAACGGATTGCAATAAATTGCGAAAGAAGTCGCAATGAGTTATATATAAATTATCAAAAAGAGAGGGAATGGTATGACTTGTGGGCCTATTAAGTTGATGTGTATGCACGATTTTTTTAGTTGTTATATACGTCAACAAATGATTCTAGCAGATGTAACCATTGGATGTCAATCCAACGACCGTCGTGTTTCTTCAATCTCTGATCTTCTTGCTCCAGCCGCCAAATCCAGTGCTGGCGTGACCGTCTGCTCCCGCCTCCCGTGGCCGGCTGTGCTGCCGCGCATGCCTCACCGCCCCATCGTACTCCCATCACTGGCATAGCCATCCCACTACTCACCCACACCTGCTGTTATTCTCCAGCGACGGCAGACGAACCAGTAAACCCTCATACAGTCATACTCCCCAACGTGTGGGAAACAACTACCGAGTCTTCCCTGGCTCCGTTTCGTTCCCTTCCCAGGCCTCACCGTCGTCCACCACCCTGGTGCTCTCAGCGCGGCCTGGTCAATGCGGTCACCGACCGACATGCATCTAAAGTGGACCGTGCGTGGAGAGGCTAACAGCTGGGTCCACGGCCGCACGCAAGGAAATGCCTCCTTATTACGCGCAAAATAATGATTCCTCCACCTGACATCTGGGACCCACTAAAAGGGCCTCTGTATTTCGCGAAAAAATGTTACCTCCGCTGACAGCTCGGACCCACCAGTTATATCTTCGCACGCAAGGAAATGCCTCCTTATTACGCACAAAAAAATGAATACTCCCCCTACTAGCTGGGACCCAGTATAGTGGGAGGCTGACTTGTGGGCCTACTAAGTTGACGGGGACAGAGGGCTTTGTCAACTTAGTCAATATGCACGAATCTAGCTCCAGTGACCGTACGATGTCCATCCAACGACCATAGTGCTTCTTCAACCTCTAGTCTTCTTGCTCCAGCCGCCCAAACCAGCGCCGGTCGTGCCTCGTGCTCCTGCCTCCCGTGGCCGGCTGCGATGCCGCGGTGGCCACACCCCCTGTTATTATGTGGCGACGGCAGCCTCACACCGCAGCGAACCAGTGAATCCTCATACTCCTCTACACGTGGGCATCCACTGCCGCGTCTTCCCCGGCTCCGCGTCGTCCCCTTCCTAGGCCTCGCCGTCGTCCATCGCCCTAGTGATCTCGACGCGGAGTTTTCAACGTGGTCAAGGAGCGGCTTCCATCGGATGTGGACTGTACGTGGAGAGGCTGACAGCTGGGTCCATGGCCGGATCAAGGAAGTGCCTCCTTATTATGCGGAAAATAATGATTCCTCCACCTGACAGCAGGGACCCACCGGACGGGCAATTGCATTTCATGAAAAAACATTTCCCCCTTGACTGCTGGGACCTACCAGCAACATCTTCGCATGCAAGGTAGTGCGTCCGGGCACAAAAAAACGATTCACCCCCTTGACTGCTGGGACCCACCAGCTACATCTTCGCACGCAAGGAAGTGCGTGACAGTCGGGACCCACCTGGTCAAAGCATATGTAGCGTTGACATTCTGGTCGCGAACGTGTACGTACATACTGGTCCATGTAGAGGCGTGCACGTGTCTTAGTAGAGGCGCGCATGTAGAATTTACACATAGTTACAACGGCCAGTGTGCAAGAAAGCAAATACGGCCACGTACGTACATACGGGTAGGGTCTCGAATGCCTACTCGCGCATATGTACGGCCAGGGCTCGTGTACATGGCTGGGTCGGAACGGAGAAACAACATCGTCGTCGTGTTCATGGGGAGCCAACCGGCTGGGTCGAAACGGAATGCATTGTCGTGTTCATCGGGAGGGCTTGGACGTAACAGCCGATGGAAATGAGGCCTGGTGTACCACAGAACGGAGGAAACGGCCTTGTGTTCGACCGGCCATGGTCGAAATGGGATCCTGTTCATCAGGAGGGGTCTGGCGTATCGCAAAATGGAGGAAACGGACCTCCTACAGTCGAAACGGGGGTCATGTTCATCGAGAGGGGTGTGGTGTACCACAAAACGGAGGAAACAGACTTGTGCTGGAGCGCTACCGTAGAAACAGGGGTCCTGTTCATCGGGAGGGGTGTGGCGTACCGCAAAACGGGACGGTCATCTCCACCGTCTACCCCCTCCAGCCTCCACGGGCTACTATTCATCCACCGTCGACCTCCTCCAGCCTCCACCTGTGACTGTTCATCCACGGGCTCCTGTTCATCCAGCCTCCACCGCGCACTACTCCTCCGGCTACTGTTCAACCAGCCCTCTCCACACGGGCTCCTATTCAACCACCCCTCCACGGGCTACTATTCATCCAGCCTCCCACCGTCTACTGTTCATCCAGCCCTCCACGGGGTGGTCCTATTCATCCAGCCCTCCACGGGGTCCTATTCATCAAGCCCCAACCGGCTCGATCGATCGGGGTCCTGTTCATCCAGAGGCAACACCAACGGGTCCTATTCATCCACCCCCACCAGGAACTGTTCATCCACCCCCCCAGCAACACTCATTGTTCATCCAAAGGCAGCATCGATCGGCTTCAGTTAGCAGCAGTAGCAAAGGAATCACTCGGGTTCAGTAATGCGTAGCCTGTGGTGCAATCGCTCGGGTTCAGTTAGAGCCCAACGCCTCGGACACAAGCATATATGTGTACGATATAAACACGCATCGCTCGGCCCCCGATCACCCACCGTAACCGGGAACTACCCGAAATTTTCCTCGCCCTCGCTTCTACCATGGTTTTTTCCATCATGGACGGCCCAAAGAATGTCATGCAGATGCATCTCTGGCTTGCCCAGGACGAAAAGCCAATTTTCTGTCATGATTTTTTGTCATAGAAGTAGGAGCCCACCACATCTATGATGATACCGGGTTTTGTCACAATTATCGTCATAGAAGTGTCATGAGTATGACAAAAAAATTTCGTTCGACCCAAAATGTCACGGATGTATATTTTTTTTTGTAGTGACTGTCATCGTCATCACCATCAGCTCCGCCCTCTTCGGCCACGAGTGCAACCACGTCATCGGCAAGGGCAAATTCCTAGATCAGGTCGTCCACATGGTCGTCCACCTAGCTCGTCAGGTCGCTCCGAGTTACTCTAGGCATGAGAGTTTTCGTGGCGTTGAAGTCGAAGTCGGGATCGAGGCTAAGAACGTAGCTGAAGACACACGAGAATGCTTGCCCAAGAAGGTCTCGGCTCTTCTCTTCGACGAGCTGCCATGCCCTCGCGGCCCTGCTTTCGAGGCAGGTCACGCCCTGGGTGAAGAAGCAGAGGTAGCCGACATCATCCGCTTCGTACGGGCGGGCGATGCTCTCGTCGCAGATGGTGCCTAGGGCCCGGTTGGACCTAACCATGAGATCCTCAGGCATCAAGGAACGCTCACGCTACAACATCCGACAGCGGCCCGCCTCGTCCGAGGCCCTCTTAGCTTGGCCTCAACGGTTACCCAGGCCTCCTCGGCGGCCTTCTCACGATGCTCCGCTGCGGCCAACTCCACCTTGAGGGCGTCGGCCTTGCCCTGCAGCTCGACTTGCCGCTGCTTGAAGGAAGTCTCCTGAAGCCCCAGCTTTCGGCGATATTCCTTGACAAGGGCCTCGCAGATCCCTGCCACCTTCTGGTCAACCTCCTGGGGGTTCCTCCCCTCCCAAGAGGTGAGGGCGTCCTCAGCTGTGGCTACTTGGTGCTCCATCACCTCCAGTTGCTTGTGCTCTAGGTTGTGCTCCAATGCCTCGAGCCCCAGCGCGTCCTCGTGCACCCGGGCTCTTGCCTTGTCTGCGGTGGTCCCGCCTAACGGCGCCGCAAGGGCAGCTCTGTGTGCCTGAACTTGTCTCTCAAGGGCGGCGTTCGAAGCTCGAAGCTCCCTCTCGTACTCGTCGGCCGCCTCACGGTGGAGATCCGCAGCCTGGGCCTCCTCCAGAGAGCGGGCACAAGCCTCCCGGAAGCTGCAAGGGACACCTCGTCCTTCATGCAGGTGCGCTCATGCAGCAAGTGCCCGAGGTCGATGGTGACTTTCTGACGACGCCATTCACGCGCCAGGTGGAGGCCCTCTGCCTTGAGGCGTGTGTCAACATCAGTAAGTTCTGCCCCGAGGCGGCCTAGTGCGCTCGTCGCTTCCTGGAGAATGTCGTGGCGGACGAAATTGCGCCCGCGTGCGAGTTCCAACACTTGGCCGGGCCCTTCCTCCGTGTCTCGGTGTGCCGGGGGGCGTGGGATGACTCACTCATCTCCGGCAGGGGGCTGGTGGCCGCGGGCCCTTCAAACGCTCCCCGGGGCACCGACGGGGCATGGCATAGTCCAGCCCCGCCGCTTCAATATGGAGCCTTCGCACAGGTCGCCCAACCACCGGCAAGAACCAGTGGAGGAGACCTCGGCACGGCCTACGTGCCCTAGATGTCCCTCTGGAAGAAGAACGCTGGGAGTGCAGGCCCGCGGCCCTCCAACAGCGGCCTGGACTCGTGAGCCGGCACCACCTCACACGTCGTTGCCCGGATCGGGAGCTCCGGGGTTGTAGCCAAACCAGAGGCCCCTGGAGGTCACGCCCCGAGCGGGCTCACCACCGCGACAGAAGGGATCCTGAGGGGAAAAAGTCAGACAAGAGCGAGGTATGCGAAAATTTAGGAGGGCAAGGCACTTACTCATCCACGGCTATCCACTTCCTTTTTTTCAGGGCCCGCGGGGTAGAGCACCAGTGGCTCCCGAGCCCTTTCCTCTTGCGGAGCACTCCATACTCTGGAAGGGGCGCGCTACAGCCTGGGGCACAGTCCCTCGTGGCGGGGGCAGCAGCTGCGCCCGCGGGCGGGGCCCCTACCATACCGCCTGCGGGGGTGTGGGCCGTTGACGTCCCACAAGTATAGGGGATCTATCATAGTCCTTTTGATAAGTAAGAGTGTCGAACCCAACGAGGAGCAGAAGGAAATGATAAGCGGCTTTCAGCAAGGTATTCTCTGCAAGCACTAAAATTATAGGTAACAGATAGTTTTGTGATAAGATAATTGCTAATGAGCAACAAGTAACAAAAGTAAATAAAGTGCAGCAAGGTGGCCCAATACTTTTTGTATCAAAGGACAAGCCTGGACAAACTCTTATATGATGTAAAGCGCTCCCGAGGACACATGGGAATATCGTCAAGCTAGTCTTCATCACGTTCATATGATTCGTGTTCGCTACTTTGATAATCTGGTATGTGGGTGGACCGATGCTTGGGTGTTGTCCTTACTTGGACAAGCATCCCACTTATGATTAACCTCTATTCACTACAAAAAAAAGACACATCCGTGACATTTTGGGCCGAACGAATTTTTTTCTGTCATACATATGACACTTCTATGACGATAATTGTGACAAAACCCGGTATCATCATAGATGTGGTGGGCTCCTACTTCTATGACAAAAAATCATGACAGAAAATGGGATTTTCGTCCTGGGCGGGCCGGAGACGCAGCTGCATGACATTATTTGGGCCGTCCATGACGGAAAAAACCGTGGTAGAAGCGAGGGTGAGGAAAATTTCGGGGAGTTCCCAGTTACGATGGGAGGTCGGGGGCTGAGCGATGCGCGTTTCTCTCGTACACGTACGCGCGTGTGTGCGAGGTGTTGGCTCTAACTGAACCCGAGCAAGGCGTTGGGCTCTAACTGAACCCGAGCGATTGCACTGCAGGCTACGTGTTACTGAACCCGAGCGATCAATCGATGCCTGTTAACTGAACCGGATCGAGCGATTCCTTGGCTACTACTGCTAACTGAAGCCGATCGATGGGATGA
>NC_041380.1:258309931-258327546 GCF_002162155.2 Triticum dicoccoides
CGGTGGCGTTACCTCTGGATGAACAGGACCCCGTGGTGTGGTGGAGGGCTGGATGAATAGTAGATGGTGGAGGGGTGCCCGTGGAGGGGTGCATGAACAGGACCCCGTGGTGTGGAGGGCAGGATGAATAGTAGACGGTGGATGGGTGCCCATGCAGGGGTGGTTGAACAGGCCCCCGTGGTGTGGAGGGCTGGATGAACAGTAGACGGTGGAGGGGTGGTTGTACAGTAGCCGGTGGAGTAGCGCGTGGTGGAGGCTGGATGAACAGGAGCCCATGGAGGCTGGAGGAGGTCGACGGTGGATGAACAGTAGCTCGTGGAGGCTGGAGGGGGTCGATGGTGGAGATGAACAGTATCTCGTGGAGTCCCGTTTTGCGGTATTCCACACCCCTCCCGATGAACATGACCCCCGTTTCGACCGTAGCGCTCCAACACAAGTCTGTTTCCTCCGTTTTGCGGTACGCCACACCCCTCCCGATCAACAGGACCCCCATTTCGACCGTAGGAGGTCCATTTCCTCCGTTTTGCCGTACGCCACACCCCTCCCGATCAACAGGAACCCCGTTTCGACCGTAGGAGGTCCGTTTCCTCCGTTTTGCGGTACACCAGGCCTCGTTTCCATCGCCTCTTCCGTCCAGGCCCTCCCGATGAACACGACCACACATTTCATTCCGACCCATGAACACGACGACGACGATGTTTCTCCGTTCCGACCCAGCCATGTACACGTGCCCTCGCCGTACGTATGCGCGAGTAGGCATTCGAGACCCCGCCCATATGTACACATATGTGGCCGTATTTTCTTTCTTGCACCCTGGCCGCCTCTAGTATGACACGTGCGCGCCTCTACATCCACCAGTATATATGTACGTACACGTTCGCGACCAGAATGACAACGCTACGTACGCTTCGACCAGGTTTGTCCCGACTGTCAGGCACTTCCTTGCCTGCGAAGATGTAGCTGGTGGGTCCCAGCAGTCAGGGGGGCGAATCATTTTTTTGCCCGGACGCACTTCCTTCCGTGCGAAGGTGAAGCTGGTGGGTCCCAGCACTCGGGGGAAATGTTTTTTTTGCGAAATAGGGTGGCCCGTCCGGTGGGTCCCTACTGTCAGGTAGAGGAATCATTATTTTCCGCGTAACAAGGAGGGCACTTCCTTGCTGCCGCTATGGACCCAGCTGTCAGCCTCTCCACGTACAGTCCATGTCCGATGGAAGTCGTTCCTTGACCACGTTGACCATGCCGCACCGAGAGCACCAGGGCGGTGGACGACGACGAGGCCTAGGAAGGGGACGACGCGGAGCCGGTGAAGACGCGGCAGTGATGCCCATGGGGAGAGGAGTATGAGGGTTCACTCATTCGGCTGCGGTGTGAGGCTGCCGTCGCCGCAGGGCCTGGCCAGTGATGGGAATAGTAGGGGGCGGTGAGGCCTCCGCGGCAGCACAGTTGGCCACGGGAGGCAGGAGCAGGCGACACGATCGGCGCTGCTTTGGGCGGCTGGAGCAAGAAGACCAGAGGTTGAAGAAGCACTACGGCCGTAGGATGGACATCATACGGTCACTGGAGCTAGAATCATTCATATTGACTAATTTGACAAAGCCCTTTGTCCCCGTCAACTTAGTAGGCCCACAAGTCAGCCTCCCACCAAGGTGGGTCCTAGCTAGCCGGGGGATTATTCATTTTTTGTGCGTAATAAGGAGGCACTTCCGGTGGGTCCGAGCTGACATCAGGGGGAACATTTCGACTGTACGAGGCCTCGCCGCCGCCGGAGAATAACAGTAGGTGTGGGTGACTAGAGGGATGGCTAGGCCAGCGATGGGAGTACAGTGGGGCGGGGAGGCCTGCGCGGCAGCAGAGCCGGCCGTGTTGAGGAGGGAGCAGGCAGTCCCGCTGGCGCCTGCTTGAGCGGCTGGAGCAGGAAGAGCAGAGATTGAAGAAGCACGACGGCCGTTGGATGGCCATCCAACAGTCACTGCTTGTGCGTCAACCTTTTTTTAGGAAAGCCTCAAATCTGTGGGAAACAACATACAGCCCATCTGCCATTATTTCTAATAATTTACAGCCCATTTGCTAATTATTAAGGTTTTTTTGGAGCCCAAATTCTTTTTGTTAGCATTACAGCCCATATTGTGGCCACGGTTAAAAAATTATACGAAATTTTGCATATTTCGGTGCGGTCCGAACTGTTTTTAATCCTGAAATTTCAACTCACATTCAAACTGATTTTAAAAATAAATGTATATCAATATAAAATCCAACAAATTCTCCACGCATAAAAATTAATGTAATTTCAAATCTCGAAATGACAAAAAGATATTTGAAACTAATTGCCGGTTTGATATGTTTTAAAAATGTACAGCCCATTTCTCATTATTGACGGGCCGTTTTCTTGGTCAGCCGAATGAAAGCTCTCCTCCTCATTTTGAAAGGTTTGCAGCCCAACAGGCCTGACAAAGCGACTTACTTGGCAAATCACAAAAAAACTGGGCTGTGGCCGTGGACCCAGCTGTCAGCCTCTCCACGTACAGTACTCTTCCGATGGAATGTCGTTGACCACATTGACCACGCCGCGCTGAGAGCACCAAGGCGGTGGACGATGGCGAGGACCAGGAAGGGGACGTCGCGGAGCCAGGGAAGACACGGCAGGGGATGCCCACGCGGAGAGGAGTACGAGGGTTCACTGGTTCGGCTGCGGTGTGAGGTTGCCGTCGCCGCAGGGCCTGGCTAGCGGTGGGAGTAGTAGGGGGCGATGAGGCCTCATCGGCAGCGCAGCCGGCCACTGGAGGTAAGAGCAGGCGGTCTCCCCGGCGCTGGTTTGGGCGGCTGGTGCAAGAAGAGCAGCGATTGAAGAAGCAGCAGGACCGTTCGATTCAAATCCAACGGTTACTGCTGCTAGAATCGTTTGTTGACTAAGTTGACAAGCCCTGCGTACGCGTCAACTTAGTAGGCCCACAAGTTAGCCTCTCGACCGGTGCGCCCCAGATGTTAGTGGGAGGAATCATTTTTTTCGTGTAATAAGGAGGCAGTTGATTGCGTGCGGCCAGGCCAGCGGAGGGAGTAGGGTGGGCCGGGGAAGCCGGCGCGGCATCACAGCGGGCCACAAGAGGAGGGAGCAGGCAGTCCCGCCGGCGCTAGTTTAGGTGGCTGGAGCAGGAAGATCAGAGATTAAAGAAGCACATCGGCAGTTGGATGGACATCCAACACTAACTGCTGCTAGAATCGTGTGTTCACTGACAAAGCCTTTCGTAAACAAGTCAGCCTCGAAATCCGTGGCGTGTACAGCCCATTTGCTATTTTTTTATATTTTTTATTCATTTTCTAATACATATGGAATTTATTGCAGCCCGTTTTCCATTTTTAGAATTGCTGGCCATTTTCTGGTCAGTACCAGGTCAAAAAATTAACTAAATATGTGGGAAATTTTGAAAATTCGAAATTTTTTGCTGGGGAACGAAATATTCTTAATCCAAAAGTTAATAGCCATAGTAAAACAAATTTAAAAATAAATTAGTACTATGTCATGTTAAATCCAATGAAATACGTATAAGATATCAGTGAAGAACAAAAACAAAAAAAAGAAACTTATATCCCATTTGCTATAATTTTTTTGGAATTTTCAACCCCTTTTGATATTACTTTTAACAGACATTGACCATACTCTTAAGCCAGGCCGGAATGCATCCCTCCTCATCTTGAAAGATTTGCAGCCCAGTAATTCGGAGAAAACAAATAGGCCTAGCTTGGGTATTCTTCAAAAAGAAATATTGGGCTAGCTTTTTTCCCAAAGAACTGGTGCATGAGCATTTAGCTTTATTTATTTATTTATTTATTTATTTACTTATTTATGTTTAGAGCACCATGAGCATGTACCTGGGCCGGATTCATGTGAGAGCCTCCCTTCCAGTTAATTATGTGCTTCTCTATTGGGCCTTCATCAGTGGGCTGCATGTTATCAACAAGTGGAAAATGTGTTCCGAGTTTCCATAAAAAATGTGTTCCGTACGATAAATAGTATGCGCTACGTACAGTACGGGGCACTAAAGGATCGAACTGTGCAACGACTTCCAAAAATTGTGTTTGTCGTTCTAACAACACATTTATTCAACCAACAGACGAAATATACTACTGATTGTACATTGAAAACAGCACCAACAACAAACAGACGAAATATACTACTGATTGTACACGTCCGCTTAGTAGGCCCACAAGTCAGTCACCAAATCTGACGGGTCCCAGATGTCAACGGGATGAATAATTTTTTTCGCAAAACAAGGAGGCACTTCCTTCCGTGCGAAGATACAGCCGGTGGGTCCCAGCTGTCATGTGGAGGAAACATTTTTTTCAGCTTAATAAGGAGGAACTTTCCTTGCGTGCGACCATGGACCTCGTGGGTCCCAGCCGTCAGGCTCTCCACGTAAAGTCCTCTTCCGATGACTCTCGTTTGTTGACCAGGCCGCACCGAACGCAGCGAGGCGGTGGACGACGGCGAGGCCCCGGACGGGAACGACTCGGAGATGGGAAAACGCGGTAGTGGAGTTGCAGATTGAGAGGAGGAGAAGTGTTATAACTGGTTCTGTTGCAGCATGGGGCTGTAGTCTGTGGAGAATAATAGGGGGTGTCGAGGGATGGAGGGATACCCTGGCCGGCGGTGGGGTAGCGCTTCGCAACGATGCGTGCTAAGCAGAGCCGCTAGCCGCTGGAGGCCGGACCAGGCGGTCCCGGCGACGCTGGAGGAAGAAGACGAGAGATTGAAGGTGCATGCCGGCCGTTGGATATAAATCCAATGGGTGTGGATGACACAATCATTTGTTGACCAAGTTGACAATGCCCTGCGTAGGCTTTGACCTATTGGCCCACATGTCAGCCTGCAAAAATGTGGCATATATTTAACCCATGTTTTCTAGAATGTACAGTCCATTTGCTGGGCTGGGTGAACAAATAATTTCGCGTCAATCAGGCCCATTTATATTTTCTAAGAAATCCCAGCCCATTTGCACTTCCTTGAAATACATGTATTAGGTGGGCTCGTTATATATACGTATAATGTTATGTTATAAGGAGCAATTAATATCAAAGAATAAACCGTAGAGGCACATTATATATATATAATTAAGAAATTAGCGAGTTATTGCTCAAAATAAAAATGAGCACGTTATTATTAAATTGGTCCTTAAAATCTTCGCAATCACCAGGATTTTCCTTGCGTGTGAGTCAAAAACAACCAGGATTTTCCTTGCCCGTGAGTCAAAAACAACCAGGATTTTCCTTGCCAACTTCCGTTAAACATTTACTTTTATAAGTTGGGATGTGTTTATAATGTATATATAAGTCTCTATAAAATATACGATAATAGTAATAATATAAATATATATATAATGTGGTTAGAAGGGAAAACATAAATTGGACACAACATTACTTTTATAAGAGACCTGCGTTTTATACCCCACAGTAGGCATACTAACAAGTTCACACACAAATACAACAGAAAAGGTAAACATTCATATCAAACTCAAGTTCACAGGACACGTTCATATCCATAGCCAACATTCACAATCAACAACTCAAAAGATTCATATATACACAAGCTCAGCATATCTATGCATCCAAATGATTGATAGATCACACGACAATATTCACACATAATTTACAAAAAGATTCAGATATACACATGTTCAGTATGTTTATGCATCCAAATGATTGAGATCACAACCAATATGATCCATGGACGAACTTTAATTACCTAGGGTACGGACTAGTAAATGGTGTTCAATCGGAGGTACTTCTTGCTAAAATTAGTTCTTGTACGAGTAAACTTTCGAGTACATAAGAGGCAGCACAGACAATCTGAACTTTGCTTGTAGGTCTATCCTCAAATAGTGGCCTCGTGCCGAGGGAGGTTTGAGCAACTTGGCCACTACTTTCATCCAACCAGTTTACTGGCTCATCTTGGTCCTGTATCTCGCCAAAATTCTACATTGCAGACGAGAAAGGAGGCGGTTGAGAAAATGAACCACCCAAATTTTTTGTGCAGTTCAACTGAAATGGAGCATCCTTGGCGCGTAGACAGATTAAGTGCCAGATGAATATAAGCGTCAACCAACTTGTCTGGAATCTTTAGACTCCATGCCATATAGTTCGCTACCGTATGTGCCGATAACCAAAAGGCACAAGTTGGGACCAAAGACTGGACTGCGTTTTTCTGGGCTATGCACCAAGCAATATTTTTGGCGTTCACTCTCCGAACACTTGGAGTTGACAATTGGTTGACGCCGGTTGATACTCGAATGAATATAGGCACTTCTTGTCAACATCTGATCATTTTGTGCAGTTCTACTAAAATCACCCAATATAATGATTTGCCTGTGAGTTCAGGCTCCAAATTACTCCTTTATGAAATCGGCAAACAATAGCACAATACCAAATTACCAATACATATGACAGGCACAATAATCAGGATAAAGACCAGTACCAACCTGTGTGAGGTAGCATATCAATTACTATTTCCTTTGACTGGAAGCCGAGATAAGCCAAGCGACTGACAACAAAGGAAGAAAGCATGCGGAGTTTAGCGACTGACAGGAAAGGACGGAAGCTGTCGAGGCAATGACGCACCCAAAGTTTTTGTGCAGTTCCACCAAAATCGAGCATCCCTATTGGCACATATATTGAGAGAGTGAGATTACTGTAATAGTGGGACTAGTTTATGAAACATACACTAACAAATAGAAGCACCCTCATTATCTTAATGGGTAAAGTTAGCAACATAGTAGTCTTGCTTAAAGAGAGGTATTAGTTTATTTAATCAGTGCCAATTATCATAGGTTGCAAAACTTTAACGTGCAAAGATAAAGGAGTTTCTCATGATAGTAGCACGATACAAATAGAGATGACAACAACTAATATGGATGAAGGCCTTAGGCCCATACCAACCTGAGAAAAAAGCTTATTCATGTAGTCCCATAAGAGATGATAAAGCACTCACTGGAATCACACAATAGTATATATTTTTGTGCACTTCCAATGTATGGTTGAAATCACTCTTGTTTACCAGTGCTGAGATTATATCGAAAGATTATCAAGAACTTCTAGCAGAGTTAAAGCACTGGCTGGGATACAGTTCATTGTATTGTCTTGTGTAGTTCCCTTTAATGTATGATTGTCACAACATGATCCCTGTTTGCACAAGTAGGAACAAGGTGAAACCCTCATTAGCTTGGTGAGAAAGGATAGGAATACATTAGCATATTACTCAACCAGTAGCATCAAATTCATGATGGACAATACGCAAAACATTGCCTCATTGAACCAATGGCAATAAATTGACATGCAAAACAATAGCACTATTATGTCATGACACTAATAATAATCCCTCCCTGCTCCACCACATGATTCACCTCCATAGACAAACATACACATGTACATGATTCATCATAGGGTCCTACTAAAGATTTGTTTAACTCCAACAAGAAAATTAGGCAGTAATAAATTAGTGGTACTTAAGTACTCCTAATTAATTAAGTGAGACAGCAGAAGTGGAAGGGCTCCCTGGAGGATCATATCACATGTAAGGTAGTCGTTGCCGGAGCCCTTGAATGGCCTCGACTTGAGGCCTCTGGCTTCAGCAAGATCGCCTTGTCACTGTTTATTCTTCTTCTTCTTCCTCTTCATGCTCTGTTTCTCTTTCTCCTCACCAGTTGGTGAAACCAAGTACATGATTGGCCTTCTAATTCAGAATTGGTTTTGTCAGTGAGGGAGTACAAGTGTACTAGTAAAAAACAACACTATTTTCTCATGGCAGTCGGAAAATAGAGATGAACACATGCATTAAATATCATTCTTACCTAAAGGAAGGTTATGGCGCCAATATGGATGATGAGGATTGGAACATAGATCTCCCTTTGTGCAGTTCCACCAAAATGAACCGACTGTTCCATTCTGACATTCCAGTTAAACAGCATAAAAGTCACTTCTTTTAAGAAGAGTTTTGTGCAGTGCACCAAAAGGTCACAACAGCAACCAGGTGAATTGGATATCCCTGTTTGCACAAAAAGGCACAAAGGAAATAGTCAGAGTCTCAAACAATTACATGCAAAAACATTTGGCTAAACTTGTCATGGCTTATAACAGTGGCATGGCTTCATTTTTACCAGGGACATTAGATTAAGAACAGCTAAGGCTGCGCTCGATTCACAGGTTTGGTGCAGGATTTTCGTAGGAACATATTCCTACAGTATTCTTTCCCTTCCAACCGTTCGGAACACAGGAAAGGTGAATAGTGTTTCATAGGAAAGCTGGTCTGGTAGTACTGATTCCATAGGATTAGAAACATCCACGCGCTGCTCATTTTTTGGGCGGAAGCCCGAGGCAGGCGCTCGCTGCCATGTGTTAGACAAGTTGCTGTGTTGTGTTGCCGGAATAAAAAATCAACCTATGTGTGGTACGTGAGGTGAGGACAAGAGTAGTCACTGTGCAAATGAATAAACAAATAGCATCTCATACTGCCAAGCATGCTACTCTAAAAAAACAAATTTGTACATTTCGTAGTCCATCCGAACACATTCTCTTGAGAGTTTCCTTCGGTTCGCTGTTCCATAGTTTTATACCTACATTCCTTTTCTATTCCTTTATTTTCATCAAGACCTATGTTTTCTGCCCCTTTATTCCGAACGGAGCCTAAATATTTGGTATGAGGGCATGGGACAGTGGGTGCACCAGCAGCCCATCACCATGTACGTAAACAGGGGCATAAAGTGATGATTCATAGTTTGTTGCCCCGAGAAACAAACATCCAAGAAACATATCTGGGTTGGTCCCATTTTTGTTCACTCTAGCCACCTACTCCTATGTGTGGATAGCAAATCTAGTCCTGGTCATACCACTGTACAACGTTACCCCTGTATTTCCCTTTTCGACCAAGAGACCGGTTGGATGACCAGTATGTACTTCTTTCACCCCCTTTCCTTCCTGTTTGTACCAAGTCCGATGTACATACTAAATTCCCCCACCCCCACTTTATTTCTTGTTTGTACCAAGTAGTACAAGATTCGACTCCATGAAGTAGCTTTACCTCTAACAATAGAAGAAAAAAAATATGTCACGTTGGACCACCCAACCGAGAGGGGCTGAGAGGTAGAAAATGATGCACATGCAGCAACGTAGCGAGCTGGGGAAGTAGAGCTAACGCGGTTTCGAACGAAGATATACCTGAAGGTCGTCGGGATGTGGATAGGTGGGCGGCGGGAGGCCGGATCCGCCCACAGGCAACGACGAAGGGATCGGAGGACCTTCCGCGCTGGCGCTCGGCCAGAGATAACGGTGCGGCCGGCAGTGGGTCTCCTCCCTCGCTGTCGACAACGGCCTAAACGCTGCCCCTCCTCCCCTTCACCGGCGGAGGGGGATACGTCCGGATCTGTAACCAGCGGTGAGGATAGAAAGCCAGTGTTTTTTGAAGGGAGAAAGACAGTGTTACTACCCCTATCTTGTGTAGATCTTGAGAGGATGAGAGTGTGTGAATAGAGCAACCCTAGCAAGCAAGCGCGGAGGCTCCGGCCTATATATACGTAGTGAGCAACCCCTATCTTCATCAACTTGTACAAGACCGAGAAATTTGATTACTACAACGCCCTCTCCCTCGCGGACTGAGCTCTGGTGCCTTAACTGCACCTGCCTTTGGCTGCATGACAGGAGGGCCAACCACATGTTGGGCCCACCTGTCATAGACATAAAGGTAGGAGCAGTAAGTAGAACCTTTCGCTACACGCTATCCCTCCCGCACGAGGTGGACGGACATGCAGCAGTGGATTCGATACTGTAGAAGTAGGAGTAACATCATTGTTCGTCTTCTAGAAGAGGCGAAGAGCCAAGCGCAACCCGAACGTGGCAGTTGCAAACGCTCGCGTGGTGCGAGTAGTAGCCAGGCTCTTGCATGAGACAAAATTGCTATTGTTTAACAATTAAACTCCATTATCCATTGGTTGATACTCATTCTACATAGGTCCACGCGCTTAGCACCGTTTCCTCCTGGGGTCACCAATGTTTATTTGCTAATTAATAGCATTGCATGCAATGAACTAGCCATTGCAAGTCATTAAAAGCATGCACACCTGTCATCTCTTATTGGTTGATATGTGAAGAAACAAGAAACAAGGTAGAAGTTAATGCACCGCGCCTAAGTGTTTTGGGACTACGTATTTGGTTTTCATAAGATGACTTACACACCTAGACGGAGGGAGTAGTATAGCCCTGTAAACCGGAAAGGAGTATTTCCTTTCTAGAGATTTCAACAAGTGACTAGACTACACCGTGTGCAGTACTCCCTCCCTTCCAGTTTATAGGGCTCAAATCTCAAATCTCATGAACCAAGGCATTTTGCGATTGGAGAAATGTATCTCGTACTTTACAAAACTACCCTAATTAAAATCATGCATTAATTACGTATTTCTCTCGTTTTCCTCTCCGCCTTGGTCGCGGTGCACAATATTGAGCACTCCTACTCCCTCCTTTCCGGTTTATAGGGCTTATCTCAAAATCTTAGTTTTTTCATTTTATAAGGCTCAATTTGGTTGTTCCCCATCACAAGTTCAGATTCCAAGGTGCATTAAATAATTGCATGCAGGTATTAAGAGAAAATTGACCAATGCATGTACTTTATGCATGCATGCATTGCAATTAATACATTGATAAACATACATTTTTGAAGAAAACAGGAGCATTAATTGGGTGCTTTTGCAAATTACAAAAAGGATTCCACCACTCACCATCTACCTTGGTTGGTGAAATTTTTGAATTGAGCCCTATAAACCGGAAAGCAGGGAGTATATGACTAGCCGCTCTATCTAGATGCGGGACATTTCAAAGCATCCGGGCCTGCGTGCCATCCACCAAATCACAGTGAGGTGCTATAGTCGAGACTCACCTGTCACCCCGGTGTGGCCGTCATGACCCGTCATATCACAAAACGCACACCTTTACTAGCAGTGGTAAGGTGGCCTCCAAGTTGGACTGGACGAAGCAACCATCATTTCACTAGAACGCTCGTTCAAGCCCTTTCTTCCTTTTCTTGAAGAAAACCTCACTCCAGGCTACTCACTTCTGCCATTTTTCTTCTGTACCAATGAAGGAAAGGTGGGCGAATCAGTTACGCTGCTATATTTTCATTCCAAGAATCTTCTTTTTGCGAAGCACCGACCGATTTTCACATCCTATTCTTTTCCTGTTTTCATTGCGATTGTGGTTTCCTTTCGATTGCTTTTTGTTTGTCAGTTCATTGATGGATCCTGGCGGACAAGGCAAAGAGTTGCCGGCGGACAACCCACTGGAGACAGCGATCTCCAGGAAGCGAGCACCGACCAACGAGTTGACCATGTTGGTGGACCAACCCATGGAGATGAAGAACTCCAGGAAACAAGCACTGGCCCAAGAGTTGAGGACGTTGGAGGACGGACTCCTCAAAGAAAGTTGGAAGAACAGCAATGGCCCCACCGTGCCTACCCCAGGAACTCTGATTGCCACCTATGTGAGGCTCAAGACCGAGTTTGAGGAGATAGTCGCCGTTGAGAAGCAGTATTCCCCTGGCAAGGTGATGGCCCCCATCGAGGACGAGGAGATGGCCCCCGGAGGGATGGGATCCCCCGGTGAGCTGCACAAGGTAAAAAATAATGGCTTATTACCATAGTTGTGGTTTTTGATTATTTTAAATGTGCTTGCTAATATGTTAGGGTTGTGCAGGTGCCGGTGGACGTCCTTGATGATTCCGATGTCGTGGGCCTTCCTGTTGGCAACGCCCCGGAGATCAATTCCGATGCCGCTGTCCATCCTGTGGACATCGCCCCAAAGATCGATTCCGATGTCGCGGTCAGTCCTGCGGACATCGCCCCAGAAATTGATTCCCATGCCGCTGTCCGTGCTGTGGTCATTGCCCGAGAGATCGATGACAAGAAATAGTTGGTCGCGCTAATCCTTCAGGGTAGTTTGCACTGCCCCGTGTTTAATTACCAGAACAATGCGTGTTATCAAACCATCTTAGGGCTAGTGCACTGTCTTGTGTGGCGGATCTTGCTACTTTTGTTTGATAGTGAATCATGCGAACCCTCTTCGAGTTATGGAAACCGATGTATCCTCACCAGCTTTTGATGTAATATATGGCATGATTAGATGTAAGTTTGAATTGTTTATCATATCAGCAGGGCTTGTTTGATGATTCTTGGTGTTAGTAGGCTATCTACTGTGCGAGCTATAGTACTTGCAAAACACTCACCGAAGAGAAACGTTGGGGCTGATGAGCTAGTGATACGCTTATACTTATCCCTCGTCGATCGACCAATAGCCCGAGCTCCTAAAATTGTAGGCTTAGCGATCGATGACCTAGGCGGGCTAGTTTGGCCTAGTGGGTTTCAGTGATATGACGTGCAACACAAAATCATAGCAGTGCAAAGACGTACTCCCTCCGTTCCAAAATAGATAACCTAGGCGGGCTAGTTTGGCCTAGTGGGTTTCAGTGATATGACGTGGTACAGTGCCATCCAGTCTTCGCGTGTGGTAGCAATATTGCGGGTATAGTAAGTTTTCTTGAAGAAGCGGAATTCAACAAAGTCATGATGGTTCCTTCGTCTGAACAACTTACAGTGGGAAAGGTTGGGCCTGCGATACGATCGGGGTAGTCCAGGATAATTTTGTGCATGGTAGGTGGACCAGGATGGTCGACGTCCCACATGTCGGCAAATGAAAGTATTCTTTCCGATATAGAGGACGAGCAACGAGTATTCATTGTTTATTTTTGATGAAAGCTATTGTCTCCACTATTACGACAAAGGAGTGTGAAACACGGCAGCCCACTGAACTTGACATGTGCACCACTCCCTCCTTCCTCATGTAATGCCCAGGTTACAGCTTTTTCTCACTTTCTCTCTATCTATTTCCTCTCAAATGTTTTTTACCTTTCTTTTTTAAGACACAATTGTTTTTATGCCTTTTTTAGAATTATTTTTTATACCTAGGAGCACGTGTAGAGACGGGCTCTTGCAGAGCCCACTCCTTGTCTTTGTCAATGCCTCTCTCTCCTCCACATAAGTAGTACTACTTGCTATGCATGCATGCGGCGGGCAGCTGGCGTCTTGAGGGGACAGGGCGGTGAGAGCGGGCTCCGGAAGCGGTCCGGACTCTAGCATAATTTTGGTTTTTACAGTATTTCTTTCTCCATTGACAGGTAGGCCCGCGTAGATAGATAAAGAACACGAGCTGATGAGGCGCATGCGGACTGTTTGACTGGTCAACCAGACAAATACGGAGCTATACACTGAGCCAGTGACCGTATAATCACCATATCTCGTATACAATGATCAAAGTGAGCTACCAAGACAAGTTCGATGACCGCCAATGCATTTTAAATTTACTCGGTAATAAATGACCAGGATTGAAGGGGAATCCAAATTTGCTTCGTCTTCTATCCTTGAGCTCTTAACAAACCAATGCACTATACGGTTGTCCGGCCACTCCACCCTAGAGCTCTCACCAAGCATCGTTCATGCCACCGCGCCGCACACTAACCGGTAAGGTAGCGATGGCATCTCGCCGCGCCGAGTTCCTCGCCGCCCACGACCGCACACAAAATGGTAGGGAAGCGATGGCATCCCGCCGTGCCGAGTTCATCGCCGCTCACGACCTCACAACTATGTGGGAGGAATTTGAAGATGCCAAGGCCGAATGGGCGGTAGAGCAAGAGACGGCCAAAGCCGAACAGAGGGAGCGGAAAAGTCAGAAAGCACTCAAGAAAAGAGAGGCCCGCTGCCGCAAGAAAGAAAGGACGCACGCGCTGCTACGGAGAGGTCGACGGAGATCCAAGCACGATGGGGTGTCGCCGACAAAGCCGGGAAGGAGAACGATGGCGTCTGGCCAGCATGTGAGAAGTATTAGTACTAGTAGTTAGTGTGTGTGTGTGTGTGTGTGTGTGTGTCTGAGTACGAGCATGTACCAGTACTACTAGTTACTACTGTAGTTTTTAGAGCAAATTACCAGTACATTAGCCTAGAATAAATGGAAAAATTCCTATCCTAAGCATCAAATGGCATCACTTTCTCTATAGGAATTGAGATGCATGTCATCTCACTTCCTATGATTTTCATATTCCTATCCTATGAACGAAAGGAGGCCTCTGTTGTAGTAACTACTGTAGCTAGCAGTACTGCTGGTACAGTAGTTTTCTTCAAGAAGCGGAATTCAACGAAGTCATGATGGTTCCTTCGTCCAAGCAACTTCAAATTGGGAAGTGGGCCTGTGATTTGATGGCTCATTAGTCATTGTTACTGCGGCGCGACGACCTGGGTGACTCCCTTGGAGTTCTGCGTGCATGGCAAGTGGACCAGGATGGTCGACGTCCCACATGTTGGCGAACGGAGTAGTATTCTTTTCGATATCGAGGTATAGTATCACTGTTGATTGGTTCGCAAAAAAATAGTATCACTGTCGATTTATAATTAATTTTTATTTTTGTTGAATGCTAGCGTTTCAACTCTTACGACGAAGGGTGCCAAACACGGCACGTGCTGGATGTCCCACACGTCAGCGAAAGGAGTGGGACATGAACAGCGTGGTAGAGCCCAGCGTAAAAAAATAGCGTGGTAGAGCGTCTCCAGTTCTTCCACTTCTGGGTCAGAGACCACACGTAGTAGTACTTAGTGGTATGAACGATACAAAGTGCGCCCTAGAGACAAAGACACGTTTTCTGCAAAAAAATGGAGACAAAGACACGTCTAGTTGGAAGGTCTCGGGGCATACACGTAAACAAATATAAAAGTTAATATGTGCCTCCAACTAATATAGTAGTAGTAGAGTACTTAGGCACGTACTCCATAACATCACCGTGCATTGCACGTACAACATTTAGTGGTAGTACGTAGTAAGAGACAAATGCCGCCCAAGAGTTCCCTTCTCGACCTACTTTTGGGTGTTTGGTAGAGTGTATGGAGGGTGCATGAGTCCACACTAGTTTAGCACAAATACACTAGAAGCATGCATGAAGAGAGCATGCATGAAGAGGGGTGTTGAGTTGAGCATGCCTGAAGAGGGAACAACTATGCTGAGACGAGAACGCAACCAAACACACCCTATATGCCACACATGTTCATACGATTTGTGGCTTTCTACTTCACTTACTGCGCTACATTACTCAGGTTCGTACGTCCACTCCTGGGTACATGTTCGTCTCATAGTCCCAGTCCCATGTGTTCTTCATATAGATGGAATGATCCTTGCATAACACGTGCACCTTGATGCTAGATGTCTCGCGTGTTGGCAAAAGTATGAACAAAGCTCATGTAAAAAAATATAGTGGAAGAACATAGATTCCGGACTACTGAGAAGGAGCAAGGAACCTCGTGGTGGAGCGTCTGCACTCATAATATTTAATATTATTCGGCGATATAAAATTAACCAATCATCTCCACAGTGGACTGGAAGAGTATGAAACGGCAGCCAAGTGTAGTTACATCATACTAGTACATGGCTAACCCACGCTATCACCATATTTCTTGGCTTCCGTGTGACACCTATCTCTAGTAGTCCAGCACCCTGTATCGCTTCTCCCTCCTCGTCTCTATCAAAGTGCAGCGGGCTGGCATTTCTGCCGTCTATTGAGGTCGGTTAACTATCACATGTCAGCGACATGCCAAGAGCATTCTAAAAAAAATTCCTTTCACGTTCCGTTTTCAAAAAAGAAAAAAATCCTTTCACATACGAATTTGCCTGTATGCTTCGAGCAACTTGCATGTCCTATACTGCTCCTGTTTGATACTCTAACTTAGCTAGTGGTTAGACTAACTCATGACTAACCCTGAACTAACTGTAGCCAAGGAGGTGTTTGGGTGACAAGGTTAGATTGACAATAAATGCACTTCATGGAGAGAGAAAAGTGATTTTTCGGTGGTCCCAATGAGAACTATCTCCAGTTTAAACCCTCATGGGTGGGATAGCTTTTTGGTGGGTTCGGTGCAACTTGCTCCAATTTAAACCCTCATGCTTGGATAGTTTAGGGCTATTTGAGCCCCAACTAGCTCAAACTAACTCTAACCCATGGATCCAAACAGGGCCTATGGCCAGTCTCGACGCGGAGCAGTCGCGTGCACCAGGAAGCGGCACTCTCTCGGCCGTCGCGCCACTTCAAAGCCGGCGCCAGTGAGAGGTAGCCTCCGCTCTGGCCGGGCATTAATGAGGCACTGACGCTCCAGGGCGACGCTGACTGTTTCACGCGGGGAGCGTGCGCTGGCAAGGGAGTATAGGTTTTGAACCGTTTCAGGTGTAGTACTAGTAGTTTGCAAAACTACTCAATCATTGCACTCGGTTTCCTAGGAAATTGTAGTAAAAACGTTACTCCACAGCCCGCTTCCCTTCTCCTTCCTCTTCCACCGCCTGTGCATGTCCGCGGGAAGCGACCGGTCAACCCTTATATAGGAGTGCTAGCACAAAAAGATGCATGCATGACCACTAAAATTTTCGTATTAAAGCGCCGCTCCGGCGGGAGTATGGCGTATGTTGTTACCTTCGGCCGGCCCATGGCTACCGGGCGATGATGACCAGAGAAGAGGCGGTGGGAGGGGAATGAATGCAGCTACTGTTTGGGTTCGCCTTTCGGCTTAAATAAATGCGCAACATCACGTGTACCCGCGGGTGCACAAATTGTAACATACGTGTCTGCTTAAGTGGGCATCACGTAACTGGTGTGTGTGTGTGAGAGAGATTCTGAGAGACGGAGTGCGTGTGTGCGACTCTACTCTTCGGACATGTACTCAACCTTTTGCATCGAGATATAAGTATAATGGTATTTACTTTAGCTAGTGATTTACGTGGCCATGTTAACATGGTTGTGTCAAAAAATGTCACTTCCTGCTCGTGATTTGCGTTATATAATTACAAGCAAGATTCTCGTGCATTGCATGGAACATCAATATTCATTTTTTTATAGAACACCTGTTGTGATTGACCCATGCAGGAGTAATCCCATGTGTAAAAACTAATGATATCTCGAGAATTTTATCGGAAAACTGGTATCTCGAGAATGTCATCGAAAAAATGAAAGATGAGAGATAAGGCGAGGAGGAGTGGAGCGTGGTGGTGACTGGTAGTCGGAATGGGCGGAGGCATGGGGATGGACGGCGCCGGCAGGCGGTAGCGGCCACCATGCATGCTAGATTGTTCCAGAGACTTATTCCTTTTTTTAATTGCTGAGCAATGAGGTTGCAGGAGATAATGATGTGGAGAGAGGTGCGGGTATCTTTTGTAAAATTATCATAGTTTGCTTTCTATCCTCAAATATAGATCATACGGTCTGTATTACAAGATGGTAGGCACACCATCACCACCAACTCATTTTTATAAGGGTACAGATGATAAGTTTGCTGACTACTAAAGTAAAGTGGAATTTGTCCATGTTATGCAAGTAAATAAAGCTGATTGTTCATCACACGGGTAAGGTTGGATGAAGGGTGATAGGAAAAATGCTCCGCCTAGAGCATGTGTGTGTAAGATGGAGTCTTAGTGTGTGTGTGGGGTGTGTGTGTGTGAGAGAGAGAGAGAGATGGAGTCTTAGTTTGTGTGTGTGAGAGAGAGAGGGAGAGAGATGGGGTCTT
>NC_041380.1:258327978-258365471 GCF_002162155.2 Triticum dicoccoides
CTAGAAGGAGATTGTTAAGTGTGAGTGTGTGTTTTACTCATCTAGGCGGAAGTTATGTGCACAAAAGAGGAGAACGATTCGATGTGGCGTTAGGATTGAGGGTAACTAACTATGTATGGAGACATAAAGACCTTGAACGTGCATGTCTGAGAGGTATACATGTATACGTGGGATGTGTGTGTGCGCGCGCGCATGATCGAGATGAAAGAAAGAAGACATAAGTCATAAGATCAACGACATGGGAGAGACGGATTGGTATGACAATATGCATGCATGTGAGAATGCATGGAAGAAGTCCTGACAATTGAGCATGTGTTTTTGTCTTTAAGAGATAGTGGCATGGGCTAGAGCATGCATCTATGGCGAGCAGAGGGAGTGTGGCGCAACGATTGTGCAAAAGAGACGAACCTATAAATGCATATGTATGGAGAGACATATATAGTGTGGGTGATAGGAAGCAAGACTCCGTTCGAGAAAGAAATGTTGACGGAGAAACTACAGATAGATACAGAGATGGAGATGCTAGCTAGAGGGACATCCGCTAGTTTGGGTGTTGGAGATGACCATCGGGTGGTTCAAAGGGTGAAGTTATATATGTGTGTGAGAGGGCACTTGACTGCATGTGGAGAGAAACATATGTAGTGTGCGTGATAGGAATCAAGAGTGAGGGCGAGAAAGAAGGTTGATGGAGAAATAGATAAATAGAAAGATAAAGATGCTAGCTAGTGTGCGTTAGAGATAGGAGTATAGTGGATCAGAAGGCTGGGTTATGTGTGTGGGTGTGAGAGAGATAGAGAGAGGGTGTGTGTGAGTCACATACAAACAGATATCAGAGAGAAATGAGATCCCGAGAGACGGAGTTTTGTGTCTGCGAGAGAGAAAGATATTTCACAACG
The DNA here is from genome assembly GCF_002162155.2 of Triticum dicoccoides. Classification (NCBI taxonomy): domain Eukaryota; kingdom Viridiplantae; phylum Streptophyta; class Magnoliopsida; order Poales; family Poaceae; genus Triticum; species Triticum dicoccoides. Next base: position 258,328,875 of record NC_041380.1, read on the forward strand.
AGAGTGTAGCTAGAGAGACATATGAGGGAACGCAAGATATCTTTAGGGAGAGAGGGTGTGTGTGAGCGACATACAAGAGAACAATGGAGAAATATGAGACCCTGGGAGACAGAGTTTGTGTTTGTGTGTGAGAAAGAGATATTGAAGAGGAAGAGTCGTAGGTTCTCATATCTAAGGAGCGAAATACATCTCTGTATGAGGGGTGTGCGAGTGGCACACATGGGAATAGTAGAGAGAAATGAGACCCCGGGAGACAAACTTTTGTGTTTGTGTGAGAGAAAGAGATTCCACATGGAGAATCATAGTTAGAGACACATAGCAGGGAACGAGATATACTTAGAGAGAGATAGAGTGATGAAGGTCGAGGGAGAGAGTACCGTCAGTGTGTTACAAAGATAAAAGATCATTGTCGACATACAGGTAGCACGAGAGATACTTGAGAGACGATGAACGCGTATAGGTCCAGAGAGATAGTCCTAAATAAGCATGAGTGATAGCTATATGAGATGAATATCTGGATTAAAGGGGATTCAAATATTTAAACTGGAGATCACGACATCGATAATATCATAACGCAAATTGGTGTATCAAACATGCATATTCATTTGAATTTGGGCACACGTGTAATGTTATATAGTTTATCAATATTGGTGATCCATAGATTCTTCAAATACAAACAATGCATGGTTTATATGCAATTAATGTCTAAACGGGATTACACTATATGGTGCGTGTGTGAAACACATTATACATGTTTGAGAAGTAAAAAAACCCGCATGAAACACACATTAATTGGAGACAGTTAGCGAGGAATGCATACATTGGATTTCAACATAAAGTGGTTTCAAATATTTGAAAATCCAAATTGATGAATACAACCTTATGAATCTGAGATCATGCCATTTGTAAACCATATTTATGTATAAATGGTGTTGTGCTTTTGAAAGTATATATAAAAAACTGATGTATATAGAATGTAATTCCAATTGAAAATGGATCCCGCCCGAAAAAAATAGAATACAAACGGGATTCGAATTGAGTTGGCACGGTAAATGTGCACTCTGCAAAATTTGAACGAAGCGGGGAAAGTCGCAGTAACTGCCCGAAACCAAAATCTGCGAGATGGAAATCACTACTGCCTATCCCTGCCACGCAAAGCCTATATGCTGGATTTCTATAGTTTCGATAGGGGTAGGTTTGTAATTTCACCCAAACGTGACGTAACCGCCTCTCACCCGGATTCATACACAGTGGGCGCCAAAACACAGTGTGTCCTCGGCCGAAATCGACTCCCTCCCCGATTCATATTCATACACGGTGGGCGCCAAAAACAAACTCTCGTCGGCAAATATTCGGTGTATGCGAGATTACCGTCCTATCCCCAACCGACTAGTGTTGCTGTGATGTAGTAGAAATTTGAAACAGGGGCTAAGTTTGTAAATTTCCTCGCATTTGAGACAAGCGTGCCCTGAATACATGGTTCCCCCCTTCCTCTCTACCTCCCTTTTCCCCATTCGTACTCCGTGGGCGCCAAAACACCCTCTCCACCCCACCCTCCTCCGTCCGCCGCCATCCGCCACCCCATCCACCGCCGTCCTCCTCCACCATGCCGGAGCTGATACCCCGATGTCGCCGTCCATTACAAGAGATCGACCTCTCTAATCCACGGCTTCGGACCGGGATCCTTGCATCCCGTCCTCTCGCTTCATCCCCGCCGTCGTCCACCTTGCCGGCGCCGCTCCTATGACCGTCTCGTCCACCGCGCCCTGCCGCCACCGTCTACCCTCCTAGATCTGCTTCCACGCCGTCGACAGCCATCGTTACCGCAGCACCGTCAATTTCTCAGCAGATGCGTACACGGCGCCACACCAGAGGCGGTACTCTTTCGTATCTGCTCAACTTATTTATCGCAGCAAGAAAATAGATCGCCACTGCTTTACTCTGATTTCTTGTCTTGGTTGCGAAGTTGCCTTTGTCCGGTTTGCACCTTTAGATCTGCCATGGCACGCTCAACACCATACTCGCAATGCTCATGGTTTTCCCCTTTTATATTCCACACTAGTTAAATCACAGTAGACTAAATTTCAAAATTGGGTCAGTCAATTTTTCAGAGCTCGCCGGAGTTCGCCGGTGCGATCGAAGGGGCTCGGGTGGGGATGGTGGTTTTGGGGGGCGGTGGTGGGCCTCGTCGAACGAAGAAAAGTCGACGCGGGTGGAGGCGGGGGTGGGGTGGGGGTGGCGGAGGAACACAAGCGGTGGGGCCGGTGGTTCGGCCGGCGGTCCGTGCGGTGTTCTGTATGGGAAGCACAGTATGTTCCTTGTCAAGAAGGGGAGCAGGGACATCTGCAGTCTAACAGCTGATAGAGCTGGCCTGTACGTGATCGATAGGCTTTCAATTACTAGCGGCAATACAACACCATAATTTCCAGCCAGTTCCACTTTCCCGATTTATATATCCTGGTTATGGTGTACCCCTGTTATGTACACTATGATCTGCCTAGTTGTTATGTGCTCTTGTTATCATGGTTTGGCAATAAACTCTCTATACAGTATATTATGAACCTATCATCTGCCAGCTATCCTTACTTCTGGAGCCTATTTTTTGTGTACTTGTGCCAGATTATATAAATGCACGCACCATATTACAGCACACATGAGCTCTCTCATCAGAATCCAGTGATAGCACACAAGTGTTTACAGGGGCGCCCCTATATTAGAATATCATCTGCATTACAAAGATAATCTCACAACTATTTATGTTTTCATGGTTCTCAGATATCATATGCAATTACAGTGAATATCAGAATCCGCGCATCAGAAGAATATTGTGGAACACTGCAATGACTTACAAAATTGGCACCAAGGCATTGAGTGCCATTCTGGAAGCAATGAAACTCGTACGCTCCCCACCTGTTGATTCTTGTTCAGAATATCATCCTAATGACTATTCTAACCTCGAGGAGTCAAAGGTAGATGGCCTGTCCTGTTCACTCATCAAGGTGCCTGTTCTAATTTGGCAAGGTTTTATTGATTGCACGTATCTTGCATTTCTTCTACTTTGTTGCACCGCCATCTGCTTAGTTTACTCATCATATATGTCAAGATGCCATGACCATCCATTATCAATACATATTCCATCTATCACCGTACCATGTTTTCCACTCAAATGCTGTTCTGGTGCACCAGACATCAAAAAGGAAGAGGGTGATTGCCGAACCTGAAGGAGCACCAGCAAAGTCCTTGAAAAACGTGGTGGTGCCGGAGAAATCAGACAGCACCCCACTTATATTGGCTGTACAACCAGTGACACAAAACGTAGGACCGACTCCAGCAGACTGTACCCATACTTCACTGGCCACACCACTAGCCCCACCACACAGGACCTGCACTCCAGCAAAAGTTATACCAATTTCATTTGCCATAGCACCAGCTGTACCACAGAAAAATCCCACTCCAGCAAAAAGTATAGCAAGTCCAGCGGCCAAAGACCTATCCCAACTGCAGAGACGGCCAATTCCTGCAGATTGGAACCCCATTCCATTTATTCCCAGTTTAAAAGACAATTCTTTCAATGTTGTTAGGGACTACGTGCATATATTCCCATCATGGGAAGATTGTTGTGAAGACAAACACCATTTTCACATCTTCCTATCCAACTTACGTGTAAGTGCTATTATTCATGGTTATTATTTTCCTGTTTTCTACTGATGGAACACATTAGTGATTTACATTACATTGTTGTAACTAGGCGAGGGTCAATCTGGATAGTCATGACGAGCAAAGCTTGCTTGTGCTTTTCAAGAAAGCATTGCAGCAGTATCGGTGTTACTTGAGGAAATCACACTTTGATGGCAAGTCTATAAACGAATTTCCGGTGAAGTCTCCTGTGCTAAATTTAGAAGACATTGAATGGAAAAACCTTGTTATGCACTGGTCTCGTTCCCAGGATGAGGTATTATCTATGAAATCACATGACAATTTGAACTTCTACTTTTCCGCATGTGCCTTACAGATCTTTTTTGCAGGAAATCTGCTCGAAGAAGAACTCCGGTTTGACAAGAACGACAGGATATCGCAAATATGATGCCCGCTGCTTTGCTCTTCTTAGTACCTATTGTCCTGTATCACTGTACTTGCATACATACCTGGTTCATTATGTGACAGCAGTATGCATGATAGCTTGCTTATTAATTGTTCGCTCCAAATTATCTGATCTGTATGAATGGTTACATTAGTGTAGAATATATCCAATGCCAATGTTTTTTTAGCTCTGCATTGCTCTTGTAAGTACATGCTGTCCTTTATCAGTGTACTTATAATGACAGGTATTTGTTCATGTACCATCACTCTGCAGCTTATTTTCCTTTGCCCTCCATTTTCTACACATCAGATCTATATTTACTCTTACCATAAGGTTGGTACTGAAGAAGTTTAGCTGTGCATTGCTCTTGGTTGTACCTTTTGCCTGTATCGCTGCACTTACATTTATAGCTACTTGGTTATGTAGCATCATTCTTCATCTTATCTTCAATATTCTCCATTTTTCGTATATTATCACATCTATATTTACTCTTAACAAAATGTAGAATAAAGGCAATGCTTTTGAAGAAGATTCTGTGGTAAACTTCTCGAATTGCCCCCCCCCCTCCATCAGCATGGACAAGGCCTTTATAGAGCCTGTCTTCACCAATAATGTAAGTTTGTCCATCTCAAGCCTTCAAACTTTGTTGTATATATTTGGTTAGGCATGACTGCAATAGCTGTTTATTTTTGGTGTTTGCATCAAATTGCTTCTTTAAAGTTTATTATATGTAGTTCATAAACAAAAGGTCATCCTTTCTCAATTTAAGTTTTCAGTTGTACAACCAAGTTCCTTGTTCATACCTTGTAAATTAAACTATACAGAGCAAGTGATCTTCTTTTGCACTGCATGTATGCTTCTGTTCTTCATCTGTAATCCAGTGGTGTGGTGAACCTACCCACTACAGCACAATGCCATATTCTGCAATGTCTTAACTATGAACAATGTCATATCATTCTACTATTATTTAAACCGTCTCTTTGTTTGCCAATCTGAAATGGTATAAATTGACGGCACACTAACCATTGATACTTATGAGTTCTTGATCTGTAATCTAGTGGTGTCGTGAAGCTGCCAACTCCTTCACAATGTCATTTCCTGCCATGTCTTGACCTGAACAATACCATATTGTGTTAATGCAAATTTAAATTGTGTCACTTTATTCATCAGTAAGAAATGTGATGAATTGTCAGCATTGATACTTTTATGTGCAAAACCTATCATCTGTCTGCTTGTTTATCTTTCAGAGTGAGGAAGATACAAGTGTTGAATAAGCGCAGTCTCATCATCTTGCTCAGCTGCTTGCCCTGCAGCTCCCCAGCAGGGCTAACCTTTATTGAACTCTATTGAAGTGCTGCCGGTTTTGTATATTATTTTGTCGGCGTGTTTATTTGCACTGGTGGCAATCTTTGATGCCCAGTGTATGTAATCTGCTGTCTGCTTGTGCTTTATTATCATAGTGGCGAACTTTGATGCCTAGTGGATGTAATATGCCGTAATTTCTTTATTGTATAGTGTAGGTTTTTTTCTTATTCACAATGATGTAGTTATTTTACTGTATATATATATATATCATGTCTTTGCAGTAAACCGGCCAAACCGTAAAATTACGGTACATAATTGGGCCGTCATGCAATCACGATGTAGGTTGGGCCTGAAACGTGCCGATTAGCTCACGGGGCGGTAGCAGCCCGAAATGAACCCCGGCCCATGATTGTGCGAATCAAATCACGGGCTTTTAACAGGCCGAAAAATTGTCTCGGTCCTTGTTTGGCCCAATCAGATATCGGCTGCAAGCAGGCCGGATGCAAACCGGGCCGTAGTTAGGCCCAACTATATGATGGGCTTTTAACAGGCTGAAATTAATATAGGGCCGAAATGTTAAACGGGCCCTTAACAGGCCAAAACTAATATCAGGCCGAATTACTAAGTGGGCCTTTAGCAAGTGGGCCCAAAAGCATAGTGTCCAGTTGACGGGCCGAATCTGATATGGGCCATATTTGAACCCAAAGCGTCTTAATGGGATGGACCTGATCTGGGCCGTAATTTGGCCCAGAACGTGGTAGGCCTTTAACGGGCCGGATCTCATATGGGCCACTATTAGGCCCGGAGTGTGGTAGGCCATTAATGGACCGGATCAAATATGGGTTGGCATTTGGCCGAAAACATGGCAGTCAGTTAATGGGCCGGCCTACTAGGGTACTCAAAATCTTGTGGGCCTACAGCTGGGCCGGCCCATTAATGTCGGCGAAATCTCATGGGCCTTTAGCTGGGCTGGCCCATTATGATCCACAAGAATCTTGTGGGCCTTTACCTGGGCCGGCCCATTACGACACATAAAAATCTTATGGGCCTTTACTTGGGCCGGTCCATTATGGCCCGCAAAATCTTGTGGGCCTTCAGCTGGGCCAGCCCATTATGGTCCGCAAAATCTCGTGGGCCTTTAGCTGGGCCGGCCCATTATGGTCCGCAAAATCTTGTGGGCCTTCAGTTGGGCCGGCCCATTTAAACTTGATGGGCCGGTCCATGTGTCAACATATCATAGGCGCGTCTCGCCCATTGGATGAGTTGACACGTGTCTCCTCCAGCCAATGATGATTTTACACGTGGAAAATCCCCATTGGTCGTGGCTGTTAACGGGTTATTGGATCCAAAACCCGACCCGATAGCTTAATGACGTTCCGTTACGGTGGATGCCACGTGTCGGTCACCCTTGACGAAAGCACTTCTGTGACGCGTGATTTATTTTCATGGAAGTGGACACTTCCGTGATGATACTTTTGGTAATGTCATGGAAAACTTCTACGACAGCACAAGTATGACTATCTTGATTCTGTCATAAATTTGTCATGGATGTACATGCATGACAAAAAAAGCGACCTACTGTGACAAACACGTATCATCACAGAAGTGTATTTTTTTGTAGTGATTGCAAGCATCCGCAACTACAACAAAAGTATTAAGGTAAACTGTCGGTGTTCTGGGAACGGGGGTCCCCAGACTTGCCTGCCTGCGGCCTGCGGCGTGGTTCAAGTGGGGGCCCAGCGCGGCCCATCTTCATCAGCTCAAGCTCAAGACCCTCGCGAGGGGCCAAGCCTCGCGAGGCAGATGACAGAAAGCTTCCTCAGAGGCAGCCTCATCCGGCAGGCTTGCGAGGAGGTGGAGAGATCAAGGCGGGGATACCCTGCGAGGAACCTGTGACGCAAGCCATGACGATCGAGACCAGGTGGGCACCGGCCTGTGCAGTGTCCTTGTTTCCCCTTTGGTGCAAAGGAGGCAAGCACAGGCCAAGGCATCGGGCAAAGGTTACCATTCCGGTGCAACAAGACCAAGACCAGCAGAGCGGCAGGACGGAGGTCACCGTGGAGCCCAAGACGGCGTCATCACCAGTGCTTTTGGCAGCCGAAGACCATGTTTGGTCAGGATAACTTGTACTATATGTTCCCCTTCAAAATGGCCAAGTGTTGGCGCCCTTCCCGCTCATTATTTGGGGAGAGGCCCAAGGCATGTATAAATAGAGCTAGCCACCACACAGTAGAGACATGTAGAAAACGGCCAGAGATCTGGTAGAACCCTAGTAGAGAGAGAGAGAGGCGACAGAACTCACCCTAGCAGTTCATCGCACCAGCTCAAGAACACCTCTCGCGAGGCTATTCTTCCCTTGTACTGTTCGTCATCAGCCCCTGAGGCAATCCACCATACCACACACTCGAGTAGGTTATTATACCACAACGGTGGCCCGAACCAGTATAAACCTCGTGTCCCTTGTGTTGTTCGTTGTTTCCAGCTTAGATCACGCGAGGAGATTGGACGTAGATCAGTAGGGGAGAGATCTCCGCGCGCACCCCAGTGTTCGAACCTCAAGGGTCTGCTGGAACCCGAAATTCGACATTTGGCGCGCTAGGTAGGGGTGCGCCGGAATCTTTCTTCCGCTGTTCGCGTGTGATCTTCTCTCGGGTCCATGGCTGATGCTCGTCGGGCTCGCGCTGAGCGCCGGGCTGCTCTCGCCACTCGCGTCGCCCAGACGGCGCCCGTCGGTGGACGCCCTTGTCGTTCCTTGTCGCCTGCCGCCAACGCCACCACCGGCCTGGCGGGGAACGAGCAGCAGGCCTCGTCCCAACATCCTTCGATACGGCGGGAAGGCCGCACCGCCACACCGTCGCTGACTCCAGCCGCTTCGTCGTCCCACGCCCGTCGCGCCCCCACGGACGCGCTCGCCGCGCTGCTCCTGGCAAGAGAACTCTTGCACTACCGCCCCGTCGACGACCTCTACAAAGACTGGCTCGCCCGCATCACCGAGCTCATCAGTGCCGCAGGGGGCTCCCCCTTGCCGTCCCTCTCGCTGCCTCGCCCTCCATTCCGCGCAGGAGGCGAGGATCAGGAGGTGCCTCCACCACCTCCTCCCCAAGGAGGCGCCCTGGCTCCAAGGCGCGCAGCCCCAGGGCGAGACCCTCCACGTCCGGCGCCTGCGCAGCAAGAAAGGAGCTGCCAAGAGATCCCTCGTCCCCAAGAAGGTGCTCGCGTGCTCCCAGCGCCGGTGCGCCAAGATCGCATCCCTGCACCTCCACGCCAAGACCCCACTCTGCTCCAAGCGGCGGCGCGCGGTAATCCCCAGGAGCAAGCCCAGTACCAGCAAAAGGCACCGGTGGCCACAACAGGCTGTCGTGCCCTCACCCCTGAGCTACGCAGCATCGCATGGCCAGACAAGTTCAAGCCTGACCTGCCCCCTCGCTACGATGGCACGGCGGACCCGGCGGAGTTCCTGCAACTCTACGAGATATGCATCGAAGCTGCCAACGGAGACGAAAGGGTCATGGCGAACTGGTTTCCCATGGCGCTCAAGGACGGGGCCCGCACCTGGCTCCTGAACCTGGCTCCTGGCACAATCTCCTCTTGGGACAAGATGCGCACTCGCTTCATCGCCAACTTCCAGGGCACTCGCGACCGGCCCCGGCCGTGAGCGATCTGCGCCGCAGCAAGCAGCAGCAAGGGGAAACCCTGCAGAAATACATCCAGTGCTTCAACAACGCCCGACTCAAGATCCCCAAGGTGACTGAATAAGCCATCATCTTGGCATTCTCTGATGGTGTACGCGACGTCAAGATGAAGGAGGAGCTAGCAATCCATGAAGACCTGTGCACATCCCTGGAGCTGTTCAACTTGGCGACCAAGTGCGCCAGGGCTGAGGAAGGGCGCCTTTCACTCCTCGAACTCCTGGCTGCCGACCCAGAAGAGAAGAAGCCCAAGGCCAAGGACGTGAAGCGCAAGGGGGCTGTCGTGCTTGCAGCGGAGCCAGACACCAAGCGAGGCAGGGATCAGCCCGAGTCATCCAAGGGCAGCTGGTACTGCGTGTACCACGACCTCCACACCCACAACACCAACGAATGTCAAGAGCTCAAGGCTGTGAGAGATGGATGTGTCGGCCGACGCCCCAAGCACAACGACAGGGGCTATGGCTGAGGAGGAGGAAGAGGTGGCGGACGATGGGAAGACCATGGCCCCCGCCAAGGGTGGCGTGATCGACCTCTCGAGGATCACTGGCAGGACCAGCCTCGCGAGGGAGGCTGGAGAGATCAGCCTCATGAGGATCGCCCGCGCGGCAACGCATGCCTTCCTCCTCTACCGCCACTACCAAGGAGGAACGAAGACCAGCATCAGGACGAGGGTGCTGGGGGCTTCCAGGAGCCGCGTGCAATCGCTTGCATCTTGGGTGGCGCGCAGGTCCCAGCCTCACAGCGTATCTTCAAGCAGTTTGCTCGCGAGGTGAATGCGGTCCTCCCCAAGCTTGAGGCCACGCGCCCTCTCAGGTGGTCCGCGTGCGCTATCACGTTCAGCTCAGTAGATCAGCTCAAGTGCGCGGCAACGGTTGGAGTCCTCCCGATGCTTTGCTCCCCAGTCATCAGCAATGTGCAGGTCACCAGGACCCTCATTGACGGCGGAGCAAGACTCAACGTCCTGTCCGTCGAGACATTCGACAATCTCCAAGTGCCGTACGATCAGCTTCAGCCAACCAAGCCCTTCTCAGGAGTCACTGATGGTTCCACTATTCCGATAGGGCAGGTTCGCCTTCCAGTCACCTTCGGGCAGCGCAACAACTACCGCACCGAGCTCATCGACTTCGACGTCGCCCACATCCGTCTGCCATACAACGCCATCCTCGGGTACCCAGCCCTGGCCAAGTTCATGGCAGTGACTCACCATGGATACAATGTCCTCAAGATGCCAGGAAGCGGTGGAGTCATCACCGTACCCGGTGAAGAAAGGGACGCAGTGTGTTCACTTGAGCGCGCGTTCCAAGCCGCAACAATCAAAGACCCGGGCCGCAGAAACGGAAGACTTCCCGAGGCGACCCCCAAGAAGAAGAAGGCTTCACCTGGCCCAAGCCATCAGGAGGCAGGCGCCTCCGGAGGTGTTGGGTCAGGATCTGCGCCCAATCAGGGAGCGCCACCCTCTCTCGCATAGGAAGGCGCACCCAACGCCCTCCTCAGGTAGGGCTCGGGGGCTCTTTCTTGGAGAGCCATCGACTTTGCCAAGGTCGCGAGGGAGGCGCTCGGGCACCACTTGGGGGGGTGCTTCCAGGCACGTTTCCCTCAGGAAGGTACAAGGCAAGGAAGACCAAACCCTTAGGAGTTCATCGCAAGCAACACTCAGGAGCTATAGGAGTCGAGAGTCATGCGCGGCAGCCGCCGCTTGCCCACTATGGCCCCACATCCAGGCGAGGATGGTGGGCTGCGTGTCTGCATCGACGTGCTAGGGCTCAACCACGCCGCGTCTCAGGAGCGCCTCTGGCCTTCGCGCATGGGGCGCTGCGAGGGTCCACCTCACAGCTACATTCGCATGCCTTTCGGCCTGCCGAACACAGTCGCCGCTCATCAGCGCTTGCTGAGGAGCATTCTGGAGGCTCAGGAGGTCAGGCATCAGGCGGTCCTGGCGGAGATGGAGATGGCTCTCGGAGACCCACCTGTGCCCCCGGAGCCTCCCGAGGTTCCTAGGCCTGGGGGCTTGTGAGGGTCAGCGTCTTCATCGCGCATCGCCCGCTTCTTCAGTATCACTCCATCTTCAACGGCACCAGGTGACATCTTTCTAAGTTCCGTTTTTAGCTAGGAGCACCCACAGGGCCGCATTATTCCCAAGTCGCGTGGGTCCGTCCCTGCGGCATGTATCCGTTTTGCTTATGCTCTTTACTTACCTTGTTGGGGGCGCCTCTCGGGCTGCATCATCCCCGAGCTGCTTGGGCCTGGCCCTGCGGCATTTGCTTTTCCGCGTCTACTTAAAATGAATTTCCTCCTGCATGCTTAACATACCCAACCTAATCGCCTGCTCGATTGACGCCTACCTACAGAGCCGCTCGCTCTGGCACGGCATCTGCGCACGGGTCCGTCCCTGCAACACCGAAAAATCTGAGTGGTCAAGCTCTGGCCACGGCAGCCCCGCAAGGCGCCACCTCACCAGGACCTTAGTGCCCCAATCACTCCCCCGGAGCGACCAAAGGTTGGCTGGCAATCGTAACAACAAGTCTTGTTTCTCTTTATGACTGGTGTACAGGACCTACTCCAGGAGCAACGCTAGGGACATCGCGAGCTGTCTCTCCCTCTCTCCGGCACGGACCGCTTGCACGTTAAAAGGGGGGCGCCTGAGCATCATGACTCTAGGCTCCTACTAGCTCTCCAGCCCTCACCCCCTGGCCTTGACCCATGGCATCGCGACCTGTCATACCAGCGGCGGCTGAGCTCGCTCGAGGGCCGGGACTTGAGGATGTAGAGCATTAAGGAAAGTGCGGGGGAGTGGGAAGAAGCTCGCAAGGACCTAACCCAGCAGCGCCTCATCTGCCACCGCTCGGGCCAGGTGCTTCATCGAGCAACTACACCTAACTCAAGAGATAAGTCACGCCCTTACAAGAGTTGGACCAACATAGCGCAAAACCCTCGCCCAGTGCGGCTCTGTCACGGCGACGTTACCTTCCTTTCATGCCCAGCGAGGTCTGCATGAGCGCTAAAGGGGACCTCCCGAGCATCGCGACTCGGGGGCTCTTACTAGACCTTGGGCCGCTCACCTCCTGGCCTTGATCACGGCATCGTGACATGGCATACCAGCGACGGCTGAAGCCTGCCTGGGGACTGGGACCTGTCAGCGTAGAGCGCCAAGTCCTCGCGAGGATAGAAAGGGGGAGCCGAGCTGAGACAGGACAAGCACCTCGCATTGATTCATATTAAGGATATAATATTCATAAAAGACATGGCAGACGCCTTACATACCCTCACGGGGTGTTGCTTCGATTCCTCGCAGGGAACAAGAGTTCTAATCCTAAGGAACGCTAATTGCCCGCACCGTCGCAAGGGACGCCATCATCAACAGTGGGATGCCCAACGTCGATGCCAACCCCATCCAGATTAGTGGTGCCGGCGGCTGGATGCAGCTGCCCCTCTCCGAGCACTGCGCGATCTCGGGGGCTCGTAGCTGTCGTCGCTCGTCTTCGGAGTCACGAGGAGCTCGGGGGAGGCACTGAATTCCCCAGCTCCTCCGCTGCTGCCTGAGGAGCTGCTGGAGGGCCGGTGGGCAGGCCAGGTCCTCGCCGGTTCATCGCCCCTACCGCGCTCCCTGGGGCCGCACTCCAGCTGGCGTCCTTCACCATCGAAGACCTTGAAGAACATCAGGGAGGCGCCGTCATACTCAAGATGAATTACGAGGGCGCCTACCGTCCGGCAGACCCGGGCGATTTTGCCCCAGCCCCGGGTCATGAAGACCTTGCCCGGAGCGACGACCGCGACCTCCGCTCCGGTCGCAAGGGTGCTGCAATTAGCGTGCTGCAGCCAGAGCTCCAAAGCCCCGCTCGGCGGCATCTCGAAGGCGAAGGAAGGATGGAGGCGAATCCAAGAGCTTGGAGGGATGGCGGCGTGGAGCACAAGCTCGCGAGAGGAGCGTTCGACATGGACTCCAGGAGGAATGACGCGCACCACCGTGACTCGCCGGTGTCGATGGCGGCACCGTCGATGTTGCTCGACGCCTTCTCCCGCAGGACCTACGACGTGGGCGTACAAGGGTAGCGGATACCCAGGCGGCGGCCGCTCGTACCAGGGCCTCGGTGCCTCCTGCTGAGCACCCTCATCTCGGTGGCAGAGGATCAGCCGCTTCTTCGGCGGAAGTGGGTCAGGACCCTCTCGGGGGGCCTTTCCTTTCTCTTCTGTAGAGAACCGGTGGATTGGTGCCATTGGCGTGAGGAGAAGCAAGAACAAGGAAGAAGAAGGGAAGGAGCAGCAGGAAGGGATGGACTGAAGGGGCTCGCCCAGCCCCGTATTTATGGCCGGAGGAGTCCAACCACTGAGCACCACGATCATAGGTAATCATGACCGTTTTCTCTGCATGCAGGGACTTGTCAAGTCATGCGGTCGCTGAGGCGTCGTGGGGAGCGCAGACGCCCACGTCCAATCAATCACCATGCGGTGCCCAAGGCCGTAGGCTGTTAGGGCCCGCGACACTTCGCGCTTGCCCCTTCGCTTTCCTGCTAGGCCAAGCCCGGGTGCGCCTCGGGCCCGGGGGCTATTGTCGGTGTTCTGGCAACAGGGGTCCCCAGACTTGCCTGCCCGCGGCCTGCGGCGTGGCTCAAGTGGGGGCCCAACACGGCCCATCTTCATCAGCTCAAGCTCAAGACCCTCGCGAGGGGCCAAGCCTCGCGGGGAGGACGACAGAAAGCTTCCCCAGAGGCAGCCTCATCCGGCAGGATCGCGAGGAGGCAGGGAGCTCAAGGCGGGGATACTCGCGAGGAACCCGTGACGCAAGCCATGACGATCGAGACCAGGCGGGCGCCGGCCTGCGCAGTGTCCTTGTTTCCCCTTTGGTGCAAAGGAGGCAAGCACAGGCCAAGGCATTGGGCAAAGGTTACCATTCCGGTGCAACAAGACCAAGACCAGCAGAGCGGCAGGATGGAGGTCACCGTGGAGCCCAAGACGGCGTCATCACCAGTGCTTTTGGCAGCCGAAGACCACCTTTGGTCAGGATAACTTGTACTATATGTTCCCCTTCAAAATGGCCAAGTGTTGGCGCCCTTCCCTCTCATTATTTGGGGAGAGGCCCAGGGCCTCTATAAATAGAGCTAGCCACCACAGAGTAGAGACATCTAGAAAACGGCCAGAGATCTGGTAGAACCCTAGTAGAGAGAGAGAGAGAGGCGACTGAACTCACCCTAGCAGTTCATCACACCAGCTCAAGAACACCGCTCGCGAGGCTTTTCTTCCCTTGTAATGTTCGTCATCAGCCCCTGAGGCAATCCACCATACCACACACTAGAGTAGGGTATTACACCACAACGGTGGCCCGAACCAGTATAAACCTCGTGTCCCTTGTGCTGTTCGTTGTTTCCAGCTTAGATAATGCGAGGAGATTGGACGTAGATCGGTAGGGGAGAGATCTCCGCGCACACCCCAGTGTTCGAACCTCAAGGGTCTGCCGGAACCCGAAATCCGACATAAACCTAACCATAGCATGAAACATTTGCATCCAAATCAGCCCCTTACGAAGCAACGCATAAACTAGGGTTTAAGCTTCTATCACTCTAGCAACCCATCATCTACTTATTACTTCCCAATGCCTTCCTCTAGGCCCAAATAATGGTGAAGTGTCATGTAGTCGACGTTCACATAACACCACTAGAGGAGAGACAACATACATCTCATCAAAATATCAAACGAATACCAAATTCACATGACTACTAATAGCAAGACTTCTCCCGTGTCCTCAGGAACAGACGTAACTACTCACAAAGCATATTCATGTTCATAATCAGAGGGGTATTAATATGCATAAAGGATCTGAACATATGATCTTCCACCAAATAAACCAACTAGCATCAACTACAAGGAGTAATTAACACTACTAGCAACCCACAAGTACCAATCCTGGACTTAGAGACAAGAATTAGATACAAGAGATGAACTAGGGTTTGAGAGGAGATGGTGCTGGTGAAGATGTTGACGGAGATTGACCCCCTCCCGATGAGAGGATCGTTGGTGATGACGATGGCGATGATTTCCCCCTCCCGGAGGGAAGTTTCCCCGGCAGAACAGCTCCGCCAGAGCCCTAGATTGGTTCCGCCAAGGTTCCGCCTCGTGGCGGCGAAGTCTCGTCCGGAAAGATGGCTTATGATTTTTTCCTCATAGAAAGACTCCATATAGCAGAAGATGGGCATCGGAGGGCCACCAGGGGACCCACGAGGCAGGGGGCGCGCCCAGGGGGGTAGGGCGCGCCCCCACCCTCGTGGGCAGGGTGTTGCCCCCATCTGGAACTTCTTGCGCTCATTATTTTTTATATATTCTGAAAATGACTTCCGTGAAGTTTCAGTACTTTGGAAGCTGTGCAGAATAGGTCTCTAATATTTGCTCCTTTTCCAGCCCAGAATCCCAGCTGCCGGCATTCTCCATCTTTATGTAAACCTTGTAAAATAAGAGATAATAGGCATAAGTATTGTCAAATAATGTGTAATAACAGCCCATAATGCAATAAATATCGATATAAAAGCATGATGCAAAATGGACGTATCAACTCCCCCAAGCTTAGACCTCGCTTGTCCTCAAGCGAAAGCCGAAATCGAAAAATATGTCCACATGTTTAGAGATAGAGGTGTCAATAAAAATAAAATACGGACATGAGGGCATCATGATCATTCTTAGAACAACAACTTATATAATTCTTGTCATATGATCTCTTATGCTAGAGTAATAATTCAATCACAATTTCAAGTATGAATCATAAACTTCATTGAAAACTAACAAACTATAATCTCAGTCATTGGAGCAATTGCAATTTATCATAACATAGGAAAGAGTCAATATATAAGAGCTTTTCAACAAGTCCACATACTCAACTATCATATAGTCTTTCACAATTGCTATCACTCACACAATACTTATGGGTATGGAGTTTTAATTGGACATAGAGAAAGATAGGGGCGTATAGTTTTGCCTCCCAACGTTTTACCTCAAGGCTAATGTCAACAATAATAGTTCATGAAAACTCACATCCAGTTAGCCATATATACTAGGATCTTTCCAACATGTTGTGCTTGCCAAAATATAAAATGTAAAAAGGAAGGGTGAAGATCACCATGACTCTTATGTAAGGCAGGAGATAAAAGTAAAAGATAGGCCCTTCGCAGAGGGAAGCAGAGGTTGTCATGCGCTTTTATGGTTGGATGCACAAAATCTTAATGCGAAAGAACGTCACTTTATATTGCCACTTGTGATATGGACCTTTATTATGCAGCCTGTCGCTTTTATTTCTTCCATATCACATGATCGTATAAAGATTATTTTCTCCCACACTAATAAGTCATACATATTTAGAGAGAATTTTTTATTGCTTGCACCGATGACAAATTACTTGGAGGATCTTACTCAATCCATAGGTAGGTATGGTGGACTCTCATGGCGAAACTGGGTTTAGGGATATTTGGAAGCACAAGTAGTATCTCTACTTGGTGCAAAGAATTGTCTAGCATGAGAGGGAAAGGTAAGCTCAACCATGTTGGATGATCCATGACAATATTATTTATCTCAGATGTAAGAAAACATAACCCATTATGTTGTCTTCCTTGTCCAACGTCAACTCTTTAGCATGTCATATTTTAATGAGTGCTCACAATCATAAAAGATGTCCAAGATAGTATATTTATATGTGAAGACCTCTCCTTCTTTATTACTTCCTATTAATTGCAACGATGACCAAAACTATGTTTGTCAACTCTCAACAACTTTTATTCATCATACTTTTTCTATGTGAGCTCATTACTCTCCAAAAGATCCATATGATCTCTTTTATTTTATTCACTCAATATCATGGCAAATTAATCAAGCCCTTGACTCAACACTAATCTTTGTTATATATAGCTCATGGACTCAATTACATAGAAGTATCATAAAGCAAAACTCACAACTAGATCATACTAAAAGCTTTATGCTACTAGATCAAGATATTATCAAAAGGATCGAACTAAGAAAAACGGTAAAGATAAAAGTGATGGTGATACGATACCGGGGCACACCCACAAGCTTGGCAGTTGCCAAGGGAAGTTCCCATACCCATGTGATTATGTCTCCTTTGTTGGTGAAGAAGTTGATTGTTTTGTTGATGGCGTAGGCTTGTCGTCCTTCTTCCAAGGCATAGGCTCACCATCATAGAAGGATGATCGAGTCTCCTAAAACCTCAAATCTGCAGCCAAACTCATCCTCTTGAATATATATTCATACTCACAGTTTTGATTTTGCAGGTCATAGATCTGGGCTTGGAGGTGCTCGATTTTCTCATGAAGCTTGAAGATGGCATCCCCAATGTCCTTGACGTCCAACTTGTGGTTGTTGGTGAACTCCGTGATCATAATGTGATTGGAATCGAGTCCACGCTCCACCATCTCCTGACACTTGAAAACTTCTTGCTCCAATGCCTCGAGCCTTGCCTCTGTGCTTCCGGTCTTCCTTGGTCCCTCAACATCGTGGATGTGCAACAACCCCTCACGCATCTCAATGTTTTGAGGATATTGCATCACTTCTGTGAGGTAGGGGTTGATGGCCTTCTCGAAGAACTGGTCCTTGGGGGCACTTGAAGACGACATGACGACCTGGATCTGTTAGAAAAACAGCTCGAAACAAACACATGAGATTTTTGCGTGATACGATGGTCAAAACCTTCGGGAGATTATATAATAAATTTTTATCGACCAAAATACGTAACGTGCAAGAAAACGGAGTCCGGAGAGCACACGAGGTGCCCACGAGGTAGGGGGGCAAGCCCAGGGGGGTAGGGCACGCCCTCCACCCTTGTGGAGCCCTAGTGTCCTTCCCGGACTGCTTCTTATTTTTCTATTTTTCTAAATATTCCAAAACGGAGAAACATTGCCATTAGAACTGATTTGGAGTCGGTTTAGTTACCGTATCACATACCTATCCTTTTAGGAGTCTGAAACATTTCGGAAAGTGCCCCTTAGGTATTCCTCCGGGGTTACGGTTTCAATAACATTGGTTTCAACATTTATAGGATTACCTGAGATATAATGTTTAATTCTTTGACCGTTCACCACCTTCGGATTTGTGCCTTCGAAGTTGTTGATTTTTATGGCATCGGAACGATAGACCTCCTCGATAACGTAAGTACCTTCCGATTAGAGAGAAGTTTTCCTGCAAAAAATCTTAAACGTGAGTTGTATAGCAATACATAATCACCTACATTAAACTCACGCTTTTGTATTCTTTTGTCATGCCATCTTTTAACTTTTTCTTTAAATAATTTGCCAGTCTCATAGGCTTGGGTTCTCCATTCATCAAGTGAGCTAATGTCAAATAACCTCTTCTCACCGGCAAGTTTGAAATCATAATTGAGCTCTTTAATAGCCCAATAAGCCTTATGTTCTAGTTCGAGAGGTAAGTGACATGCTTTTCCATAAACCATTTTATACGGAGACATACCCATAGGATTTTTATATGCACTTCTATAGGCCCATAATGCATCATCAAGTTTCTTGGACCAATTCTTTCTAGATCTATTAACAGTCTTTTGCAAAATTAATTTGAGTTCTTTATTACTCAATTCTACTTGACCACTAGACTATGCGTGATAAGGAGAGGCAATTCTATGATTAACATCATATTTAGCAAGCATTTTACGGAAAGCACCATGAATAAAATGTGAACCACCATCAGTCATTAAATATCTAGGGACTCCAAACCACGGAAAAATAACTTCTTTAAGCATCTTAATAGAAGTGTTATGATCAGCACTACTAGTTGGAATAGCTTCTACCCACTTAGTAACATAATCAACAATGACTAAAATATGTGTGTAACCGTGAGAGGCAGGAAAAGGTCCCGTATAATCGAAGCCCCAAACATCAAATGGTTCAATAACAAGTGAATAATTCATAGGCATTTCTAGGCGTCTACTAATATTACCAATTCTTTGACATTCATCACAAGATAAAACAAACTTACGAGCATCCTTGAAGAGAGTAGGCCAAGAAAAACCAGATTGCAATACCTTATGTGCAGTTCTATCTCTAGCGTGGTGTCCTCCATAAGCCTCAGAATGACACTTGCGTAGGATTTGTTCCTTTTCATGCTCAGGTACACAAGTATAATAACACCATCTACTCCTTCTTTATAAAGATGTGGGTCATCCCAAAAGTAATGCCTCAAATCATAGAAAAACTTGTTCTTTTGTTGGTATGTGAAACTAGGTGGTATAAATTTAGCAACAATATAATTAGCATAATCAGCATACCATGGAGTAGTACGAGAAGCATTTATGACATTTAATTGTTCATCAGGAAAGCTGTCATCAATAGGTAGTGGGTCATCAAGCACATTTTCTAACCTAGACAAGTTATCTGCAACGGGGTTCTCAGCTCCCTTTCTATCAACAATATGCAAATCAAATTCTTGTAGCAGGAGAACCCATCTAATAAGTCTAGGTTTAGCATCTTTCTTTTCCATAAGGTATTTAATAGCAGCAAGATCCGTGTGAACAGTTACTTTAGAATCAACAATATATGGTCTAAACTTATCACAAGCAAATACAACTGCTAGGAATTCCTTTTCAGTAGTAGCATAATTTCTCTGAGCATTGTCTAAAGTTTTACTAGCATATTGAATAACATTTAATTTCTTATCAACTCTTTGCCCTAGAACAACACCTACAACATAATCACTAGCATCACACATAATTTCAAAGGGTAAATTCCAATCAGGTGGCTGAACAATCCGTGCAGAGATCAATGATTTCTTAAGTATTTCAAATGCTTCTACACAATCATCATCAAAGACAAATGGTATATCTTTTTGTAATAAATTAGTTAGAGGTCGAGAAATTTTTGAGAAGTCCTTAATGAACTTCCTATAAAAACCGGCATGACCAAGGAAACTTCTTATACCTTTGATGTCCTTGGGACATGGCATCTTTTCAATAGCGTCAACCTTGGCTTTATCAACTTCAATACCTCTTTCAGAAACTTTATGCCCCAAGACAGTACCTTCATTAACCATAAAGTGGCACTTTTCCCAATTCAAGACAAGATTAGTTTCTTCACATCTCTGCAAAACTCGATCAAGGTTGCTCAAGCAATCATCAAAAGAGGATCCATAGACCGAGAAATCATCCATGAAAACCTCACAAATCTTTTCACAAAAGTCAGAGAATATAGCCATCATGCATCTTTGGAAGGTAGCAGGTGCATTACATAAACCAAAAGGCATACGTCTATAAGCAAAAGTACCAAACGGGCAAGTAAAAGTGGTCTTATATTGATCATCAGCTGACATGGGTATTTGAGAGAAACCAGAATAACCATCTAGAAAGCAAAAATGCGTATGTTTGGATAATCTTTCTAGCATTTGATCAATAAAAGGCAAGGGGTAATGATCTTTTTAGTAGCCTTATTTAATTTGCGGAAATCAATTACCGTCCTATAACCTGTAATAATTCTTTGTGGAATCAATTCATCTTTATCATTAGGAACGACAATAATACCTCCATTTTAGGGACACAATGGACAAGACTTACCCACTGACTATCAACAATGGGATAAATAATACATGCCTCCAGAAGCTTTAGTATTTCCTTTCTTACCACTTCTTTCATCTTAGGATTCAGCCATCATTGGTGATCACAAACTGGTTTGGCATCTTTCTCCAAATTTATTTTATGTTGACATAGAGTAGGACTAATGCCCTTAAGATCATCAAGAGTATAACCAATAGCAGCCCGGTGCTTCCTCAGAGTTTTTCAATAATCTCTCTTCTTCATGATCTGAAAGGTTAGCACTAATAATAACAGGATATATCTTATTTTCATCAAGATAAGCATATTTAAGAGTACCAGGTAACGGTTTAAGCTCAAACACGGGATCACCCTTGGGTGGAGGAGGATCCCCTAGGATTTCAATAGGCAAATTGTGTTTCAGGATGGGTTCCTGTTTAAAGAATACTTCATATATTTCCCTTCTTTCATTCATAAACATATCATTTTCATGGTCTAGCAAATATTGTTCTAAAGGATCACTAGGAGGTACGGCAATAGAAGCAAGACCAATAATTTCATCTTTACTAGGAAATTCCTCTTCACAGTGTTGTCTACGAAATTTAGAAAACTTGAACTCATGAGACATATCACCCAAGCCAATAGTAACAACATCCTTTTCGCAGTCTATCTTAGCATTAACAGTATTCAAGAAGGGTCTACTGAAAATAATGGGACAAAAGCTATCTTGTGGGGAGCCAAGAACAAGAAAATCAGCAGGATATTTAGTTTTCCCACACAAGACTTCAACATCTCTAACAATTCCCATTGGTGAAATAGTATCTCTATTGGCAAGTTTAATTGTGACATCAATATCTTCTAATTCAGCGGATGCAATGTCATGCATAATTTCTTTCTATAAGTCAAAAGGTATTGCACTAGCACTAGCACCCATATCACATAAGCCATGATAACAATGATCTCCTATTTTAATAGAAATAACAGGCATGCCTACCACAGGTCTGTGTTTATCTTTAGCACAAGGTTTGGCAATTCTAGCGGTTTCATTACAGAAATTAATAACATGCCCATCAATATAATCAGCCATGAGATCTTTAAAAATAGCAATATTAGGTTCAACTTTAATTTGCTCAGGAGGTGTATAAGTTCTAATATTGCTTTTACGAACCACAGTTGAAGCTTTAGCATGATCCTTTATCCTAACAGGGAAAGGTGGTTTCTCAACATAAGAAGTAGGAACAATAGGATCATTATAAGTGATAGTCTTTTCTTCAACTTTAATAGGTGCAGCTACTTTTACTTCTATGGGAGGATGATATTTAAACCACTTCTCCTTAGGGAGATCGATATGAGCAGAAAAAGATTCACAGAAAGAGGCTACAATCTCAGAGTCAAGTCCATATTTAGTGCTAAATTTACGGAAAACATCAGCATCCATAAAAGATTTAACACAATCATACTTAGGTGTCATACCTGACTCCTTACCTTCGTCGATGTCCCAATCTTCAGAGTTGCATTTAATTCTTTCCAATAAATCACATTTGAATTCAATAGTCTTCATCATAAAAGAGCCAACACAAGAAGTATCGAGCATGGTGCGATTGTTATCAGAAAGCCGAGCATAAAAATTTTGAATAATCATTTCTCTTGAGAGTTCATGATTGGGGCATGAATATAACATTGATTTAAGCCTCCCCCAAGCTTGAGCGATACTTTATCCTTCGCAAGGCCAGAAATTATATATATAATTGCGATCACGATGAACAAGATGCATAGGACAAAACTTCTGATGAAATTCCAATTTCAATCGTTTGTAGTTCCATGACCCCGTATCATCACATATCCTATACCATGTCAATGCATCTCCCTTCAAAGATAAAGGGAAGACCTTCTTCTTAATAACATCTCTGGGCACACCTGCAAGCTTAAATAATCCACAAACTTCATCCACATATATTAGGTGCTCATCAAGATGCTTTTTTCCATCTCCTGCAAAAGGATTAGCTAGCAGTTTTTCTAACATACCCGAAGGAATTTCAAAGAAGACATTTTCATTTTCAGTAGGTTCATTAGGTTGAGGAGAAACTCTTTGCTCTACTGGTCGGGGTGAAGATACCCCGAACAAGCCCCTCAAAGGATTACTTTCCATAGTAACAAGTGGCAGTAAATTTCAGCACACTATATAAATTTTACCTTACCAAATTCCACCTACCAAAGGCGCTTCACTCCCCGGCAACGGCGCCAGAAAAGATTCTTGATGACCCACAACTATAGGGGATCTATCATAGTCCTTTCGATAAGTAAGACTGTCAAACCCAACGAGGAGCAGAAGGAAATGATAAGCGGGTTTCAGCAAGGTATTCTCTGCAAGTACTGAAATAAGTGGTAACAGATAGTTTTGTGATGAGATAATTGGTAACGAGCAACAAGTAACAAAAGTAAATAAAGTGGAGCAAGGTGGCCCAATACTTTTTGTAGCAAAGGACAAGCCTGGACAAACTCTTATATGATGTAAAGCGCTCCCGAGGACACATGGGAATATCGTCAAACTAGTTTTCATCACGTTCATATGATTCGCGTTCGGTACTTTGATAATTTGGTATGTGGGTGGACCGGTGCTTGGGTGATGTCCTTACTTGGACAAGCATCCCACTTATGATTAACGTCTATTGCAAGCATTTTCAACTACAACAAAAGTATTAAGGTAAACCTAACCATAGCATGAAACATGTGGATCCAAATTAGCCCCTTACGAAGCAAATCATAAACTAGGGTTTAAGCTTTTGTCACTCTAGAAACCCATCATCTACTTATTACTTCCCAATGCCTTCCTCTAGGCCCAAATAATGGTGAAGTGTAATTTAGTCGACGTTCACATAACACCACTAGAGGAGAGACAACATACATCTCATCAAAATATCGAACGAATACCAAATTCACATGACTACTAATAGCAAGACTTCTCCCATGTCCTCAGGAACAAACGTAACTACTCACAAAGCATATTCATGTTCATAATCAGAGGGGTATTAATATGCATAAAGGATCTGAACATATGATCTTCCACCAAATAAACCAACTAGCATCAACTACAAGGAGTAATTAACACTACTAGCAACCCACAAGTACCAATCCCGGACTTAGAGACAAGAATTAGATACAAGAGATGAACTAGGGTTTGAGAGGAGATGGTGCTGGTGAAGATGTTGATGGAGATTGACCCCCTCCCGATGAGAGGATCGTTGGTGATGACGATGGCGATGATTTCCCCCTCCCGGAGGGAAGTTTCCCCGGCAGAACAGCTCCGCCGGAGCCCTAGATTGGTTCCGCCAAGGTTCTGCCTCGTGGCGGCGGAGTCTCGTCCGGAACGATGGCTTCTGATTTTTTTCCTCATCGAAAGACTCCATATAGCAGAAGATGGGCATCAGAGGGCCACCAGGGGACCCACGAGGAAGGGGGCACGCCCAGGGGTGTAGGGCGCGCCCCCCACCCTCGTGGGCAGGGTGTGGCCCCCCTCTGGAACTTCATGCACTCATTGTTTTTTATATATTCTGAAAATGACTTCCGTGAAGTTTCAGGACTTTTGGAGCTGTGCAGAATAGGTCTCTAATATTTGCTCCTTTTCCAGCCCAGAATCCCAGCTGCCGGCATTCTCCCTCTTTATGTAAACCTTGTAAAAAAGAGATGATAGGCATAAGAATTGTGACATAATGTGTAATAACAGCCCATAATGCAATAAATATCGATATAAAAGCATGATGCAAAATGGACGTATCAGTCGTCACCTCACAAGCCAGCGGTGGAGCCTCCACTCTAGCGGCCATATAGGGAGCACTCGGCGATGCTTGCTCCCCCACGGCCACCTCTAGAGGGTGCACTGTGGGATCGACGAGCATAGGGGCCACCAAGATGGGGTTCTCATGAGGCCCTCGTGGCCCTCGAGGAGCAGACCCCACTCGTCAAAGCGTGACATCTTCTCAACAAATGCTCCCGCGTTCGAGTAGTTATACAAGGGACACCCCTCGGTAGGGAGCACAACAGGCACGGGGTCACCCGTTAGGAGCTGGAGCACTGTGCGCAATGTCTTGGAGGGGAGCGAAGGCGCCTGGAGCCTCATGGGGTCATCGGGGTCAGTGAAGGCCCACATCGGGCGAGAATGGCACCAGAGCAGAGCGACGTGCCGCTGGACGAACTCCCTCACCACCATCGCCATCGTCACCCCTGCCTCCTTCAGCTTGGCCAGCCTGGACCAGACACGCACGAGCCGTCGGTCAACGAGATCCGTGTGCCCCCAGCCGGAACTCGGCTCTGCTGGCGCCCATGGGAGGAGGAGCAGGGGGCTACGCATGGTGGCGTCCACATACACCCACTACTTCCGGAACCCCCTCATGTCCGGGCTGAGCGTGAAGTCAATGCCGGAGCCAGCTATCACCGCCACCGCCTGGAGCGACACGCACCCGAGCGTTGCACGCTATCGACCAAGTGGAGTGAGAAGAAATGACGGAGCAAGGACACGGAGGGGGCAAGGCCCACTAAGGCTTTGCACAGGAAGGCAAAGGCACAGAGAAGGATGATGGATCTGAGGTCTAGATGCAGCGCGTGAACCTGGTAATGCGAGAGCACGACATTGAAGAAATTTGAAAAAGGGGGGACCAGGCTAGTGAAGAGAGCGTGGAGATGAAGGGGGATTTCAGTGGCCTCCATGTCAACCAAGGCACGAGAGGCAGGCCAGACCATCGTCGCCTTCCACTCATTGGAATCGGCGGTGAGGGCCTGCCAAACCTTGTTCAGCCCCTCCTCGTTGATCACTGTGAACTGATCCAACGCCTATTCCGGCCCCGGCGGGTGTTTCGCGGTCACACGGGCTTTCCCCTTCTTCGACCTGGGAGGCATGGTGGCGGGGTGGATTGGAGCCAGCGTGAAATCTGGCGGAGGAAGAGCAAGCTCGCAGAGAAGAGGAGGAGCAAAAGGCGAGCGTGGCGGACAATGATGGCTTGGTCGTGTATGCCAGGAAGTAATCAAGTCGGGTTGTTGTCGACGCGGCGTGGGGAAGTGCAGACACCCACGTCTCATCAGGCGCCACATGTCAGCTGGGCCCGCAAGCGATGGGGCCCACGGTGCTTCGCCCTTGCCGTTAGCTTCGCCCGAGGCCAAGTCCGAGCGCGCCTTGTGCCCAGGGGCTAATGTCAGCGTTTTGGGAACCAGGGTACCCAGACTTGCCTGCCTGCGGCCCACGGCATGGCTCCATCGACGGCATGGTATGGCCCATCTTCAGCACCTTCAAGACAAGTCCCCCGCGAGGGGCCAAGCCACGCGGGGCGGACGACATCAAGACCTCCAGAGGAGCGGCCTCCTCAGGCTGGCTCCCGAGGAGCGGAGATTCCTATGCAGGCGCCCACCTCATGAGGTTGAGGTGACACCAGCCATGATGGCCAAGGCCAAGTGGGCACCAGCAGGCGCAGAGCTATAGGTTTCATCTTGGGTGCTAAGGAGGCAAGCGCAGACGCGGGGTACCAAGGAATCACCCAAAGGTTTCCATTCCCATACAACAATACCAAGACCGCCAGAATGGATGTCATCACCAAGCCGACCACGGCGTCACGACCAGAAGCTTTGCTGGCGAAGTCACCTTTCGTCGGGATAGGATGAACTTCTTGTTCTTTTCAAAATTGGCCACTATGGGATCCCTTCTCGCCTTCATTTGGAGGAAGAGGACCAAGGCCACTATAAATATAGCTTAGCCACCACCATGGGAGGGGAGATACTTCTCTGGCTCACACCCACACCACAACAGACCTCATGAGGTTGTTCTTCCTCTGTACTAGTTCATCCTCAGCCCCTCGTGAGGCCAATCCAGCCCAAAGCAGGAGTAGGGTATTACACCGCAAGGTGGCCCGAACCTAGTTAAACTGTTGTGTCTGTTTTCTTCCTTGCTCATCGAGCTAGGCCATGGGGACGACGAACTGGATAGCTAGTGAGGTTGAGTTCTTCGCACACGCCCCAGAGTTCGAACCTCTCTTGGGTCCGCGGAGCCCTGAATCCAACAGTGAAATTATAGTCATGCTAGTGAGTAATTGTGGATTAGTAAGAATATTTCTATTAAGGTTTGTGATTCTCGAAGCATGCACGTATGGTCTCTTGTTATGTGATGAAGTTGGAGCATGATTTATTTTTCATTGCCTTCCTTATGAGTGGTGGTCGGGGATGAGCGATGGTCTTTTCCTACCAATATATCCCCCTAGGAGCATACATATTAGTACTTTGTTTTGATGGCTAATAAAATTTTGCAATAAGTATGTGAGTTCTTTATGACTAATGTTTAGTCCATGGATTATACCCACTCTCACCCTTCCACCATTGCAAGCCTCTTAGGTACCATACATTGCCCTTTCTCACCTTGAGAGATGGTGCAGACTTCGCCGGTGCATCCAAATCCCGTGATATGATACGCTCTTTCACACATAAGCCACCTTATATCTTCCTCAAAACAGCCACCATACCTATCTATTGTGGCATTTCCATAGTCATTCCGAGATATATTGCCATGCAACTTCCACCATTCTGTTTTATTATGACACGCACCATCATTGTCATATTGCTTTACATGATCATACATGAGGCATTCATATAGAGTCATACTCTTGTTCTAGTTGTAATTATTGAGTTGTAAGTAAATAAACGTGTGATGATCATCATTATTACAACATTGTCCCATGTGAGGAAAGGATGATGTAGACTATGACCCCCCCCCCCACACACACACAAGTTGGGATGAGACTCTGGACTTAAAATAAAAGGAGGCCAAAGAGCCCAAAATAAAACAATAAAAGAGGCGAAAGAGCCCAAAATAAAAAAAAGAGAAAAAAGAAAAAAAATGAGAGAAAAAGAGAGAAGGGACAATATTACTATCCTTTTTCCACACTTCTCCTTCAAAGTAGCACCATGTTATTCATATAGAGAGTCTCTTTTTGTCACTTTCAGTTTCATATGTTACTAGTGGGAAGTTTTCATTATAGAACTTCGCTTGTATATTCCAATGATGGGATTCCTCAAATTGCCCTAGGTCTTCCTAAGCAAGCAAGTTGGATGCACACCCACTTAGTTTTCTTTTGAGCTTTCATACACTTATAGCTCTAGTGCATCCGTTGCATGGCAATCCCTGATAGGTCTCTAACGCATCTATAATTTTTTATTGTTCCATGTTATTATATTATATGTTTTGGATGTTTTATATCATCAATATGCTATTTTATATTATTTTGGGACTAACTTATTAACCTAGAGCCCAGTGCTAGTTTCTGTTTTTTCCTTGTTTTTAAGTTTTACAGAAAAGGAATATCAAACGGAGTCCAAAGAGAATAAAACTTTCGCGGTGATTTTTCTTGGACCAGAAGACACCCGGAGGACTTGGAGAGGGGGACAGAGGAGTCCCGAGGGGCCCACAAGCCCTCAGGGCACGCCCTAGGGGGGCACCCCTGGCTTGTGGACACCTCGGGAGTCCCCCAACCCTAATATTTGCACTATAAATTCCAAAATATTCCCACAACATCAAATGCATCCACGAAAATACTTTTCCGCCATCGCAAGCCTCTGTTCCCATGAGATCCCATCTTGGGGCCTTTTCCGGCACGCTGCTAGAGGGGGATTCGATCACAGAGGGCCTCTACATCAACCTTCACTAGTACAAAGAGGTGCTATACAAACGGTTTCTAACCCCTTTCCGCGACAGCATTTCGAACCGTCGCCAAGTGAGTGACTGCGATAGGGGGGTCCTTCCCACACGACCGAGAAACCGTCGGGGATAGGCCCTCTTGGTACACACGCTCGACAAAATGAGGTCGTGTGTGATGCACGAGTGATTAAATACAGTTATACGTATAGTTGTGCTAAAAATACAAATATACATGCCAAATCGTTTCCAGTCGAAAGTACACCCCAAACAGTCAGTCCCGGTTAAATGTTTCCGTTCATATGTAAATTCCACACAGTCAATCCAAGGAATACGTTTTCGTTAGTATGTACATCCCACATAGTTAATCCAAGAAGTATGTTTCCGTTTGTATATATATCCCACACAGTCACTCCAAGGAAACCATTTTCGTTCGCAGGTACATCACACACAATTTCCCCCCATCAAATCGTTTGTGATAGCGTTGCCATTGCACACGATATTAACAATTTTATCATTTGCATTACTGAATGCATCACACACGGTGCGTAGAAGAAACTGTGTGGCAAAGGCTGTCCACCACACACACATTTTATGTGGTAAACGTTTGTGCAAGTTGGCCTAACGCAAACAGTTTTCAAGAGGATGTCGTGTGTGATTGTTCATTGATCCAACATGGTTTATTCCTAGAAAATATGTGTGTTGCCTGAGGTCATTGCCCATGGTGTTTTCTCAATAACCGTTTGCAGTAGAAAAACCCAATTAGCAGGCTAATTGGCCATTAGCGGGCTAACTGTTATATTATTAATAATCCATTTATTAATCTAACTAACATTACATATTAAGCACACAATATATTATATTTTCATATTAAGTAAGCAGGATTTCATAATTGAAATACATCAGTATACAACATCATATAGCTTCACCACTCAGCTACCCCTACACAACTACACTAGCACCAAGTTTCACATGCAACATCTATAACCTTTCAAAATTAGCATCATAGATGGTACATAGACAGATGGATATCATCTGGAAAACTGTTGAAGTGGAAGGTGAATATTGAGCCTTCATTGATGTTGAAGGTCTTTGCAACTTTAGGCCAGTGCCTGTGGATGATTGACCATCCATCCTTCATCCTCTTCAGGAACACTTCAATATGGAACCGTGGGTGTTCTATGAATACCTTCCTCGCCTCTTGACCATACAGGTGGTTTGAGAGGTAATCATCAGTGAACTGCTTTGGAAAGGCCTGAAAACAAGGATATGCATAAATATCTTCTCTAGATTTGAAATGGCGCAAAGGAATTAAAAAGACAAGGTATAACAGTTAGTACCATCCTGTAGTGAACTGATGTCTTCTTCATTGTGTAGACAAAGATCTTGTTGTTTTTGTTGCTAATTTCTTTACCATAATGATCTTTCTGAGTTTATTGACTTAACTGATATTCATGGATAACTCATTTCCACATATGCAAAAAGGGTTAAATAGTGGGTCAAAACCTCTGACAGTAGGACCTACATGTGCAAGACCAAATTGTTAAAAACCTAATATTTAAAAAACAAGAAGTGGAAAGGTGTGTTATTAACTGCAACATGACTAATATTTAAAAATAAGCAAACATAGTCATTCAAACTTGTATTGTGCAGGTCTAAGTACACTAGTTATTGGCCCTGTTTGGATCCATGGGTTAGAGTTAGTTTGAACTAGTTTGGGCTCAAATAGCCCTAAAGTATCCAAACAGTGCCATTGTTAAATCAAGTGGAAAGGTGTGGTAAATACTCCCTCCAGTCCTTTTTACTCTGCATATAAGAATTGTTTGCAGTCAAACTTCATAAAGTTTGACCTTATTTATATGAAAAATATCAACATCTACCATGCTAAAGTTATACAATATGAAAATTTATGCCATGACACATGTACTGATATTGATTTCATATAGTGAATGTTGGTATTTTTTCTATAAAGTTGGTCAAACTTTACAAGGATTGACTTCAGACAAATCTTATATGCGAACTGAAAAGATTCGGAGGGAGTTCAACACATGCTTAACAACAACCAAATATAGTAATTCATCGAGCTATTGTTAAAATTAGTATTGATGAAATTGAACTGCACAGTTCATACTAGCACATATAGAACATCACACTGTTAATAGCTAAAATAAAAAAGGCATACTACGAAAAACCAAAAATGGCAATTGAAACTAGACATATGCTAACTACAAAGAACCGAACAACCATAAACCATAGAAATAAAAAAGGCATAATGCAAACAACCAAATATAGCAATAAATACTAGACAGGTTCTCACTACAAAAGGGGTTCGAGAAAACAAATCATGGGTTTCCTCACTTGTCACAGATTGGCTCCTCCTCGTGGTCATCGTCGATGAGGTCTGACTTGCCAGCTGAGGATCCCAAGCCAGCGCCGCATAACATATCCTTCAGAAATGACAAAAGGGGATCCATGGCGATGAAGGCTGGCAAATTGTTCATAACGAGCCACAGGAGATCAGTGGCGGGGCCATCGATATGATCGACGGTTGTCGAACTCGAAGGGTTGGGGTGGGCAACTTAACCTGTGACATAGCCCGTGTCAAACCGTCGGTGTTGACGACCTCGATGTCATAGCCAACATCTGTGACAGGACAGAATACTCAGACCGCTGATTGAAAGGCTCAATCCAGGTCCAGTCATCATCGTCATCTTCCTCGGCGGCCACCTCGCCGACGTCGAGCGAAGAGGTTGCGGTAAAGATCTTTTGGGCCATTCGCTCCCCAAACTCCCCGGGAAGTGTAGTCGGGCTTAGGCTGTGATGCTCTGGTGTGGGGGAGGGGTGGGGATCTCTGCGAAAGGGGGCGTTTCACAGGCGCCGTCTGAGAAACTCAAGGCGGCGAGCGTATGTATATCGGTGGGTAAATTGCACTGGCAGGGAGACAGAGGTTGATGATGAAGGCAGCACGGTGGCGGCGGCGGCGACCTAGCTAGGTTTGGAACAAGGGAGGGATGTTGTGTATGTGGGTGAGCGGGGGATTTGGGGCCAGCGAAGGATTTGGGGGGGGTGTGTGTGGAGGGGGTCCAAGGTGGTGTTTGAGGAAATGTCATATTTACTTAAAATTTTACTAGGCGGGAGTAAAATGGCGGGGCTACTGAAAATTTGGATCAAGGGATTGAAGCAGAGAGGGACGGGAGTAACGAACATCACACACGATTAAAAGATAATAATCGTGTGCTATCAAATAGAAAAACACTCCAGCCGAGCAGATACTTTTGACATTGCGAGGGATGCATGCGGGAGTAAAATGTCGGGGCTACTGAAAATTTAGATCTACTGATTGAAGCAGAGCGGGGGTAACATACATCACACACGGTCCAGACATACTAATCATGTCCTATCAAACGAAAAAACCATCTAGGCGGGTAGATATTTTTGAGATTGCAAGGGAGTAGATATTTTCGAGAGGGTGAGGGAAGCCTCGTGGAGCCCAATCTACTGTGATCATGTGGCTGACAGGGGCAGGGGCGCGACACATGGGTAGTCCTAGGGAACCGTGTCTGTTTCATACCCGATCTCGGACGGTTTCTGCGTCCGACTCATCTGTAGTTTATAAATTTGGCAAAAAATGCAGGAAAGGGTCAGAACACGAATATATGTATGAAAAGGTTGGTTTGATGTTCAAATACCCAATGCACAACTTTGATGTGGCACCTGTCGCACAAAGTGGACGTTATTATTGCTAGCTGCCTGCCCCCCTCCACACACACACACACACACACACACACTTCGTGTTGCCGAGAGGGGAATCCTAGCTATGAGTGCATGCCCCCAAATAGCTAGGTTTGACATCTCACCCTACCGTAATAGAAAGGAGTACATCATGGTCAACCCCCCCCCCCTTTGCTTCTGATCAAATGTGGACCGTGTGCAGGCCCACAGATGTGTCCTTCTGGCATTAGATGGGTGAGACCACATAAGAACCACACCTGCGGTGGCCTGATGTGTGTGTGTGTGTGTATGTGTTTGTTTGTGTGTGAAAACGATGTGGTGTTATTTAAATAACGAAATCACAAATTTGATGTGGCACATGTGCAATGCAAATTAACCGGACATCCCTGTCCCCATGGAGGTTCATCTAGTATGAAGTAGTACTGTGCCCCCCACACTTTCAGTCGGTGGGAGGGGGCATCTCACCAAGGCGTATTGTAAGACTGACCAAGAAGAATCACCACCTTGGTCATATAACCTTTCTTGTTTGTTGGGTCAAAGTCATGCATGGATGTTCTACACGCTGCCCCACAAAATAGGCTAGCTTGTCGCTGATAACCACGCGAGGGAGTGCCTGAAGACAACCACTGAGTGCATGTGGCCCAAACATATGTATGAAGTGTGTGGTGGTGTTTGAATATATACCCAATGCACAACTTTGATGTGGCAACGTGCTTTTGGAACAGGAAAGTCCCCACACGGAGCGAGGGTTCACAACGCGTAGTATACTGTATATATAGGGATTCATGCGTATGCGAGCCCTCGAACTTAGGTCTCGATTCTCATCATTATCAACGTACGACTATGCGGTAACGCGAACCAAGAGAAGAAGAATCCACCCTGGTAACCTCTCTCGCAATGTTGGTCAAAGTGATGGACGTCCACGTGGGCCCACGAATCTATAGGTCGTCGACGATAACCAAGAGAGGGAGAGTGTCCAAACAAAACCACCACATGTATGTTCCCCAAACATATGTATGGACATGCGTGATGCATGCATATATGTTTGAATACCAAAAGCACAACATTTTGATGTGGCACATGCATGCATAAAAAATCACACAGTCCCACACATATCTGGTTCATGAAGTGCCGTGTGCCCGCGTCCCCCCCCACTTCGACCCGGTGGGAGGGATTCGTGCGTACACATGCGCGTGAAGTATAGTTGCATGTACCGAACCGTATAAGACAAACAAAAATTTAATCCCCTCCTAATTATAAGTCAAATTAACCTCTATCGCTGTCGGTCGAAGTGATTGACCAAGTGGGCACACAGAGATGGACGAAGCATCTCGCTAATAATCCTGTGAGTGAGTGCTAGAGGACAACCGCCATCACTTGCTTGTGGGCCAAACACGTGTATGGAGGTGTGTGGTTGTGAAGTTTGGATACCTAATATATATGTAGAACATTGATGTGGTACCTGCCTCGGAAACCTTCAAGTCCCCCACACGAACCGAGATTAATGACATGTAGTATATATATGTTGCCCCCATCCTCTCTTCGACGCGTAATATATACTCCTACGCACTGTTACACAACCCGAAAATAATCCTCCTTGTTCGTCAAATTACCTTTCTTGATTAGATGGATGACGACCTCGCGGGCCCATGGAGGGAAGAGTCGCAGGTGAATGAGTGACAACCATCGTGTGCACCTGGCCCAATTTGTTGGTGATGTTTTTAATACCCAATATGCACAACTTCTTTGTGGCACCTGCCTCGGAACCTAAAAGTCCCCACATGGAGCGAGATCGTTCATGACGTGTGTGTAGTATGTGCTGCCCCGGCCCCCTCCTCCTCTCTTCCACGCGTACTATATACTCCTACCACAAGACAACCCAAAAAGAAACCTCCTTGTTGGGTCAATGTGATGGAGGATAACCTCGTGGACCCACGGATGGAAGCATCGGATGCGAGTGACTGCCCTATATGACGCGCAGTATTTCCCTCGGCCACCCTCTTCAACGCGTACTATATATATACTCCTACCGTACGTCACAAAAACCAAAAATGACCATCCTTGTTGGTCAAATTAACCTCTCTCATCGCATGTCATTGTGTTGGACGGCGACCTCGCGGGCCCACGTGAGTGAGTGTCCTAGGACCACCGCGTGCATGTGGGCCAAAGATGCATATGTCAAACTTTTTCTGCAGCGAACATGCAAAAAGGAGTTTAGTGTTGAAAATTGAAAAAAATAGATAACATTTGTCCTTTTTTATACATTGATTGATTTACCAGGGATTTAAATGTGCAAAAATCAAATTTGATCTACATGAGACCCATGATAGCGCACGAAAATGGATTGCAATATGATATGTGTATGTGTCCCTGGGTGCATGTTTAATCCCCATGCAAGAAATTTCTAACATCGAGAACCTTGATTTTTAAATCCTACAAATCCAAAACTAAGGTGAAATTCATGAAACTTATTGTGGTGTCATATGGACACCAATAAACTGTGATTTGTTTTCAAATTTGAGACAAGTTTTGATATAATCTTCTTACAAATAGGAAATTATAAATAATTATCAACCAATATCGCAAATGGACGCTTTATTCGAACCGTGCATTAGACCAACAATGTACGTGCCGTGCTTCGGTTAAGAAATAAAGCGGTAGAATTAATAATCAAAAGGGAAAAATCAATATAATACTTGCCACGCACGCGTCCCGTGTGCCATACGAGCATGCGTGCGTGTACAAGACGCATGCTAGCAGGCAGATCGGGAGGCCGAGGCATGCACGTGTTCGCTACACACTCGCCGTGGGGTGTGCTAGTAGCTGTGTGAAATGATAGTAGGCATGCCAGCAGTCTGCTACGCAGGCTCACCGAGAGGTGAGCCAGCCCTTTGATCACCGCCCACCTGGCTCCCATTGATCCATATTAATGGTGTGTTCGATCCACTGGTCATAATAGGCGGCCGCACACCCCGTCCACAGTTGTCACTGCCACATGGACTGTATTAGGATTTTGTCGAAGCGCACCATTAGTGGGAGTGACGATGCCAGGGCTGGTGAAGCACCCGCGCAACGCATGAAGCTGGGTGCAGAGATTGCAATCGCCGCTGATCAGGTCTCACGTGGGCAGCAACGCGACCCTGACTTCGTCCCTGTCATCGTGCCTTCCCAGCTACAGCCAGAGGTCCACAGCTACTCCGTCAATGACTCTAACTCTGACGGAAAACCAGTTAGTCCCCCCTCCCCCTTGTTGGGAACAGAAATCCTTGGTTATGTTCACCTAGTCCACGAAATCATAGTAAGATTCATTAGATCCTGTAGTGTATTGATTGTTGGAATGGTATCAATTGTTAGTGATTAATTGATTGTTCTGTACAAATGAATTTTTGCTAATAATCCGACTATGGTTAGCGTGCATGCTAATAATTCATAGCCAGATCTTGAGAATTGATTTTGAATGTCCTACATATATGTTTGTGACCTTTTTTTCCATATCTTGAGAATTGAATTTGAATGTCCTACTTGTATGTTTCTGCCTTTTTTTAGATTGCTATGTACACAGATGAGGTTCTGGCCAGCACGCCACCGGATCCTGCACCCGGCAGCACGGGCAGAAGCGGCCATGCCCCCTGGTTCTGAGGAATCCGTAGAATCTCGGGCGGACCGCATCAGCGATCTCCCGGATGCCATCCTTGGGGAGATCATCATCCTTCTCCTCACCAAGGATTGCTGCCACACACAGGTCCTCACATCTCAGTGGCGCACTCTATGGCGCGCCGTGATATTTCTCCAAAGTATCTATAATTTTTTATTGTTCCATGTTGTTATATTCTTATTCTTGGATGTTTTACAATCATTTTATAGACATTTTATATCATTTTTTGGTACTAACCTATTGACATAGTGCCAAGTGCCAATTTTTGTTTTCTGCATGTTTTTTACATCATAGGAAATCAATATCAAACGGAGTCCAAATGTAGCGAAACTTTTTGTAGATTTTTTTTACCAGAAGACATCCAGTGGGTTGGAGAAGCGCCCGGGGGTGCTCTGAGGGGAGCACAACCCACCAGTGCGTGCCAGGAGGCCCAGACGCACCCAGGGGGGTTGTGCCCACCTTGGTTGCCTCCCGAACCGCCTCTTTACTCTATAAATACCCCAATATTCCAGAAACCCTATGGGAGTCAACACAAATCAATTCCAGTTGCCGCAAGTTCCAGAACCACCTGATCCAATCTAGACACCATCACGGAGGGGTTCATCATGTCCATTGGTGCCTCTTCGATGATGCGTGAGTAGTTCTTTGTAGGGTTCCGTAGTTAGTAGCTAGATGGCTTCCTCTCTCTCATTTGATTCTCAATACAATGGTCTCTTGGAGATCCATATGATGTAACTCTTTTTGCGGTGTGTTTGTTGGGATCCGATGAACTTTGAGTTTATGATCAGATCTATCTTTTTATCCATGAAAGTTATTTGAGTCTTCTTTGATGTCTTATATGCATGATTGCTTATAGCCTCGTATTTCTTCTCCGATATTTGGGTTTTGTTTTGCTAACTTGATCTATTTATATTGCAATGGTAAGAGGTGCTTTGTGATGGGTTC
>NC_041380.1:258366597-258368365 GCF_002162155.2 Triticum dicoccoides
GAGCCATCGTTTCCTCCCACCAAGGCTCTGTTCAACGCATATGCATCTCGGCATGCTGCCTGCTGCACATACCCAGCATGGTGGACGCCTGGCTGACTTCTCGTCAATTCGAAAAACTCCAGCATCTTGAGTTCTACCATTACTATGCAAATAGCTGTCCACCAAGTGTTGTAGATGTGCCCTCACCACCAATGTCCATCTCATGGTTTTCCTCCTCTCTCCACACCACCACCCTGGCCCAGTGTCATCTACCAAACAATCTGGTACAAATGCTTTGACTCCCACTGCTAAAAAAACTCGGGCTTGTGGTGGTCGATCTGTCGGAGGCCTCACTACACAACATCATCCACTCTTGCTGCCCTGCCCTGGAGCGCTTGCTGCTTGTTTTCGAAAAGAAATCCGTATCCGTTGTGTCCAAATAAAGTTGCCTCACCTTGTAAGAATTGAAATTTGTTTTAAAGGAGAGGAGCTCGTCATCAAAGACGCCCCTTCACTCCAAAGGCTGCTCCTTGATTATCGTTATGCACCTTCGCAAATAACGGTGGTCTCTGCGCCTAAATTGGAGACCTTGGGTGTAATTCCTAATCCGTTTGAAGGTTACATGATGGTGGTTGGCTCCACACTTATTCAGGTACAATATATTATCATCAACACTTTTGTAATCATAAGCTGCATTTTTCATTTGTGTGCATAAGTTTTATATCATCAACACTTCTGTAATCATAAGTTGCATTTTTCATTTTTGCGCATAAGTTTTATATAATCCTGGAGTATGCTTTTGGTACTAATATTATGTTCTATGCACAATGAAGAGTTTGTCCATGGGTACCCTATCAATGGTTAGCACTAAATATGGACTTGACTCTGAGATAGTAGCTTCTTTCTGTGAATCCTTTGCTACTCATGTTGATATCCCTAAGGAGAAGTGGTTTAAATATAATCCTCCCATTGAAGTAAAAGTTGTTGCACCTATTGAAGTTGAAGAAAATACCATCACTTATAATGTTGATCATGTTGTTTCCTACCGCTTATATTGAGA
Source organism: Triticum dicoccoides (assembly GCF_002162155.2). NCBI lineage: Eukaryota > Viridiplantae > Streptophyta > Magnoliopsida > Poales > Poaceae > Triticum > Triticum dicoccoides. The sequence goes on from NC_041380.1 coordinate 258,367,637, forward strand.
AACCACCTTTCCCTATTAGAATAAAGGATCATGCTAAAGCTTCAACGGTGGTTCGTAAAAGTAATACTAGAACACCTACACCCTCTGAGCAAATTAAAGTTGAACCTACTATTGCTATGGTTAAGGATCTCTTAGCCGATAATATTGATGGGCATGTTATTTACTTCTGTGATGAAGCTGCTAGAATGTCTAGACCCGATACTAAAAATAAACATAGACCTGTTGTAGGCATGCCTGTTATTTCTGTTAAAATAGGAGATCATTGCTATCATGGCTTATGTGATGTGGGTGCTAGTGAAAGTGCAATACCTCGTTCCTTATATAAAGAAATTATGCATGATATTGCACCCGCTGAGATAGAGGAAATTGATGTTACAATTAAGCTTGCCAATAGAGACACTATTTCACCAGTTGGGATTGTTAGAGAAGTTGAAGTCTTGTGTGGAAAAGTTAAATATCCTGTTGATTTTCCTGTTCTTGGTTCCCCACAAGATGGCTTTTGTCCCATTATATTTGGTAGACCCTTCTTGAATACTGTCAATGCTAAGATAGATTGCAAAAAGGATGTTGTTACTATTGGTTTGGGGGATATGTCTCATGAGTTTAATTTTGCTAAATTTAGTAGACAACCCCATGATAAAGAATTGCCTAGTAAAGATGAAATTATTGGTCTTGCTTCTATTGCCGTGCCTCCTAATGATCCTTTAGAACAATATTTGCTCGACCATG
>NC_041380.1:258369058-258369736 GCF_002162155.2 Triticum dicoccoides
GCAAATTAAATAAAGCTACTAAAAAGGATCATTACCCTTTACCTTTTATTGATCAAATGCTAGAAAGATTATCCAAACATACACATTTTTGCTTTCTAGATGGTTATTCCGGTTTCTCTCAAATACCTGTGTCAAAAGAGGATCAATAAAAGACAACTTTCACTTGCCCTTTCAGTACCGTTGCTTATAGACGTATGCCTTTTGGTTTATGCAATGCACCTGCTACCTTTCAAAGATGTATGAATGCTATATTCTCTGATTTTTGTGAAAAGATTGTTGAGGTTTTCATGGATGATTTCTCCATATATGGAACTTCTTTTGATGATTTCTTAAGCAACCTTGATCGAGTTTTGCAGAGATGTGAATAAACTAATCTTGTCTTGAATTGGGAGAACTGTCACTTTATGGTTAATGAAGGTATTGTCTTGGGGCATAAAATTTCTGAAAGAGGTATTGAAGTTGATAAAGCTAAAGTTGATGCTATTGAAAAGATGTTGTGTCCTAAGGACATTAAAGGTATAAGAAGTTTCCTTGGTCTTCCCGGCTTTTATAGGAGGTTCATTACAAACATCTCAAAAATTTCCAGGCCTCTGACTAATCTCTTACAAAAATATGTTCCTTTTGTCTTTGATGATGATTGTGTAGAAGCATTTGAAATACTTAAGAAAGCTTTGATTT
>NC_041380.1:258369825-258376905 GCF_002162155.2 Triticum dicoccoides
TACACCTATTGTTCAGCCACCTGATTGGAATTTACCCTTTGAAATTATGTGTGATGCTAGTGATTATGCTGTAGGTGCTGTTCCAGGGCAAAGAGTTGATAAGAAATTAAATGTTATTCATTATGCAAGTAAGACTCTAGACAATGCTCAAAGAAATTATGCTACTACTGAAAAAGAGCTTTGAGCAGTTGTATTTGCTTGTGATAAGTTCAGATCTTATATTGTTGATTCTAAAGGAACTATTCAAACTGATCATGCTGCTATTAAATACCTTATGGAAAAGAAAGATGCTAAACCTAGACTTATTAGATGGGTTCTCTTGCTACAAGAATTTGATTTGCATATTATTGATATAAAGGGAGCTGAGAACCCCGTTGCAGACAACTTGTCTAGGTTAGAGAATGTTCTTGATGACCCACTACCTATTGATGATAGCTTTCCTGATGAACAATTAGCTGTCATAAATGCTTCTCGTACTGCTCCATGGTATGCTGATTATGCTAATTATATTTTTGCTAAATTTATACCACCTAGTTTCACATACCAGCAAAAGAAAAAGTTTTTCTATGATTTAAGACATTACTTTTGGGATGACCCACACCTTTATAAATAAGGAGTAGATGGTGTCATTAGATGTTGTGTACCTGAGCATGAACAGGAATAAATCCTACGCAAGTGTTACTCTGAGGCTTATGGAGGACACCATGCTGGAGATAGAACTACACATAAGGTAATGCAATCCGGTTTTTATTGGCCTACTCTCTTCAAAGATGCATGTAAGTTTGTCTTGTCTTGTGATGAATGTCAAAGGATTGGTAATATTAGTAGACATCCAGAAATTCCTATGAATTATTCACTTGTTATTGAACCACTTGATGTTTGGGGCTTTGATTATATGGGACCGTTTCCTTCCTCCAATGGGTATACACATATTTTAGTTGTTGTTGATTATGTTACTAAGTGGGTAGAAGCTATTCCAACTAGTAGTGTTGATCATAACACCTATATTAAGATGCTTAAAGAAGTTATTTTTCCGAGGTTTGAAGTCCCTAGATACTTAATGAGTGATGGTGGTTCACATTTTATTCATGGTGCTTTTCGTAAAATGCTTGCTAAGTATGATGTTAATCATAGAATTGCATATTCGTATCACCCGCAGTCTAGTGGTCAAGTATAATTAAGTAATAGAGAGCTTAAATTAATTTTGCAAAAGACTGTTAATAGATCTAGAAAGAATTGTTCAAAGATACTTGATTATGCATTATGGTCTTATAGAACTGCATATAAAAATCCTATGGGTATGTCTCTGTATAAAATGGTTTATGGTAAAGCATGTCACTTACCTCTTGAACTAGAACATAAGGCATATTGGGCCATTAAAGAGCTCATTTATGATTTCAAACTTGCCGATGAGAAGAGGCTTTTTTACATTAGCTCAGTTGATGAATGGAGAACCCAGGCTTATGAGAATGCCAAACTATTTAAAGAAAAAGTTAAAAGATGGCATGACAAAAGGATACAAAAACGTGAGTTTAATGTAGGTGATTATGTATTGTTATACAACTCTCGTTTAAGATTTTTTTGCAGGAAAACTCCTTTCTAAATGGGAAGGTCCTTACGTCATTGCGGAGGTCTCTCGTTCTGGTGCCATAAAAATCAACAACTTCGAAGGCACAAATCCGAGGGTGGTGAACGGTCAAAGAATCAAACATTATATCTCAGGTAATCCAATAGATGTTGAAACTAATGTTGTTGAAACCGTAACCCCGGAGGAATACATAAGAGACACTTTACAGAATGTTTCAGACTCCGAAAAGGAAGAGGTATATGGTACGGTAAGTAAACCGACTCCAAAACAGTTTTAATAGCAATTTTTCTCCTTTTTGGAATATTTCAGAAAATAGGAAAATAAGAAGCAGTCTGGGAAGGACACAAGGCTTCCACGAGGGTGGAGGGCGCGCCCCCTGCCTCATGGGCACCTCGTGTGCTCTCTGGACTCCGCTTTCTTGCACGATAGTTCTTTCAGTTGGTAAAAATTCATTATATAATCTCCCGAGGGTTTTGACCACCATACCACGCAAAGATCCTCTGTTTTTGTTTTCGAGTTGTTCTGTTGCAGATTTAGATCAAGATATCTTCTCAAGACTCTGACGGATAGAGCTATGTCTCACATCTCATTGCTGACCCAAAGATCTATGGGGACCTATCTCCTTGTGGTCGAACTACGGATGATGAGGAGGATGCTCACTTGAGGATGATCAATGATTCAATTTCAGAGGAGGAGGATGTCCCTCTACCTCAACTTGGGGATATGCACGTGAAGTTCAAGAAGTCTAGTCTCCCCAAGAGGGCTAAACTGTCTAACAACCGATCTATTCCTTCTCGTTTTCGGCAGAAAAGCAAAGGAGATTTATGTGACAAGATCTTGAAGCTGGAATCGGAGGTCGATGATTTAAAGGAGGAGATCGGTCTTCTAAATTACAACATGAAAAAGCTGAAGGCACAATTGTCATCATCATCACCATCTCCTCCACCCCCGAAGAAAGAGACATAAACACATGGGTATGGACACTCCATTTGGAAACTTCCAGGCTTGGGGGAGTGCCCCGGTATCGTATCACCATCACACTTTTGTCTTTATCATATTTCTTAGTTCGATCCTTTTAGTAATATCTTGATCTAGTATAATAAAGTTTTAGTATGATTTAGTTTTGAGTTTTTGCTTTATGATCCTTCTATGTAATCGAGTCCGTGAGCTATATATATAATAAAGATTAGTGTTGAGTCAAGGGCTAGATTATCTTGCCATGATCTTGAGGGAATAAAAGAGAAGAGAAAGAATAAAAAGAAATAAAGAGATCATATGGATCTTATGGAGAGTAATGACTTCACATATAAAGAGTATGATGAATAAAAGTTGTTGAGAGTTGACAAACATAGTTTTGGTCATCGTTGCAATTAATAGGAAGTAATAAAGAAAGAGAGGTCTTCACATATAAATATACTATCTTGGACATCTTTTATGATTGCGAGCACTCATTAAAATATGACATGCTAAAGAGTTGAAGTTGGACAAGGAAGACAATGTAATGGGTTATGCTTTCTTACATCCAAAATAAATTATATTGTCATGGATCATCCAACATGTTGAGCTTGCCTTCCCCTCTCATGCTAGCGAAATTCTTTGCACCAAGTAGAGATACTATTTGTGCTTCCAAATAACCTTAAAACCCAGTTTTGCCACGAGAGCCCACCATATCTACCTATGGATTGAGTAAGATTCTTCAAGTAAGATGTCATTGTTGCAAGCAATAAAAATTGCTCTCTAACTATGTATGATTTATTAGTGTGGAGAAAATAAGCTTTATACGATCTTGTGATGTGGAAGAAATAAAAGCGATAGACTGCATAATAAAGGTCCATATCACAAGTGGCAATATAAAGTGACGTTCTTTCGCATTAAGATTTTGTGCATCCAACTATAAAAGCGCATGACAACCTTTGCTTCCCTCTGCGAAGGGCCTATCTTTTATTCTTGTCTTATACTTCATACAAGAGTCATGGTGATCTTCACCTTTCCTTTTTACATGTTATCCTTTGGCAAGCACAATGTGTTGGAAAGATCTTGATATATATATATATATATAGAGAGAGAGAATTGGATGTGAGTTTTCATGAACTATTATTGTTGACATTACCCTTGAGGTAAAAGGTTGGGAGGCAAAACTATAAGCCCCTATCTTTCTCTGTGTCCGACTAAAACTTCATACCCATAAATATTGCGTGAGTGTTAGCAATTGTGAAAGACTAAATGATAGTTGAGTATGTGGACTTGCTGAAAAGCTCTTATATTGACCCTTTCTGATGTTATGATAAATTGCAATTGCTTCAGTGACTGAGATTATAATTTGTTAGTTTTCAATGAAGTTTCTGATTCATACTTGAAATTGTCAATGAATTGTTACTTTAGCATAAGAAATCATATGACAATGTATATATATATTGTTGTTATAAGAATGATCATCATGCCCTCATGTTAGTATTTTATTTTATCGACACCTCTATCTCTAAACATGTGGACATATTTTTCGAGATCGGCTTATGCTTGAGGACAAGCGAGGTCTAAGCTTGGGGGAGTTGATACGTCCATTTTGCATCTTGCGTTTATATCGATATTTATTGCATTATGGGCTGTTATTACACATTATGTCACAAAAGTTATGCCTATTCTCTCTTATTTTACAAGGTTTACATGAAGAGGGAGAACGCCGGCAGCTGGAATTCTGGGCTGGAAAAGGAGCAAATATTAGAGACCTATTCTGCATAGCTCCAAAAGTCCTGAAACCCCACGGGAGTCATTTTCAGACTGTATAAAAAATATTGGGCGAAGGAAGCACCAGAGGGGGGCCACACACCATCCACGAGGGTGGGGGCGCGCCCTACCCCCCTGGGGTGCCCCCTGCCTCATGGGCCCCCTGGCAGGCCTCCGGTGCCCATCTTCTCCTATATGAGGTCTTTCTCCGAGAAAAATCATAAGCAGGCTCACGGGATGAAACTCCGCCGCCACGAGGCGGGACCTTGGCGGAACCAATCTAGGGCTCCGGCGGAGCTGTTCTACCAGAGAAACATCCATCCGGGAGGGGGAAATCATCACCATCATCACCACCATCGATCCTCTCATCGGGAGGGGGTCAATCTTCACCAACATCTTCACCAGCACCATATCATCTCAAACCCTAGTTCATCTCTTGTATCCAATCTTTGTCTCAAAACCTCAGATTGGTACCTATGGGTTACCAGTAGTGTTGATTACTCCTTGTTGTTGATGCTAGTCGGTTTACTTGGTGGAAGATCATATGTTCAGATCCTTTATGCATATTAATACCCCTTTGATTATGAACATGAATATGATTGGTGAGTAGTTACGTTTGTTCCTGAGGACATGAGAGAAGTCTTGCTATATGTACTCATGTGAATTTGGTATCGTTCGATATTTTGATGAGATGTATGTTGTCTCTCCTCTAGTGGTGTCATGTGAACGTCGACTACATGACACTTCACCATTGTTTGGGCCTAGGGGGAGGCATTGGGAAGTAATAAGTAGATGATGGGTTGCTAGAGTGACAGAAGCTTAAACCCTAGTTTATGAGTTGCTTCGTAAGGGGCTGATTTGGATCCATATGTTTCATGCTATGGTTAGGTTTACCTTAATACTTCTTTTGTAGTTGCAGATGCTTGCAAGAGGGGTTAATAATAAGTGGGATGCTTGTCCAAGGAAGGGCAGTACCCAAGCACTGGTCCACCCACATATCAAATTATCAAAGTACCGAACGTGAATCATATGAGCGTGATGAAAACTAGCTTGACGATAATTCTCATGTGTCCTCGGGAGCATTTTCCTTTATATAAGAGTTTGTCCAGGCTTGTCCTTTGCTACAAAAAGGATTGGGCCATCTTGCTGCAACTTATTTACTTTTATTACTTGTTACCCATTACAAATTAACTTATCACAAAACTATCTGTTACCGATAATTTCAGTGCTTGCAGAGAATACCTTACTGAAAACTGCTTATCATTTCCTTCTGCTCCTCGTTGGGTTTGACACTCTTACTTATCGAAAGGACTACAATAGATCCCCTATACTTGTGAGTCATCAGATAGCTAGCATGATATTTTGATGGCTTGTCCATTTTTTATATCGTTGCTATGCTAGAATATTGCACATCTCGGTACACCGCCATAAGCATTCATATAGTCATAGTTTGTTCTAGTATCGAGTTGTAATTCTTGAGTTGTAAGTAAATAAAAAGTGTGATGATCATCATTATTAGAGCATTGTCCCATGTGAGGAAAGGATGATGGAAGCTATGATTCCCTCACAAGTTGGGATGAGTCTCTGGAGTTTATAAAAAAATAAAAGTGGCCAAAGAAGCCCAAATAAAAAAATAAAAGAGGCCAAAGAAGCCCAAACAAAAAATGAGAGAAAGGAGAGAAGGGACAATGTTACTATCCTTTTTCCACACTTGTGCTTTGAAGTAGCACCATGATCTTCATGATAGAGAGTCTCCTGTGTTGTCACTTCCATATACTAGTGGGAGTTTTTTTATTATAGAACTTGGCTTGTATATTCCAATGATGGGCTTCCTCAAATTTCCCTAGGTCTTTGTGAGCAAGCAAGTTGGATGCACACCCACTTAGTTTCTTTTTTGAGCTTTCATACACTTATAGCTCTAGTGCATCTATTGCATGGCAATCCCTACTCACTCAATTGATATCTATTGATGGGCATCTCCATAGCCCGTTAATACGCCTAGTTGATGTGAGACTTTCTCCTTCTTTTTGTCTTCTCCACAACCACCATATTCTATTCCACCTATAGTGCTATATCAATGGCTCATGCTCACGTATTGCGTGAAAAGTTGAAAAAGTTTGAGAACATCAAAAGTATGAAACAATTTCTTGGCTTGTCATCGGGGTCGTGCGTGATAATATACTTTCTGTGATGAAGATGGAGCATAGCCACACTATATGATTTCGTAGGGGTAACTTTCTTTTGCCATGTTATTTTGAGAAGACATGATTGCTTTATTAGTATGCTTGAAGTATTATAGTTTTTATGTCAATATTAAACTTTTGTTTTTAATCTTATGATATTCATGCCATAATAAAGAAGATTACATGGATAAATATGTTAGGTAGCATTACACATAAAAAGTTCTATTATCATCATTTACCTACTCGAGGACGAGCAGGAAATAAGCTTGGGGATGCTTGATATGTCTCCAACATATCTATAATTTTCACTGTTCCATGCTATTATATTATATGTTTTGGATGTTTCATATGCATTAATATTCTATTTTATATTATTTTTGGGACTAACCTATTAACCTAGAGCCCAGTGGCAGTTTCTGTTTTTTTTTCCTTTTGGGGGTTTTACAGAAAAGGAATATCAAACAGAGTCCAAACGGAATAAAATTGCGCGTTCATTTTTCTTGGACCAGAACACACCCGGAAGATTGGAGACGGGGCCAGAGGAGTCCCGAGGGTCCCACAAGTCCTCAGGGAGCTCCCTAGGGG
>NC_041380.1:258379796-258382215 GCF_002162155.2 Triticum dicoccoides
TCTTGTGGTGTCCTTTCCCAGTGACAGTAGGGACAGCAAGGCACGTATTGTATTGTTGCCATCAAGGATAACAAGATGGGGTTTATATCATATTGCATGAGTTTATCCCTCTACATCATGTCATCTTGCTTAAAGCGTTTACTCTGTTCTTTTGAACTTAATACTCTAGATGCATGCTGGATAGCAGTCGATGTGTGGAGTAATAGTAGTAGATGCAGGCAGGAGTCGGTCTACTTGTCTCGGACATGATGCCTATATACATGATCATACCTAGATATTCTCATAACTATGCTCAATTATGTCAATTGCTCAACAGTAATTTGTTCACCCACCGTAATACTTATGCTCTCGAGAGAAGCCACTAGTGAAACCTACGGCCCCCGGGTCTATTTTCTATCATATTAATCTTCCATCAACAAGCTATTTCTTGCACCATTTTTATTTTGCTTTATTTACTTTGCATCTTTATCATAAAAATATCAAAAATATTATCTTACCATATCTATCGGATCTCACTTTCGTAAGTGACCGTGAAGGGATTGTGAGGGAGTCCTGGATTAGGGGGTCTCCGGACAGCCGGACTATATCCTTTGGCCGGACTATTGGACTATGAAGATACAAGATTGAAGACTTCGTCCCGTGTCCGGATGGGACTCTCCTTGGCGTGGAAGGCAAGCTTGGCAATACGGATATGTAGATGTCCTTCCTTGTAACCGACTCTGTGTAACCCTAGCCCCCTCTGGTGTCTGTATAAACCAGAGGGTTTTAGTCCATAGGATAACAATCATACCATAGGCTAGCTTCTAGGGTTTAGCCTCTACGATCTCGTGGTAGATCAACTCTAGTAATACTCATATCATCAAGATCAATCAAGTAGGAAGTAGGGTATTACCTCCATTGAGAGGGCCCGAACCTGGGTAAACATCGTGTCCCCCGTCTCGTGTTACCATCCGCCTTAGATGCACAGTTCGGGACCCCCTACCCGAGATCCGCCAGTTTTGACACCGACATTGGTGCTTTCATTGAGAGTTCCATTGTGCCGTCACCGTAAGGCTTGATGGCTCCTTCGATCATCGGTAACGATGCGGTCCAGGGTGAGGTTTTCCTCCTCGGACAGATCTTCATATTCGGCGGCTTTAGACTGCGGGCCAACTCGCTTGGCCATCTGGAGCAGATCGAGAGCTACGCCCCTGGCCATCAGGTCAGGTTCCACTACAAGGATACCCTCTATAAAGCAACACATATTCTACATCGTTTTGACTATTTGTTGCAAAATTCACAGTAGATACACATATAAGCGGTGTAGCATATGTGTTGCAGATTGCAGCTCGTGACCCTATTGTGGTGCAACAGATCTTATATGTTGACATGTATTGGTTGAAAATTGTATCTATTAAGAGACTGCAAATATACATAATTAAAAATAGAAATTTAATTCAGCACAAAAAAATTAATTAGACACGCCGGTAAACATTATGAATGTGGCGCAAAAATCTTTTTTAGGGATACGTGGCGCGAAAATATGTGCTAACCGTCCGAGTAAAACCAAATCGCGCGAAGTCCACCATTTTTTTCCTCTGATCCAAATTGATATTCGCCTTCAAGTCTGGATCGATCTAGGTCTACTACGAAACAAATCAGTCATCCAATTTTCTCTCACTAAGAGGGAAGGCAGGAAGGCAGCCGGGCAGGGGGCGACGGGAAGGCGGCGACGGTCTGGGGAGCGGCAGGAAGGCGGCGACGGACAGGGCAGCAGCGGGAAGGCGGCGACGGACAGGAGAGTGGCAGGAAAGCAGCGACGGTCTGGGGAGCGATGGGAAGGCGGCAACGGATAGGGCAGCGCTGGCTTTGCGGGTAGCGAAGGGAGAAGGATCAAGGCCGTGGTAGGAAAGATGCAAGTCATGTGCTAACGGCCTCTGCTCCTCTGGCTACCCATCCAACCTGCCCGCCGGTCGCCCTTCTTCTCCCTCACCGTGTACGACAGCGAGATTGGCCTTCGAGGTATCCTCCTTCCTGTCTCCTCTCATCCAGTCACCTTATGCGTAGCCACCTCAGGACATGACCGTGGGGTGTAGGGGGATTTGGTATATGATTAAGAAGATGGACCATCAAGTATGAGAGATGGATCCATTCCCCTATCTCTGCGATCAAATCATCTGAGAGAGAGGAGCTTCGGGCTTGTTACAATTTCAGAGATGTAATGTGCCACCTGGGCTCTGTTCAGTTGTTTGGGATTTGTTCCCAAGAGGGAATTGATCAACATGGGGTTTGAGTGAAACCTCTTTCTATCACTCTAATCCCTGTTGGGGTTTGTCCCCTATCCCTCCTAATCCCTATCCACATCATTGCTGTTCGGTTGGTAACAGAATTTGTACAGGAATACAGTTTAAATGTTGCACTAAGTAAACATTCAGCAATG
>NC_041380.1:258588965-258593427 GCF_002162155.2 Triticum dicoccoides
GCTTGTCGGGAGGCAACCCAATTTTATTTTTGTTCCATGATTTTTGCTCCTATTTAGTAATAAATAATTTATCTAGCCTCTGTTTTGGTTGTGTTTTTTGTGTTTAATTAATGTTTGTGCCAAGTAGAACCGTTGGGAAGACTTGGGGAAAGTCTTTTTGATCTTGCTGTAAAAAACCAAAACTTTAGCGCTCATGAGAATTGCTGCCATTTTTTATTGGAGAGTGCTATTTAGTTAATTATTTTTGCAGATGATTAATAGATAAATAATTCACGTTCAGCAATTTATTTTAAAACTAGCGGGTGCACCCGCGCATTTGCGCGGCTAGATTTCGATAGATTTATTCATTACCTTGTGTACAATTTCTTTTAGCTTTGTATATGGTTCTTTGTAACTCCATCTACTGTTCACTTTTTCATCTATTTTATACTTTGATGGTTTTCTGGACTAACGACATAGGCTATAAATTCAATCTTACAATATCATTACTATCGTCTAGTTTCTCTTTAACAGGAACCAGTTCACATGATAATTTGGTAGCTGAAACTTTATTATTTTTTGGCTGCAAAATAAATGTGAATTTTCAAAATTAGACAAAAGTCTAAAAATATAGAAGTGTGGGCTATGAATAAATAAACCACCTTTTTATCAAGCATGTGTTGCTTGTTCATTTCATGTTTTAACACGATGCCCACCTCATCCTCCATCAATTCCTGTGTAAGATTTATAGTTAGAGAATTGTAAACATGATACTTTGTTTTTAAAAGAAAACACCATTACCTTAGCATGTGTACGCGCACATTTGCAAGGCTAAATTTTTAAATAAAAAGTGGTTTAGTATGAATGTTGCTTGGGTGTTTATTGAGCACTACCTATTATACCTTTTAGCTTCTTATACGATGTTCATAGGAGTAGGATGTGCGTGTGTGTTTATAGTGATAAGTGTATCTGCGTATATATGAGTGTTTGCGTCTGTATTATGTTAAAAAACTTGATAGGTGTGTATGTGTGTTTGTAGGGGCGAGTGTATGCGCGTATATATGAGTGTTTTTGCATGTATTGTGTTAAAAAAACTTGCTTATATATCTTCATATCTATTATTTTCGCATTGTGATAATTGCTGTTATTTTATTTTATACCCACCCATCATTTTTACTACTACTTGTGTAGCCCGTGTATCAATTATAACGGGATGCTATAGACCTAGTGGTTGCGACGTGGGTCCATTTGAGTCAGTAATAATGTTACCATTCTGTACTTTTTATTTTATCTCAGAGAAAACAGATGTACATGTTACCCCTCCCTCCAGGCTTCAGTAAAAAAAGTCCCCTGTTGGCTTCGCTCGAAAAAGGAAAAAAAGTCCATCCCCACCAGGCTACACATCCAGATGCGCCACCGCGCCACCGCCTCCGATTCGCAGCCGGGGATGGAAGATGTCGTTGCCGACCTTCACAGAAGTAATTCACACGCTACCTAGCTCTACTCGTTGGTTCTTTTCCTCTAATTTCTGTTTGCGAACATAGGATGCAAGCCCTAATCATGGAGATCCAGGGTGGACCAAGAAGCAGGGTCGAACTCTTTGAGTTGGGTGTTAGGTCGTTGGTAGCAGGCCATCCATGTCTTGGCGGCATTGAGAACAAAAAAATGGTTGCTGGAGGGAGGCTGATTGTGATGGATCTAAGGTAGAGGAGACACACCGGCCATGGTCCATGAGAAGTATGTATCGGAGTATATCCGTATAAGCATATTGGGGGAGAAATAGCTATTTGCGGCCTTTTTAGTTGCTCATGTTTTTGGATTTGTACCAATGTAAGTGTTGTACTTCATTGTGTCCTTTCTAATGCAGATTATCTTATGTGCTTCCTTCTAGGATATTATATTAATCTTGTGTTTTAGGAGATGGTTATGCTATTGAAGATTTTCTCATGGACTTCTTAAATTGAAAAGGCCATAAGCTACCAGTTCACATGATAATTTGGTAGCTGGAACTTTATTATTTTTTGGCTGCAAAATAAATATGAATTTTCAAAATTAGACAAAAGTCTAAAAATTTAGAAGTGTGTACTGTGAATAAATAAACCACCTTTTTATCAAGCATGTGCTGCTTGTTCATTCCATGTTTTAACACGGTGCCCACCTCATCGTCCATCAATTCCTGTGTAAGATTTATAGTTAGAGAATTGTAAACATGATACTTTATTTTTAAAAGAAAACACCTTTACCTATAAAAGACCAACAAAAGTGCATGTATGAATGTATTTGAAAAGAATTATAGTTTGCATCGCACTCTTATCATATGATAAGATTCTTCTTATCTTGGTAGTTGTCAAGTACTCATACTATATCTACGTAAATAAATAGTCTGCCTTTATTATTCGTAAGCTACTAATCAATCGATCTTTTGGATAAATTCCTTGTTCACTTAGGCCTTCCATTTTCCATAGGCAATATCAGAGTCTTCATCTTCAAGAGTTGTAATTACTTTTTTACTTTTGCATGCACCAGTTTTTTGTTCTCTCAGGTATTTTTGCTTTCTTTCTACAACACTTGTCTCGGTGCGTCCATCCTCCACGCCACCTAATAATACAATACATCTTAGTTTAGCATAGTCATTGAGGAGTCCATATGATGATGATATTTTGTCTCAATGCCTATCTTTGTTCAGCATAGTCCCATTAATATTGTGTGGTTCTTTTTTCTTAGGCACCAGTACACATAACCTTTTCCTTGGTCGGTCATCATTATTCTGTGACCGCAAAATGAAATGCATTTAAGAATAATACATGCTTAAAAATCTAAAAGTGTGCATGGTGGAAACATTAATCTCCCTTTTAGCTCGCATGTCTTGCTTCTTCGTTTCTTGTTCCAACACGGCGTCCACTTTGTCATCTATCAACTATTTGGCATACTGCAAGATAAGTCAGTGAGTAAGAACAGAAAAGATAGCACTTAGTTAATTATTTTGATGAATTAAATGCACCTGTACCTCCTCAGCTTTATTATTCAAGTACAACATCTCTAGCGAGGCATAAATCTTCTTTTTACTGCCTAGTTTTGCTTGCCAAAAATAAGAATACTATTGTTGAGCTTGAATCTAAAGATAATTTAACCTCGCCATTAGATGACAGACATCGCGCATCTGAGTCTTCATTGTTAAATGTTGTATTTTTTACTTTTGCTTCGATGTGTTATTAGTAGACCAGAATAGATAGTGTTTCATACTTGTGAAGAAGATCTTGAATTTTGGATATATCTAGATCCCTATGTATTCTTCGCACATGTTGACTTTACGCACAAACCCATCAACAATTAATCTATTACATATTTTTGTTTCATAATTAAAAGATGAGATTTCGAAATTATTGGACTTATAATTGCATTTTTGCACCATTGTTTAGGTCACTTTAAGGACGGTTTGGTTTTAGAGTACATATTCAGCCAAATAATAAGCAAACATTCCGATATCGTAACTTTGGTTTCAGCCCAAGATGTTAAGCCTGAAAATTTAATGCCGACCGCAATGGAGGAAGTTAAAACTTAAGACATTGGTATACACTCTCCACTTACTCTGGTATTGGAAAATAAATATCACAGATATATGACAGTTTGGGGTTCTTTGTTGTTTTTTTGTTCCACATGCTTCATCTGGGTAAGTAGTCCCATGACATCTTTCAATTTGGTGATTAATTACCTCATAGTTATAATGATTGATTAAACAAAAATATGATTTATAACTGTAACATACCTGAGCATTGCTTACCTAAATTTGCTTCTTGTTATAGTATGACCTTGGTATCAGACTCAAAGTAGTAATTAAATTCTGAAAAACTTTCAATAATCCTACATCTGTCAAATTGGTGATTAATTGCCACATAGGTAGAATGATGGATTAGCCCAAAATCTGATTTACAACTATGACATACCTGAGCATTATTTATCTTCTTATATGCTTGTTGTAGTATGTCCTTGCTAGCAAACTCAAAGTAGTAGTTATGAAAAACTTCTGATTATCCTTTCACTGTAGCGACCCAACCTCAGATGGTCAAGTCTTTGTGCTTCAGTGTCATCCCTGGATCGGTATTGCTGACACACACAATACTCGAGAATTTATAAAAAAGTAGCAATCACACACTTATTACATTGAAAAGTGAGAGAAGTGCATATTTCAACCCTCAACTTTTGCCCTAGTCTAATTTACAACCTCGAACTTCAATACCATCTAAATTACAATCCCGAACTCTCAAAACTGGCCAGGATTCAACCCTCCCCTCTCTGTTGACCGTTTTTGACCTGGTTGACCGGTTTTGACCAGTCAACAGGTCCAGTCAGCATGCCACATCAGCAAAAAATGCAAAATTTCCAAGGAAACAACCTGTAAAATCGAAGAAAATCCAGGAAAAGAAATAAGAAATTCAATTTCCGAAAAACACGGAAAATAAAAAAACGAATTTCCAGAAAAAAC
>NC_041380.1:258594261-258596498 GCF_002162155.2 Triticum dicoccoides
CAAAAACTCAAATTCCAGAAAAAAATCATTTTTTATTTTCCCTAGCTTTTTCGCGAACAATTTTTTCGGAATTTTGCCTTTTTATATTTTTTCCCTGATCTTATAGATTTTTATTTACTTTTTCTTGAAATTTTGAAAAAAAATTCTGACATGGCATGCTGATTGGACCCGTTGACTAGTCAAAACTGGTCACCCCAGGTCAAAACCGGTCAACAGGGAGGGGAGGGTTGAATCCTGACCGGTTTTGAGACTTGGGGGTTGTAATTTAGACGGTATTAAAGTTCAGGGTTGTAAATTAGACTAGGGCAAGAGTTCAGGGTTGAAATATGCACTTCTCTCTTGAAAAGTCTAAGAGAGAACTTATTACAGTAATATGGCTTAAGGCCATCTAATGCGATAACAGCGGAAGGCTTGGAAGATAAAGTGAGTCTATCAACTAAGGGCATAGCTGAGCTGCACGACAACGACCTAACGAACCTTACTTCTCGTCTGAAAAGTCTGCAATATAATACGTTGCAGCCCGAAAACGGGTCAGCACATGGAATATGCTGGCAATATAACACAGTAGAGCAGAAACAGAATAATGCTATCACTACATGCATATATGGCTGGTGGAAAGCTGTATGGTTATAGTTTTTGCGAAAAGCCATTTTGTCTCTACAACAAATGAATAGATTTTTAATTTAACTATCATGGTGGTTGAAACATCATTGAGAAGGTACCCCCAACTCAATCCCAATTGAAGTGATTAACAACCCAGCAGTATTAATTAAACATGGTGAGATACATGTGATAACACAAGTACTAGATACTCAAGAATTGTCCATAACCGGGGACACGGCTAACCATGATTAGATTGTACACTCTGCAGAGGTTTGCGCACTTTTCCCCACAATACTCGATCGCCTCCGTTGGATTTCTCGCACTGCATGGTATTTGAGAAACGGGTGACCAAGACACAGTCTTTCAGAAACGTTAACTCTCTACTCCGGGTAGACCATACCAAACCTACCAAACCTACTACCTGCTAATCTACCTCTTCAAGAGCTTCACGTAACTTACTCAACTATGCTAGAGCCCATAATAGCTTGTGGTTGCACACGAAAGTTTCTAGCATGAATCATCTCAGTTCCCTTTGAGCCTGGGTGGCGGTCCATAGGAAGATCACACGGGTACCCCGGGATTTCCAAAAAAATAAAATACAGACAACACTGGGTTCCTCAGGTGCCTCAATCCACCCAGTTGTTTGATTAAGTTGCCACCTTAAGTTGAACCATTAATTAACAATCTCACATCTGTCATGAATTTCACTCAAATCCAAACCACATTTACGAGCATAGCATAGAAATATAAGCAATACGTAGAAGTAACTCCCAAGGGTTTGAATATAACAGGGCAATAGGTTCTACCTCAGCAACTACTTCCCAACCCACAAGTTAATGACATCCTAATCATGCAATGTTTGAGGATTGGAACTAATGCATAAAAACTGGGTAATAATGGGATATGATCAAAGTGTTACTTGCCTTGCTGACGATCCGCGAATCCTAGAGACTTGTAGTAACACGCTTCGCACTCCGGGAATTCTATCGCAAGCAAACAATACCATACATAAGTAACAAGCAACGATGCACAAGCAAAACTCAAATAAGAGAGGTTGACCAGGAAGTTCAACTTAAAAACTCTGGTACGCAAAAAGAATCAAAACAAACGAAGCAACAAAAATCAAACGGCGAAAGAAAACCACTTCGTTTACTAATCTGAACTTAGGTCAAATTTTACAGTAGCAAAAACTTGTTTGAGTTGATTAACCAGAAAGACGGTTTCGAGACGAAACTCCAGGCGCTTGAATCGCATGATTCCGATAAACGAGCGAAAAGATAAATAGAAATTAAGATCGGATCAGAAATCGCGATCAGAAAAATCGCGGAATAAATCTGAGAAAAAGAAAAACGACGAACAAAATAACGAACGAACGTTCGTTATCTGGATCTAAACGAAGAATGCGTTCGTTAAAACGAACGAACGAGCGAATGCTCGCTAAATAAATAAACCGGAGAAAAATCGATCTATTTAAAAAAACAAAAACTAGGGTTTTGAAAAAAAACCGAACGGTTTTTAAGAAAAACCGGCGGTTGGATCCGGCGGCTACCTCCGGCGAGGGGCTCCGGCAACGGCTTGGGCGGCGGGGCAGCGGGGTGCGGCGGCGGCGCGGGCGGCGGGCGGCGGGAGGCGCG
>NC_041380.1:258596888-258771470 GCF_002162155.2 Triticum dicoccoides
GCGCGTATATAAAGGGGGCGGGGTGGGGCGGCTTGGAGGAGGGGGCAAGGCGGCGGCGACGGAGTCCGGCTCGGACTCATCGTCCGAGTCGGCGGCAGCGGCGGCGTACGCGCAGGAGGCGGCGGCGGCTGGGCCGGCCTGGCTCGGCTGGGCCCTAGCCCCAGTCGGGGGCGGGATTTTTTTAATATATAATACCGCCGACAGAAGAAAAATTCTAGAAAAATAAATAAAAAACTAAAAATGCCAAAACAAATTTTCACCGTCTAAATAAAATTTTTAGGACGAGTTGAACATTTTTTTGCCCTGAAATACGATTTTGAAAACGTGCAATTTTTCTAATGCAAATAAAATATGAATAAAACCAAATAAAATCTAATAAATGATTTTAATATTTTTCCTCCAATATTTCAATTATTTTGGAGAAGTCATATTATCTCCACTCATTTGATTTAATATGAAATATTTTTCAGAGAGAAAAATTATTAAAATCAAAATCCTCGTTTCATTATTTGATAAAAAACAAATATGAAAACCGGAAAATCCCCAACTCTCTCCGTGGGTCCTTGAGCTACTTAGGATTTCGAGGATTGCGGAATGGAAATGCAACAAATCATGATATGCATGGATGATCTATGTATAACATTCCAAATTGAAAATTTGGGATGTTACAAACCTACCCCCTTAAGATGAATCTCGCCCTCGAGATTCGGGTTGGCTAGAAAATAGGTATGGGTGGTCCTTGCGGAGATCATCCTCTCATTCCCAAGTGGCTTCATCCTCGATATGGTGGCTCCATTGAACTTTGCAAAACTTGATAACCTTATTGCGGGTGACTCTGCTGGCAAACTCAAGAATCTTAAATGGCTTTTCCTCGTAAGTCAAATCACTGTCCAACTGAATCGCCTCCAAGGGTACTGTATCTCTTAATGGTATATCAGCCATCTCAGCATGACACTTCTTCAGCTGTGAAACGTGGAACACATCGTGGACTCCTGACAATCCCTCAGGTAACTCCAACTTGTAGGCAACTTCTCCCATCCGTTTCAAAATGTGATACGGTCCTACAAATCTCGGGGCTAACTTTCCTTTAACTCCAAAATGTTTCACTCCTCGCAAGGGAAATACTCGCATATATGCTCTATCTCCAATTTCGTAGGTTACCTCCTTGCGTTTTGAGTCTGCATAACTTTTCTGCCTGGACTGAGCAATCTTCAGTCGGTCTTGGATCAGTTTTACCTTCTTCTCAGATTCTTTAATCAAGTTTGGTCCAAACAACTGTCGATCTCCTATCTCATCCCACATCAACGGCGTTCTGCACCTGCGTCCATACAGGGCGTCAAACGGTGCCATCTTCAAACTGGCTTGGTAGCTATTGTTGTATGAGAACTCTGCATACGGCAAATTGTCATCCCAACTAGATCCATAATCTAGCGCACAGGCTCTCAACATGTCCTTCAAAATTTGATTGACTCTCTCAGTCTGTCCATCTGTCTGTGGGTGAAACGTTGTACTGAACTCCAATCTCGTTCCCAAAGTCTGGTGTAACTGTTGCCAAAATTTTGAAGTAAACGGTGTTCCTCGATCCGATACGATGGTCCTCGGAACTCCATGCAGACATACGATCCTGGACATATAGATCTTGGCCAACTTTGCACTTGTATAGGTGGTTTTCACTGGGATGAAGTGAGCTACTTTGGTCAAACGATCAACTACTACCCATATGGAATCATATCCTCCTTTAGTCCTGGGTAATCCGGTGATAAAGTCCATGCCAAGTTTATCCCACTTCCATTCGGGTATCGGCATAGGCTGTAACAGCTCTGCTGGCTTCTGATGTTCTGCCTTAACTCTGTGACATACATCACATACGGCTACATACTCGGCAATATCCTTCTTCATACCAGTCCACCAGAAATGTTCCTTCAAATCCAAATACATCTTGGTGTTTCCGGGGTGTATCGAGTATGGTGAGTCATGCGCCTCTTGAAGTATTAACTTCCTGATCTCCTGATTATTGGGCACGTAAATTTGGTCCTCGAAACATAGGGTATCGTGCTTATCCTTACGAAAACCTTTGGCCTTTCCTTTGCCCATCTTCTCCTTTATCTCGGCAATCTCTTTATCATCTTCCTGAGCTTCCCGAATCTTGTCCAGCAATGTCGACTGAACCTCCATTGTGGCAATGAACCTTCTAGATACAATCTCTAATCGAAGTTCCATGATGTCCTTTGCTAATTCCTTCGGCAGTCCTTTACTTTCAAGGATATTAGCATAACTCTTCCGACTCAATGCGTCTGCTACGACATTGGCCTTTCCTGGATGATAGTGTAGCTTCATGTCATAATCCTTTATAAGCTCCAACCATCTCCTCTGCCTAAGGTTCAGCTCCTTCTGGGTGAAGATGTACTTCAAACTCTTGTGATCCGTGTACACATCACAACGGTTTCCAATAAGGTAATGTCTCCAAGTCTTCAACGCATGCACTACGGCTGCTAGCTCCAAATCATGTGTAGCATAATTCAACTCATGAGGTTTTAGTTGTCGTGAGGCATACGAAACAACTCTTCCGTCCTGCATAAGCACGCATCCAAGTCCTAAGCGAGAGGCGTCGCAATACACTTGGAACTCCTTATGTATATCTGGCAGTACTAGCACTGGGCTGTACTCAAACATTTCTTCAACTTCTGGAAACTTGCTTCACAATCTTCTGTCCATTTAAACTTGGTATCCTTCTTCAACAGTTCAGTCATTGGTTTTGCAATCTTGCAAAAATCCTCAATGAATCTCCGGTAGTATCCTGCGAGTCCAAGAAAACTGCGGATCTCGCTAACTGAGGTGGGTGCCAACCATTCAATGATTGACTGAACCTTGCTGGGGTCTACTGCTATACCTTCTCTTGATATAACATGTCCAAGGAATCCGACTTCCTTTAGCCAAAACCCGCATTTGCTAAACTTAGCATACAACTGGTGTTCCCTGAGCTTCTCGAGAACTAAACGCAAATGCTCTTTGTGCTTCTCCTCGTTCTTCGAGTATACCATGATATCATCAATAAACACCACAACAAACTTGTCCAAATACTCCATGAACACCTTGTTCATCATGCTCATGAAATAGGCAGGGGCGTTAGTCAGTCCAAACGACATGACTGTGTACTCGTATAATCCATATCGCGTTGTGAACGTCGTCTTTGGTATGTCCTTCTCTCGTATCTTCAACTATTGATACCCTGATCGTAAATCGATCTTTGAGAACACTTTAGCTCCTTGTAACTGATCAAACAGATCGTTGATCATCGGCAGTGGGTACTTGTTCTTTATCGTCACTTCATTCAATTGATAATCAACAACCATCCTTAGGGATTTATCCTTCTTCTCAACCAAAAGTACTGGGGCTCCCCAAGGTGATGAACTCCTTCGGATGTATCCTTTCTCCAATAACTCCTTGATCTGTTTCTTAATTTCCTCCAGATCATTCGCGGGCATCCGATAGGGTCTCTTGGATATTGGTCCTGTTCCTGGTAACAACTCTATCAAAAACTCAATATCTCTGTCCGGTGGCATGCCTGGTAACTCCGCTGGGAAAACATCTTGGTAATCCTTTACTACCGGCAGTTCCTCCTGAACAACTCCCGTAAGGGCATTCACTTAGCTCCTTTTAGGCACATGCCTAGACACATATTTAATCCTTTTTCCCTCCGGGGTGGTGAGATAAATCGACTTACTCGCATAGTCAATGCTTCCTCCATACTTTGACATTCAGTCCATACCCAATATCACATCCAATCCTTGCGACTCCAAGATAATTAGGTCGGACGGAAACACATGTGTGCCAATGGTTAAGGGTATCTGGTCACACCATCGGCTAGCCATATATTCTGCTTCGGGTGAACTCACTAAAAGAGGGGTCCTAAGGGTTTGGGTTGGTAGTTTAAACTTACTAGAAGAACGCCCGTGCGTTGCAACGGGGCCACATTAACTTTAAGAGTTCAATATTAATATTCTCATACATATCAATCCTTCTTCTCCTTCCGTCTGCCACCGAGACAGGGACCTAGACTTTGTACTGCTCTTATTGATTTCAAACCCAGACGAGATGGGGTGGCGGGAGGGGGGACGAAAAAACCCAGACGAAACAAAGGAGAAGGAGAGCCTCATCAGTAGCATCATGGTGAATTTCAAACCTAGCGTTGTGCTCCGCCCAACGAACATGGACGCCTCCGCCGGCGGCCCGGTGGAGCTCGAACCCGAGAGACTCTGCTGCTTGCTGGGAGGGGTCGGGGAGGGTCATAGCACATGAGCATTGAGGTGAAGACAGAATAGGCCGGGGAGATTACTGTGCACGCCGCACAGCGACTTGGACCTCGGAGGGCCTTAGCTCTGTCAGGAGGAGGTCCCGAGTTCCTGCCGAGGACAGCCTGACGGGGGAGACGCACGGCCGCTCGCGCTGCCCGCAACGCGACCACGCCCTGCCCTAGGGTTTTGCGACGGCGGCAGCGTCGTCCACAGCCACACCCTCTCTGAGTCCTGCCCTGAACGGGGGTTCCGAGATGGCGGCGGTGGCGGAGGTCTCTGAGGTTGGAGAGGGGCAAGATGTAGGACGGCGGAGGCTGGAGCCTGGAGCGATGGCGGCGTTTCGGGATTGCAGGCAGGGGGACGTGCGAGGTGAGTGTTTTTTTCACCGGTTTATGTTGTGTTGCCTGCACGGATATATAGGAGAACAAATAGGTGGATTATAATTCCTTCCATTGTATAAGTGCTGGGAAAGGAAGCGAGGGACAAAAATCAATCGAGGGGCCTTTAAGAGTAGAGATTAGTTAATTGGATTTTTCTTTAAAGTCTGTTATTTGTTTTCTTAAAATTTATTATATGTTTCCTAAATCAAATTGCATTGATGGGATGGATCGATTGATTTGGATAGTCTATTATTTGTTTCCTTCACATCCATTATATGTTTCCTAAAGCAAATTGCATTGATGAGATGGATCGTTTGATTTGGATGGATCGATTGATTTGTTTCCTTAAAATTGGATTTTTTTAAAGTCTGTTATTTGTTTCCTTAAAATTTATTATATGTTTCCTAAATCAAATTGCATTGATGGGATGGATCGATTGATTTAGATAGTCTATTATTTGTTTCCTTCACATCCATTATATGTTTCCTAAAGCAAATTGCATTGATGAGATGGATCGTTTGATTTGGATGGATCGATTGATTTGTTTCCTTAAAATTGGATTTTTCTTTAAAGTCTGTTATTTGTTTCCTTAAAATTTATTATATGTTTCCTAAATCAAATTGCATTGATGGGAGGGTGACGCATGGAAAGTTATGATCTGTTAAGATTTTTTTCGTTGTGTGAGAGGGTGACGCAAAACTAAACCGGTGGGGTAGGGGAGGGACGAAAAAAACCAGCGAAATGAAACGGGTGGGAGGTGGGAGGAAGTACCAAAGAAGTACCAAAAAAAACCGGGTGAGGTGGGACGAAAAAACCTGGAAGCGAGACTACCAACTGCTCCATTAGGAGTAGAGATCCACGAATCCCCTTGATATGTATGAATGCGATGCACCAGTATCGAAAAGAACAAGAGCGGTAAATGACTTAACCAAAAACTTACCTATTACCGCGTCCGGCTGCTCTTCAACCTCCTCCACGTTAACGTGGTCCACTTGTCCTTTGTTGAATGGATTGGGCTTCTTCCCAGCGCTTCCATTTCCGTTTCCATTCCTTCCTTCGGGGCAATCATTGGCATAGTGCCCTGTCTTCCCGCACTTAAAACAGGTAACCTGACTTAAGTCTCTTTTGGTGGGAGTGGACGGGTTGGAGCGGTTCTGATTGTTGTTAGCTCCGTTCCCATTCCCATTCTTAGCACCACTGTGGTTATGTGATCCTCCTCTAGTGTGGTTGTGACCTCCATGGTTATGAACAAGTCCTCTCGAGTTCGGGGTTAGGCGAGGCTTTTGCTGAGCTCCTGAGTTATACTTCCCTTGTCCATACTTTCTCTTGTGGCTCTCATTCTGCTGCTGTTTCCCTTCAATCATAAGAGCCTTATCTACCAACTCCTGGTAGTTGTTGAAGGTTGCTACCATCAACTGCATGCTCATCTCATCATTCAGCCCTTCCATAAACTTCTCCTGCTTCGCGGCATCTGTGGCCACATCATCAGGGGCATAGCGTGATAACTTGCTAAACTCATCTACGTACTGAGCCACAGTACGGTTCCCCTGGCGTAGGTTGCGAAACTCCCGCTTCTTCATCTGCATAGATCCAGTTGAGACATGGGCGGTGCGGAAAGCTTGCTGAAACTGGTCCCAAGTGACATTGGCTATAGGAAAAGTGGCTGTGTAATTCTCCCACCATGAGGTTGCTGGTCCATCCAATTGATGTGCGGCAAAGCGCACCCTCTCAGCATCTGTGCAACCTGCGGTGGTCAACTCCCTTCCAATACGGCATAGCCAATCATCAGCAACTATAGGCTCGGTGCTACTGGGAAACACCGGCGGCTGTAACCTTAGAAAACGAGCTAGGTTGTCCACTGGTGGTGGGTTGTTGTTGTTGTTGTTGCCCTGGTTCTGAACTAGCAATTGCATCAAGGCATTCTGCTGCTGGATCAACTGGGTGAGCTCCGGCGGTAAGGCAAAACCGGTGTCACGTCTCGAAGGCATCTGATGGGTTTAGATGGAAGAGATTAGAATAGAAAAGGGGTCTAATGAGAAGGCACTACCCATATGCACATGAGACAAACATAATCATTTCACTCAATCAAGCAAGCAAGGGCATACAAACGGTCTAGAACTATCGCAAAAGTGCTCACTACTACTATATACATGGGGGAAATACTACTAATAGTTGGTGGTCATCTAGAAATTTTGATCGGTGGAAGACTCCATGATGTCTGCTCCGGCTTCGTCTTCAAAGTCATCATCACTAGGGTCGGAGTCGGTGTCGTCGATGATGATGTAGTTGTCTGGGCAAGTGGAATCGTCGTCTTCTACTACCGGTGCTGGTCCTCCCATGAATACTCCGATCTTCTTGACTAGGTCGTCATTCTTCTCCAGTAGGGTCTTGATTTTCTCCTCATATCCATCACGGGTAAACTTGAGTTCTTCCTCCAGCTCGATGATCCTAGTCTTCGCCTTCTTCAAGTCCATCATGTCCGCACACATCTGGTTCTCCTGACGTCGAATGTGCTGGTTTAACTCCTGGATGAAAGCTGCAATGGATCTATCCTTCTTAGTGCTGATTACTTCCCATTGCTCGTCTCGGCGCCCACATATTTGGTAGATAGTGTCCTGGAGATCCCTGTGATACACTTCTCCAATGTGTCCCATGGTGATGTGAGCTGCCATACTCTTTCCTAAACTCCAGGTTGGTGCGTCAAAGGAAAATACTATGGGTTTAGAGGTTGGCGAGAACGTCCTTCCTGGAACTTGTACTTGAATCATCCAGTGCTCTTCTTCTGGTAAAGTGGCATGGTACGTCCCGGTGAAGCTTGGTATTTCAATGTTCAAGTACCTAGTGACTTCCTTCAGGTGACGTCCAAAAGGTGTATCTTCATTCGGTTGTGCAAACTTGTTCTTTATCTCCGCCATCCTAAAGAGTAGAAAATGGAGAGGAGTCAGTAATGAGTAGAGAAGTGTGACCTAGGGTTTATCTTAGTGGTCGTGTCCTACACTCAGCGTGTGCTCTGATACCATCTTGTAGCGACCCGACCTCAGATGGTCAAGTCTCTGTGCTTCAGTGTCATCCCTGGATCGGTAATGCTGACACACATAGTACTCGAGGATTTATAACAGAGTAACAATCACACACTTATTACATCAAAAAGTCTAAGAGAGAACTTATTACAGTAATATGGCTTAAGGCCATCTAATGCGATAATAGCGGAAGGCTTGGAAGATAAAGTGAGTCCATCAACTCCAACGGCATAGCTGAGCTGCACGGCAACGACCTAACGAACCTTACTCCTCGTCTGAAAAGTCTGCAACATAATACGTTGCAGCCCGAAAACGGGTCAGCACATGGAATATGCTGGCAATATAACACAGTAGAGCAAAAACAGAATAATGCTATCACTACATGCATATATGGCTGGTGGAAAGCTGTATGGTTATAGTTTTTGCGAAAAGCCAATTTTTCTCTACAACAAAGGAATAGATTTTTAATTTAACTATCATGGTGGTTGAAACATCATTGAGAAGGTACCCCCAACTCAATCCCAATTAAATTGATTAACAACCCAACAGTATTAATTAAACTTGGTGAGATACATGTGATAACCCAAGTACTAGATACTCAAGAATTCTCCATAACCGGAGACACGGCTAACCATGATTAGATTGTACACTCTGCAGAGGTTTGCGCACTTTTCCCCACAAGACTCGATCGCCTCCGTTGGATTTCTCGCACTACATGGTGTTTGAGAAATGGATGACCGAACATAGTCTTTCAGAAATGTTAACTCTCTACTCCGGGTAGACCATACAAAACCTACCAAACCCACCACCTGCTGATCTACCTCTTCAAGAGCTTCACGTAACTTACTCAACTATGCTAGAGCCCATAATAGCGTGTGGCTGCACACGGAAGTTTCTAGCATGAATCATCTCAGTTCCCTTTGAGCCTGGGTGGCGGTCCATAGGAAGATCACACGGGTACCCCGAGATTTCCAAAAAAATTAAAAACAACACTGGGTTCCCCAGGTGCCTCAATCCACCCAGTTGTTTGATTAAGTTGCCACCTTAAGTTGAACCATTAATTAACAATCTCACATCTGTCATGAATTTCACTCAAATCCAAACCATGTCTACGAGCATAGCATAGCAATATAAGCAATACGTAGAAGTAACTCCCAAGGGTTTGAATATAACAGGGCAATAGGTTCTACCTCAGCAACTACTTCCAAACCCACAAGTTAATGACATCCTAATCATGCAATGTTTGAGGATTGGAACTAATGCATAAAAACTGGGTAATAATGGGATATGATCAAAGTGTTACTTGCCTTGCTGACGACCCGCGGATCCTAGAGACTCGTAGTAACACGCTTTGCACTCCGGGAATTCTATCGCAAGCAAACAATACCATACATAAGTAACAAGCAACGATGCACAAGCAAAACTCAAATAAGAGAGGTTGACCAGAAAGTTCAACTTAAGAACTCCGGTACGCAAAAAGAATCAAAACAAATGAAGCAACGAAAATCAAACGGCGAAAGAAAACCACTTCGTTTACTAATCTAAACTTAGGTCAAATTTTACAGTAGCAAAAACTTGTTTGAGTAGATTAACCGGAAAGAGGGTTTCGAGACGAAACTCCAGGCGCTTGAATCGCCTGATTTCGATAAATGAGCGAAAAGATAAACAGAAATTAAGATCGGATCAGAAATCGCGATCAGAAAAATCACGGAATAAATCCGAGAAAAAGAAAAATGATGAACAGATTAACGAACGAACGTTCGTTATCTGGATCTAAACGAAGAACGCGTTCATTAAAACGAACGAACGAGCGAACGCTCGCTAAATAAATAGACCGGAAAAATGATCTATTTAAAAAACGAAAACTAGGATTTTGAAAAAAACCCGAATGGTTTTTAAGAAAAACCGGCGGTTGGATCCGGTGGCTACCTCCGGCGAGGGCTTGGGCGGCGGGGTGCGGCGGCGGCGCGGGCGGCAGCGGCACGCTACAGCGGCGGCGGCGGGGCTCGGCGGCGGCGGGAGGCGCGACACGGCTCAGGGCGGGGTGCGGGAGGCGGCGATGGTGGCAGTGGGGGGGCTCGGGTGGCGCGTATATAAAGGGGGCGGGGTGGGGTGGCTTGGAGGAGAGGGCAAGGCGGCGGCAACGGAGTCCGGCTCGGACTCATCGTCCGAGTTGGCGGCGCCGGCGGCGCACGCGCAGGAGGCGGCGGCGGCTGGGCCCTAGGCCCAGTCGGGCGCGGGATTTTTTATATATATATAATACCGCCGACAGAAGAAAAATCCTAGAAAAATAAATAAAAATCTAAAATGCCAAAACAAATGTTCACCGTCTAAATAAATTTTTTAGAACGAGTTGAACATTTTCTTGGCCCTAAAATGCAATTTTGAAAACGTGCAATTTTTCTAATGCAAATAAAATCTGAATAAAACCAAATAAAATCCGATAAATGATTTTAATATTTTTTCTCCAATATTTCAATTATTTTGGAGAAATCATATTATCTCCACTCATTTGATTTAATATGAAATATTTTTCAGAGAGAAAATTATTAAAATCAAAATCCCCGTTCCATTGTTTGATAAAAATCAAATATGAAAACCAGAAAATCCCCAACTCTCTCCGTGGGTCCTTGAGCTGCTTAGGATTTCGAGGATTGCGGAACGGAAATGCAACAAATCATGATATGCATGGATGATCTATGTATAACATTCCAAATTGAAAATTTGGGATGTTACATTCACCTCCTTTCTCTGTGTATTGTACGCAAACTTTTTTCTAATATCATTGTTCAGTGGGCCATATTTTATGCCTCCCACAATCTATTGCTAAATGAATAAATATATTTCTTAGTTATCCTTTGATTTATAAGTATCCATCTGATTTTTACGTATGGTAGCATGAGTTGTTTGGTCCTCTATCAAAATAACTAAACTATATACTTGTCAACTGTTGTTTGATACAATACAATAGTCCACATTTCAAATTGTATAGAACAAACCTGCTCATCTGTCAAGATCACATCAAGACTCACTCATCAATTGGTTTTGAAACAATAGAATAGTCTGCAATTAAATATGTATAGCATAAACCTGTACATCCATCAAGACCACATCAAGGCTCATAAGTTCATCGGTTGTAGGATTGATTGTATCCCATGTTCTTGTTACTTTCACTTAAACATCCCAGTTTTGGTCTCTTGTTGAAGTCTCTCAGCTTCTTGTATTCCCTAGCATTTTCACTTCAAAAGGATTGAAAAAGTAGTTGTCAATTGATAACGTAAATATGAAGATTTTAGCTGAAAAAGCGAGTTCATAGTAATAATAATTACTAACCTTGTTGATTCAGGTGAGAAGGAAACTCGGATGGCTGGGTGTAACTTCTGTAGAAATCGAGTTGCATAACATTTCATAATTTGGGTTGGCTTCGATATTTGTTGTGCGCCGAGTCTGAACATCTTGCGTCAGAGTCTGTTGGCTTCAATTTTCTTGGTGGTGGCATAGTCGAGTCATGGCATCGTAGAGCTGGTTGGCTTCAGTTTTCTTGGTATGGTGCTGAGTCGCGAGTTGCTGGGTATCTTAGATTTCCATGGTGGGCGTGTGCTGGCTTATGGCTGCGGCAGGCTGTATTTTTATGGATGAGTTCTTGCCGTTGTCTTTATGGAGTCCTTGTATGTTTATATTTCCAATTAAAGGACATATGTGACAACATGATGATGGAAGTGGCCAGCCGTGTATTTTAATGGTGACCGTGTCCGTATGCACTCCTTTGCATGTGTATGTGTTTACGTGCTCTTGGCTTACCGAGTTAAGCACGTGTCCTTCCAAGTTCTGATTAGGCATTGTATGTGACAACTGTTGACACGTAACTTCTACTTTTTTTCAATCCGTGTGTTGTGTTTTTTTGCCGAAAGCATTGTTTCTGAACCGGTACGCATAAAGACGTGCCAGTTCAATTTGCCGACATGTACATATTTACATGTTACGTAAAATCTTTAAATCCGAGCCATTGTTACTCTAATCAAACGGTGGTAATAATATAAGTCTATGTGGATTAATATGATGTCTTCTTTGTCTTCTATTTTAATTATATAATAGATAGATTTTTGGGGTTCCAGAAGTTTACGTTAGTTACAGATTACTACAGACTGTTTTGTTTTTGACAGATTCTGTTTGTTGTGTGTTGTTTGCTTATTTTGATAAATCTATGGCTAGTAATGAAGTTTATAAACCATAGAGAAGTTGAAATACAGTAGGTTAACACCAATATAAATAAAAATGAGTTCATTACAATACCTTTAAGTGGTGTTTTGTTTTATTTCGCTAACGGAGCTCACGAGATTTTCTTGTTAAGTTTTGTGTCGTGAAGTTTTCAAGTTTTTGGTAAACATTTGATGGATTATGAAACAAGGAGTGGCAAGAGCCTAAGATTGGGGATGCCCAAGGCACCCCAAGGTAAAATCCAAGGACACCAAAAAGCCTAAGCTTGGGGATGCCCCGGAAGGCATCCCCTCTTTTGTCTTCGTTCATTGGTAACTTTACTTAGAGCTATATTTTTATTCGCCACATGATATGTGTTTTGCTTCGAGTGTCTTGTATGATTTGAGTCTTTGCTTTTTAGTTTACCAAAATCATCCTCGCTGTACACATCTTTTGAGAGAGACACACATGAATTGGAATTTGTTAGAATACTCTATATGCTTCACTTATATCTTTTGAGATATATAGTTTTTGCTCTAGTGCTTCAGTTATATCATTTAGAGCACGGTGGTGGTTTCATTTTATAGAAATAATTGATCCCTCATGCTTCACTTATATTGTTTTGAGAGTCCTTTAGAACAGAATGGTAATTTTCTTTTAGGAATAAAAAAACTTTCATATAAGTGCATTGAATACTAAGAGAAGTTTCATACTTGATGATTGTTTTGAGATATGGAGATAGTGATATTAAAGTTGTGCTAGTTGAGTAGTTGCGAATTTGAGAAATACTTGTGTTGAAGTTTGCAAGTCCCGTAGCATGCATGTATGGTAAACATTGTGTAACAAATTTGAAACATGAGGTGTTATTTGATTGTCTTCCTTATGAGTGGCGGTCGGGGACAAGCGATGGTCTTTTCCTACCAATCTATCCCCCTAGGAGCATGCGCGTAATACTTAGTTTTTGATGACTTGTAGATTTTTGCAATAAGTATGTGAGTTCTTTATGACTAATGTTGAGTCCATGGATTATACGCACTCTCACCCTTCCATCATTGCTAGCCTCTTCGGTACCGTGCATTGCCCTTTCTCACCTTGAGAGTTGGTGCAAACTTCGCCGGTGCATCCAAACCCCGTGATACCATACACTCTATCACACATAAACCTCCTTATATCTTCCTCAAAACAGCCACCATACCTACCTATTATGGCATTTCCATAGCCATTTCGAGATATATTGCCATGCAACTTTCCACCGTTCCATATATTATGACACGCATCATCATTGTCATATTGCCTTGCATGATCATGTAGTTGACATCGTATTTGTGGCAAAGCCACCGTTCATAATTCTTTCATACTTGTCACTCATGAGTCATACCACCGGAGGCATTCATATAGAGTCATATCTTGTTCTAGTATCGAGTTGTAATCATTGAGTTGTAAATAAATATAAGTGTGATGATCATCATTAATAGAGCATTGTCCCAAAAAAAGGAAAAAAGAGAATGGCCAAAAAAAGAAGGCCAAAAAAGGGGTAATGCTACTATCCTTTTTTCCACACTTGTGCTTCAAAGTAGCACCATGATCTTTATGATAGAGAGTCTCTTGTTTTGTCATTTTCATATACTAGTGCGAATTTTTCATTATAGAACTTGGCTTGTATATTCCAACAATGGGCCTCCTCAAGTGCCCTAGGTCTTCATGAGCAAGCAAGTTGGATGCACACCCACTTAGTTTCTTTTGTTGAGCTTTCATACATTTATAGCTCTAGTGCATCCGTTGCATGGCAATCCCTACTCCTTGCATTGACATCAATTGATGGGCATCTCCCTAGCCCATTGATTAGCCGCGTCAATGTGAGACTTTCTCCTTTTTTGTCTTCTCCACATAACCCCTTCATTATATTCTATTCCACCCATAGTGCTATATCCATGGCTCACGCTCATGTATTGCGAGGAAGTTGAAAAAAGTTTGAGATTACTAAAGTATGAAACAATTGCTTGGCTTGTCATCGGGGTTGTGCATGATGAGAGCATTCTTGTGTGATGAAAATGGATCATGACCAAACTATATGATTTTGTAGGGATGAACTTTCTTTGGCCATGTTATTTTGAGAAGACATGATTGCTTAGTTAGTATGCTTGAAGTAATATTATTTTTATGTCAATATTAAACTTTTATCTTGAATCTTTCGAATCTGTACATTCATGTCACAATAAAGAAAATTACATTGATAAATATGTTAGGAAGCATTCCGCATCAAAAATTCTGTTTTTATCCTTCACCTACTTGAGGACGAGCAGGAATTAAGCTTGGGGATGCTTGATACGTCTCCAACGTATCTATAATTTTTTTATTGTTACATGCTAGTATATATTGTGTTTTGGATGTTTAATGGGATTATTTATACACTTTAATATTATTTTTGGGACTAACCTATTAACCGGAGGCCCAGCCCAAATTGCTGTTTTTTGCCTATTTCAGTGTTTCGCAGAAAAAGAATATCAAACGGAGTCCAAATGGAATGAAACCTTCGGGAGCGTGATTTTTGGAACAAACGTGATCCGGAGGACTTGGAGTGGATGTCAAGCAATCAACGAGGAGGCCACGAGGCAGGGGGCGCGCCCTCCACCCTCGTGGGCCCCTCATGGCTCCACCGACCTACTTCTTCCTCCTATATATACCTACGTACCCTGAAAACATCGGGGAGCACCACGAAACCCTATTTCCATTGTCGCAACCTTCTGTACCCAAGAGATCCCATCTTGGGGCCTTTTCCGGAGCTCCGTCGAAGGGGGAATTGATCACGGAGGGCCTCTACATCAACTCCATGGCCCCTCCGATGATGTGTGAGTAGTTTACTTTAGACCTTCGGGTCCATAGTTATTAGCTAGATGGCTTCTTCTCTCTCTTTGGATCTCAATACAAAGTTCTCCTCGATTCTCTTGGAGATCTATTCGATGTAATCTTCTTTTGCGGCGTGTTTGTCGAGATCAGATGAATTATGGGTTTATGATCAAGTTTATCTATGAACAATATTTGAGTCTTTTCTGAATTCTTTTATGTATGATTTTTTATCTTTGCAAGTCTCTTCGAATTATCAGTTTGGTTTGGCCTACTAGATTGATCTTTCTTGCAATGGGAGAAGTGCTTAGCTTTGGGTTCAATCTTGTGTTGCTCGATCCCAGTGACAGAAAGGGAAACGACACGTATTGTATTGTTGCCATCGAGGATAAAAATATGGGGTTTATATCATATTGCATGAGATTATCCCTCTACATCATGTCATCTTGCTTAAGGCGTTCCTCTGTTCTTATGAACTTAATACCCTAGATGCATGCTGGATAGCGGTCGATGTGTGGAGTAATAGTAGTAGATGCAGGCAGGAGTCGGTCTACTTGTCACGGACGTGATGCCTATATACATGATCATGCCTAGATATTCTCATAATTATTCGCTTTTTTATCAATTGCTCGACAGTAATTTGTTCACCCACCGTAATACTTATGCTATCTTGAGAGAAGACACTAGTGAAACCTATGGCCCCCGGGTCTATTCTCCATCATACAAGTTTCCAATCTATTTTATTTTGCAATCTTTACTTTCAATCTATATCATAAAAATACCAAAAAATTATCTTATTATTATTATCTCTATCAGATCTCACTCTTGCAAGTGGCCGCGAAGGGATTGACAACCCCTTTATCGCATTGGTTGCGAGGTTCTTATTTGTTTGTGTAGGTACGAGGTGACTTGCGCGTGGTCTCCTACTGGATTGATACCTTGGTTCTCAAAAACTGAGGGAAATATTTACGCTGCTTTGCTGCATCACCCTTTCCTCTTCAAGGGAAAACCAACATAGTGCTCAAGAGGTAGCATGCTCCTGCAGCGGGTTTGTCACCTAGCGGTGCTTTCAAGACGTAATTCTTCTGTGCAGCAATGAGGATAATCCTCACGTTATGGACCTATTCCGTGTAATTGCTACCATCATCTTTCAACTTAGCTTTCTCTAGGAACGCGTTACAATTCAACGGAACAACAGCACAAGCCATCTATCTACAACAACATAGACATGCAAAATACTATCAGATACTAAGTTCATGATAAATTAAAGTTCAATTAATCATATTACTTAAGAACTCCCACTTAGATAGACATCCCTATAATCATATAAGTGATCATGTGATCCATATCAACTAAACCATGTCCGATCGTCAAGTTTAACCTGAGTATTCTGCGTGTGCAAAACTGGCTTGCACCCGTTGTATGTGAACGTAGAGCTTATCACACCCGATCATCACGTGGTTTCTCGGCACGACGAACTATAGCAACGGTGCATACTCAGGGAGAACACTTGTACCTTGAAATTTAGTGAGAGATCATCTTATAATGCTACAGCCGAACTAAGCAAAATAAGATGCATAAAGGATAAACATCACGTGCAATCAATATAAGCGATATGATATGGCCATCATCATCTTGTGCCTTTGATCTCCATCTCCAAAGCACTGTCATGATCACCATCGTCACCGGCTTGACACCTTGATCTCCATCGAAGCATCATTGTCGTCTCGCCAACTATTGCTTCTACGACTATCGCTACCGCTTAGTGATAAAGTAAAGCAATTACATGGCGATTGCATTTCATACAATAAAGCGACAACCATATGGCTCCTGCCAGTTGCCGATAACTCTGTTACAAAACATGATCATCTCATGCAATAAAATTTAGCATCATGTCTTGACCATATCACATCACAACATGCCCTCCAAAAACAAGTTAGACGTCCTCTACTTTGTTGTTGCAAGTTTTACGTGGCTGCTACGGGCTTAGCAAGAACTCTTCTTACCTACGCATCAAAAACCACAACGCGGTATAGTGATTGCTTTTTGATCTTCGGAAAGAACCCTGTTCATTGAATCCGATTCAATGAAAGTTGGAGAAACAGACACCCACTAGCCACCTATGTGCGAAGCACGTCGGTAGAACCAGTCTCGCGTAAGCATACGCGTAATATCGGTCTCATCCGCTTCATCCAACAATACCGCTGAATCAAGAATCAACTAGTGACGGCAAGCAATATGTATATACCCACGCCCACAACTCCTTTGTGTTCTACTCGTGCATATAACATCTACGCATAGACCTGGCTTGGATGCCATTGTTGGGGAACACAGTAATTTCAAAAAAAATCGTACGCACACGAAAGATCCATCTAGGTGATGCATAGCAATGAGAGGGGAGAGTGTTGTCCACGTACCCTCGTAGACCGTAAACAGAAGCGTTATGACAACGTGGTTGATGTAGTCGTACGTCTTCACGATCTGACCAATCCTAGCACCGAAGGTACGGCACCTCCACGATCTGCACACGTTCAGCTCGGTGACGTCCCACGAACTCTAGATCCAGCTAAGGCCGAGGGAGAGTTTCGTCAGCACGATGGCGTGATGACGGTGATGATGAAGTTACTGATGCAGGGCTTCGCCTAAGCACTACAACGATATGACCGAGGTGGAAATCTATGGAGGGGGGCACCACACACGGCTAAGACAACTATCAACTTGTGTGTCTATGGGGTGCCCCCTTCCCCCGTATATAAAGGAGTGGAGGAGGGGGAGGGCCGACCCTCTCATGGCGCGCCCAAGGGGGAGTCCTACTCCCGGTGGGAGTAGGATTCCCCTTTCCCTTGTTGGAGTAGGAGAGAAAGGAGGCGGGGAGAGGAAAGGAAGGGGGGCCAACCCCCCACCCAATTCAGATTGGGCTTGGGGGCGCGCCCTCCACCTTGGCCGCCTCCTCCTCTCTCCCACTAAGGCCCACTAAGGCCCATACACTCCTCGGGGGGTTCCGGTAACCCCCCGGCGCTCCCGTAAATGCCCGAACTCACCCGGAACCATTCCGATGTCCAAACATAGCCTTCCAATATATCGATCTTCATGTCTCGACCATTTCAAGACTCCTCATTGTGTCCTTCATCATATCTGGGACTCCGAACTACCTTCAGTACATCAAAACACATAAACTCATAATATTGGTCGTCACCGAACGTTAAGCGTGCGGACCCTACGGGTTCGAGAACTATGTAGACATGACCGAGACTCATCTCCGGTCAATAACCAATAGCGGAACCTGGATGCTCATATTGGTTCCTACATATTCTACGAAGATCTTTATCAGTCAAACCGCATAACAACATATGTTGTTCCCTTTGTCATTGCTATGTTACTTGCTCGAGATTCGATTGTAGGTATCTCAATACCTAGTTCAATCTCGTTACCGGCAAGTTTCTTTACTTGTTTCATAATGCAACATCCTGTAACTAACTCATTAGTCATATTGCTTGCAAGGCTTATAGTGATGTGCATTACCGAGAGGGCCCAGAGATACCTCTCCGATACACGGAGTGACAAATCCTAATCTCGATCTATGGCAACTCAAGAAACACCATCGGAGACACCTGTAGAGCATCTTTATAGTCACCCAGTTATGTTTTGATGTTTGATAGCACACTAAGTGTTCCTCCGGTATTCGGGAGTTGCATAATGTCATAGTCATAGGAACATGAATAAGTTATGGAGAAAGCAATAGCAGTAAACTAAATGATAAAAGTGCTATGCTAACAGATGGGTCAAGTCAATCACATCACTCTCTAATGATGTGATCCCATTCATCAAATGACAACTCTTGTCCATGGCTAGGAAACTTAACCATCTTTGATTAATGATCTAGTCAAGTAGAGGCATACTAGTGACACTCATTTTGTCTATGTATTCACACATGTACTAAGTTTCCGGTTAATACAATTCTAGCATGAATAATGAACATTTATGATGATATAAGGAAATATAAATAACAACTTTATTATTGCCTCTAGGGCATATTTCCTTCATTAGCCGGCATGTACAATAATAAGTTTTAAATACGTACTAGTTTATCAATAGTGTGCCCACCTTACATCCTCACAAAGTGTCTTGGGTCTTGTGTTGCAGCTGGATCTACTAACTAAGAGCCTGCTTCTCTTCTCTCTCCTCTTCTCTTTCCTCCAACTAATAAGCACATATATATTATTCTATTCCTTATAACCTGCTTATGCCACTCTATTGTACTTGCTCTAAGACCAGCCACAATGGAGAGTAACATACACTAGTAACATACACATATCCCTACACTATGTTACTACCTTTCATAGTGGGTAGTAACATAAGTATGGTAATATGCAAAGCCTCATTTATTAGGTTATAGACTCATATTACATTGGGATATGTGATGTTACAGTAACTAGCTAAGTTACTCAAACTACCACCTCTTACCTCATTAACTCATTGCCACATAAGCAAATTTGTTGAGTTGGACTCGATGTTACTGCTGAAGTTATTCCCACTGCGGCTAGTCTAATGCATAGTATCATAGAGTAGTATCATATGTAGTACTTTATTTATTGTCATGCGTGACACATAGTAGCATAGCATTTATTATGATACGGTTTCATGATATGATACTTAACCCTCTCTTTCTTCATTCAATTCTGTGACAGCTCATCAAAATTGCCTAGTTGGCATGCATGATACTAGCTATGATACCCACTTACTATCAGCCTAGCAAAGAGGGTGTACAGATCATTTGTGCGTTGCTTTGTGAGTTTTCATACATTTGTTCGAGAAGCGGGGAGAAGTTTCAAACATTTCGTCTGTGAGGTGCAGCCACTGGTGTAGGCCTAGTTGGTATTTTAATTACAGGAAATTCAGATGGGGTTCGGACATCATCAAAATCGATGTGTGCCTGTGGCATGCTCTCATGACCCCGTGGAAAAAAATGGTAAAGTTTGGCACAAGTTTTGATGATCGCTCCTTCCAAACCGGAGCATCTCACATGAAGGATCATGGTTTCCGTCAATTCAAACTCATGTGGCCAGTGACTTCATCGTTTGGCTTCATAAAAATTTCCACGGTACACAATCACCATTATACCACGGGTTTGATCTTCTGGCGCATTTCAGGTATCGTTAGCTATATTTAAGACATTTTTTGAGATTAACATGCATTTTGTGCATGTAAATAAAATTACAACCGGAACTGCATGTGTTGTCAAAAGGGATGAGGATCGCCACTTGATCTAGGAGCATCCAACAGTGTAGACGTACGATCCATGGGGTTTGGGTTCTAACCAATCAGAAAGCACGACTCAGATCGTGGGCGGGGTTTGGTCGGCACACGGCTTCCATCAACGAACCGTGTGCTATTCGCAAACCAGATTGCATATTTTTGTTCACACATACTGTAGTGAGATCAATTGAGTGTGGTACCTCTATGATATAATAATAATAATAATAATAACAAAAAACAGTTCATATTCATTGCCTGAGCTGGCAGCATATCAAGGTCAACATATTAACAGTTCTTACATCAACAAAAAACCAGGCATAACTCACAAATTCAGTACACGCGACAATTCTAAATTCAACGAATTAAGTTGCAGGGTAGGCATAAAGACTAGTCTTACGACTTAATTCCCATTTACATGGGGGAACTGGGATCATTACGTTGACCCCGAATGAACTTGGGGTTTTTAATGATTTTATGCTACTTTGTTACACAGGTGCCTGATCCCTTGGCTGGTAACTCATCAAATTCATCGTACTCGTCCTCATCGGCAACATCATCGACACCCAGTACTCTTCTCTTCCCATGCATCGCTAAATGGCAGTTCTTATGCAAGGGGTCTTCCACAAAGAAAATCTGGGTAGCATCGCTGGCAAGAATGAATGGGTCCGCGTGATATGCCATCATTGTCCTGTTAACACGGGTCTTCCTGTACTCATCAATCCTTACCTGACCAAGAGGGATCCATGCGCACCTGAATAATGCCACCTTAACTTTCACATAGTCAAGCTCCCAAATCTCTTTGATGGTTCCATAGTATACCCTTTTATCAGCTTCATTTACAGTCATGCATTCTATTTGAACAGAGCTATTCTGATATGAGGTCTTCTGATCACATTCCTTAGTGTAGAACGTGTATCCATTTATTTCATATGCTTGGTACGTCAACACCGTAGGTGATGGCTTTTGTGCCAACCACGTAGCAATGTCATTGATGGATCCTTGTGCCAAACCATTCTTCAGCCATTCGGCGTAGTTCTTAGTGTGCTCCTTCAAGTGTTCTTTGGCATATCTCCGCCAATTCTCCGGCATATCTTAATGCTCCTTCAAATGATAAAGGCACCATTGGTAAGAAGCTTTGGCGTATCTCCGCCAAGTGTTCTTCGGCATAAGCGCTGAGAATTGGGCTGTTAAGCAGTACCATCAAATGGGCTTTCTCTGCCAATTCTCCGGGTGCAGCCATTTGCGTGCCAGCAAGGACCGGCTTACCTTTCAGCATTCCCTCGTGGCAAGAGAGGGGAAAACCTATAGGTCTTTGTTTCATGTATTCGGTGCAAAACTCAACCACCTCCTCTGCGGTATAACCTTGTAGCATGCTTGCCTCTGGATGGTTTCGGTTCCGACAAAAGCGCTTCAGTATTCCCATGAACCGCTCGAAGGGATACATGTTGCACAGGACCACAATACTTTATCTCGTCGACAAGGTGCACAGTGAAATGGACCATGACATCAAAGAATGACGGTGGGAAAAATATCTCTAGGCTGGACAATATTCTTGCAATATCATCTTGCATATGATCCAACTCTTCAGGATCTACAACTTTCTGCCGTAGTTGGTAGAAGAAATCACAGAGGTCAATGAGTGTGTTTCTTATATCTTTATCCATCAGATTTCTGATGGCCACTGGGAGGATTTGTGTCAACATTAGGTGGCAATCATGTGACTTCATGTGTCCCAACTTCATTTTACCTGAGCTCGCAGCCACGAGACTTATGATGTTTGCGCGGTTGGAAGAGGGTGTCTTAACTGACAACAAATAGGTGAAGAATGGTGTTGCTTCTTTTGTACTGAAATTGTAACTCTGGCGAGCTTTGATGAATTTGTCATCATCTTCTGCTTCACTCTTGTATTTTGATTGATCAGCAAGCATATCGAGCCGTGAACCGTCACCATCATTTCTTTTACCTTTAATCTAGAGCAGAGTACAAAGGATGCTTTCACATACGTTCTTCTCTACGTGCATGACATCGATGCAGTGACGTACACGTAGAATCTCCCAGTAAGGTAATTTCCACAACATCGATTTCTTCTTAAACACTTGACCCTTGGGAGTTTGTTTCACCGTCAAAGGGTGGTTCTTGCCAAGCACAACATTAATTTTTTTAGCCATGTTGTGGACCACCTTGATACGTCTCCAACATATCTATAATTTTTTATTGTTCCATGCTGTTATATTATCAATCTGGGATGTTTTATAATCATTTTATAGTCATTTTATATCATTTTTTGGTACTAACCTATTGACATAGTGCCAAGTGCAAGTTGCTATTTTTTCCATGTTTTTACATCGCAGAAAATCAATATCAAACGGAGTCCAAATGCCACGAGACTTTACGGAGAATTTTTATGGGCCAAAAGGAACACAACGGGTCCTGGATGCGCCTGGGGGTTCCCCAAGGGAGGCACAATGCACCAGGGCGCGCCAGGAGGCCCAGGCGCGCCCTGGTGGGTTGTGCCCACCTCGGGTGCCCCCCGGACCGCCTCTAGGTAAGTCGACGAAATATTTATCCAGCCGCCGCAGAGTCCAGAACCACCAGATCCAATCTAGACACCATCTCGGATGGGGTTCACCACCTCCATTGTTGCCTCTTCGATGATGCGTGAGTTGTTCTTTATAGACCTTCGGGTCCGTAGTTAGTAGCTAGATGGCTTCCTCTCTCTCTCTCTCTCTCTCTGTGTGTGTGTAGGATCGAAAGTATGTCTAGAGGGGGGTGATTAGACTACTTGACCAAATAAAAACTTATCATTTTCCCAATTTTAGTTGTTGACAGATTTTAGCAAGTTTGGACAAGTCAAGCAATCTTAACACGATTCAAGCAAGCATGCAAAGAGTATATGAGCAGCGGAAAGTAAAGCATGCAACTTGCAAGAATGTAAAGGGAAGGGTTTGGAGGATTCAAACGCAAAGGAGACATGGATGTTTTTGTCATGGTTCCGATAGGTGGTGCTATCGTACATCCACATTGATAGAGACTTCAACCCACGAAAGGTAACGGTTGCGCGAGTCCACGGAGGGCTCCACCCACGAAGGGTCCACGAAGAAGCAACCTTGTCTATCCCACCATGGCTGTCGCCCACGAAGGACTTGCCTCACTAGCGGTAGATCTTCACGAAGTAGGCGATCTCCTTGCCCTTACGAACTCCTTGGTTCAACTCCACAATCTTGTCGGAGGCTCCCAAGTGACACCTAGCCAATCTAGGAGACACCACTCTCCAAGAAGTAACAGATGGTGTGTTGATGATGAACTCCTTGCTCTTGTGCTTCAAATGATAGTCTCCCCAACACTCAACTCTCTCTCACAGGATATGAATTTGGTGGAAAGAGGATTTGAGTGGAAATCAACTTGGGAAGGCTAGAGATCAAGATTCATATGGTAAGAATGGAATATCTTGGCCTCAACACAAGTGTAGGTGGTTCTTTCTCAGAAAAAGTAAGTTGGAAGTGTAGGTTTGTTCTGATGGCTCTCTCCACAAATGAATAGGTGGTGGAGGGGTATATATAGCCTCCACACAAAATCTAACCGTTACACACAACTTGCCAATCTCGGTGGGACCGAATAGTTAAACTCCGTCGGACCGACTCTGCAAAGCTAGTGACCGTTAGGGTTTTCGGTGGGACCGACATGCAACTCGGTAGGACCGATATGGTTAGGGTTAGGGCATAACGTAATCTCGGTGAGACCGATTACACAAACTCGGTGAGACCGATTTTGGTAATAAGCTAACTAGAGAGTTGGCCAGGTAAACTCGGTGGAACCAATCGCTCATTTCGGTGAGACCTAAACGTTATGAAGGGAAAACAGAGAGTTTATATTGCAATATCGGTGGGACCGATCGCTCATCTCGGTGGGACCGAAATGTTACGAAGGGAAACAGAGAGATTACAATCCCATCTCGGTGAGACCGAGATCCCTATCGGTGAGACTGATTTGCCTAGGCTTTGTGGCACTGGCTATGACATTTGAATCTCGGTGGCGCTGGGTAGAAAGAATCGGCGGGCCGAGTTTGACTTTTGGTTTAGGTCATATGTGGATGTGAGGAAGTAGTTGAGGGTTTTGGAGCATATTACTAAGCATTTTGAGCAAGAGCCTCATTAAGCAACACCTCATCCCTCCTTGATAGTATTGGCTTTTCCTATAGACTCAGTGTGATATTGGATCACTAAAATAGAAAATGTAGAGTCTTGAGCTTTGATCTTTGAGCTTGAGCCAATCCTTTGTCCTTAGCATTTTGACGGGTCCACTTTTCTCATCCATGCCATGCCAATCATTGAGCTTTCCTGAGATATTAATCTTGAAATAGCACTAGCTCAATGAGCTATATGTTGTTAGGAATTACCAAAACCACCTAGGGATAGTTGCACTTTCACTCTCTCTCTCTCTCTCCCTCTCTCTCTCTCTCTCTCTCTCTCCCTTTCTCTCTTGATTCTCAATACAATGGTCTCTTAGAGATCCATATGATGTAACTGTTTTTTCCTGTGTGTTTGTTGGGATCCGATGAACTTTGAGTTTATGATCAGATCTATCTCTTTTTATATCCATGAAAGTATTTGAGTTTCTTTGATCACTTTTATGCATGATCTCTTATAGCCTTGTATTTCTTCTCCCATATTTATCTTGCAATGGGAAGAGGTGCTTTGTAGTGGGTTCGATCTTACGGTGTTTGATCCTAGTGACAGAAAGGGAACCGACACGTACGCATCATTTCTACTAAGGATAAAACGATGGGGTCTATCTCTACATAGATAGATCTTGTCTACATCATGTCATCGTTCTTATTGCATTACTCCATTTCTCTGTGAACTTAATACACTAGATGCATGCTAGATAGCGGTCAATGTGTGGAGTAATAGTAGTAGATGCAGGTAGGAGTCGGTCTACTAATCTTGGATGTGATGCCTATATAATGATCATTTCCTGGATATCCTCATGAGTATTTGAAGTTCTATCAATTTCCCAACAGTAATTTGTTCACCCACTGTCGGTGTCAAAACCGGCGGATCTCGGGTAGGGGGTCCCAAACTGTGCGTCTAGGCGGATGGTAACAGGAGACAAGGGACACAATGTCTTTACCCAGGTTGGGGCCCTCCCGATGGAGGTAAAACCCTACTCCTGCTTGATTAATATTGATGATATGGGTAGTACAAGAGTAGATCTACCATGAGATCAAGGAGGCTAAACCCTAGAAGCTAGCCTATGGTATGATTGTTGTTCGTCCTATGGACTAAAACCCTCCGGTTTATATAGACACCGGAGAGGGCTAGGGTTACACAGAGTCGGTTACAATGGGAGGAGATCTACATATCTGTATTGCCAATCTTGCCTTCCACGCCAAGGAAAGTCCCATCCGGACACGGGACGAAGTCTTCAATCTTGTATCTTCATAGTCCGAGAGTCCGGCCAAAGGTTATAGTCCGGCTATCCGGACACCCCCTAATCCAGGACTCCCTCACCCACCGTTTGCTATTTTTCTCGAGAGAAACCACTAGTGAAATCTACGGCCCCCGGGTCTCTTTCTCATATTATTTTCCTTTGCAATCTTTTTTTATTTGCTTTTATTTTCAGATCTATTAATCCAAAAATCCAAAAATATTTTGCTGCAATTTATTCTTATTTATTTGTTTGGTGTTCGTTCTATCAATCTACTACAAATTTACCTCACGTCCATTTTCCTATCTTGAGGCGTCGTACCCCGGAAGGGATTGACAATCCCTTTAACACGTCGGATTGCGAGAAGTTGTTATTTGTGTGCAGGTGTTGTTTACGTTGTGTTGCTTGGTTCTCCTACTGGTTCGATTACCTTGGTTTCATATCTGAGGGAAATACCTACCGCCGTTGTGCTGCATCATCCCTTCCTCTTTGGGGAAATACCGACGTAGCTTCAAGTGACATCAAAAGGAATTTCTGGCGTCGTTGTCGGGGAGGATCTTCAACATATACCAGGTTCCTAATCACAAATCTCATCTCCTCGCAATTTACATTATTCGCCATTTGCCTCTTGTTTAGCTCTCCCCCACTTTACAAAAATTTGTTGTTTTACTCGCCCTCTTTTTCGTTCGTCGTTTTCTTGTCAGATCTCATGTTTGCTTGTGTTGCCATGTGTCTTCTATTTGCTTGCATCTTCACTTGCTAAAAATCAATTGATATGGATCCTCATCCACTTGCTAATATTTTCAAAACATAAAATTATGATGAACCCATTTCTAGTGAATTGAGTTCACTAGATTATCTTTATGAAGTTTTGCTTGAGATTCATGAATCTGAAAATTGTGATGAAGTGTTAAAAGAAGAAAGTTATAAAGTGATTCATGATAGCTCCTTAGATGAAAAGCATGATTGTAATGATGTTATTATAAATTCTATTAATGTCAATCATTCTAATAATATGCAAAACCCCAAGCTTGGGGATGCTAATTTTGCTATGTCCACTACTTGTTGCAATGATCATGATTGGGGGATGATTCTTATGATCTTGAAAATTTATTTAAACCTCATGATGAATATGCTTGCTATAATATTAAAAGTGGGTTTGGAAGAGTGTCAACTTTAGCTAAAAATAATACCACTTATTTTGAGAGTGTTCGGTCTTATGATATTTTTGATAAAATTGGGCTTGGAGAGGTCATGACTTTATTTAATGATAATCCCACTATTTTGGAAGAGTGTCAACTTTGCATGGATGTGGAATATTTTATGTGATAGTTATATTATTGAATTTGATTATGATCCTACATATAATTATTATGAGAGGGGAAAATATGATTGTAGAAA
Source organism: Triticum dicoccoides (assembly GCF_002162155.2). NCBI lineage: Eukaryota > Viridiplantae > Streptophyta > Magnoliopsida > Poales > Poaceae > Triticum > Triticum dicoccoides. The sequence goes on from NC_041380.1 coordinate 258,623,709, forward strand.
TTTTCATGTTATTAAATTTCCTCTCGATATGTTGAGATTGTCAATGTTTTATTCCTCTCCTTTGCGTACGCTAGATATTTCTTGTCCTGGCAATTTGTTTTCCTATAAAATTTCTATGCATAGGAAGTATGTTAGACTTAAAGGTGATTTTCACATGTTTCATGATGCTCTCTTTGTGTTTCAATTATTATCTTTCATGTGAGCATCGTTGAAATCTTATGCCTAGCTAGGGGCGTGAAACAATAGCGCTTGTTGGGAGGCAACCCAATGAATAAAATTTATTTTTGCTTTTTGCTTCCTGTTCTTGAGTGTTAGCACAATTATGCTACTGCTATGATTGCGTTTTTTATGTTTGAATTATTGTTTGTGCCAAGTAAAGCCTTTAGGATCTTCTTGGGTGATAGTTGTTTGATCTTGCTAAAAAAACAGAAACTTTTGCGCTCACGAAAATAATTTTTGTTTTTTATCAGAGATTGATAAAATACCCATTCCACTTGCAGTAGATCAGTATACAAATTTCTCAGGTCGTCCTAATTTTTCAGAATTTTTGGAGTTACGGGAGTATTTGAAATAGTCAGATTACTACAGACTGTTCTGTTTTGACATATTCTGTTTTCTTTGTGTTGTGTACTTATTTTGATGGCTCTATGGTTTTTTTGATGAGTTTATGCCATAGAAAAGTTGAAATACAGTAGATATAATGCAAGAACAAAATATGAATTGGTTTGATACAACACTTATAGTAGTGATTTTTTTTATACTAAGGGATCTCACAAAGGTTTTGTTGAGTTTTGTGTGATTGTAGTTTTCAAGTTTTGGGTTATCCTACGATGGATGAAGGAATAAGGAATAGAAGAGCCTAAGCTTGGGGATGCCCCGGCATCCCAAGCTATTATCCAAAAATGAGCAACCAACTAAGCTTGTGGATGCCCCCGAGTGGCATCCCCTCTTTCTTCTAACGACCATCGGTATTTTACTCGAAGCTATATTTTTATTCGTCACATACTATGTGTTTTGCTTGGAGCGTCTTCTATGATATGAGTCTTTTCTTGTTTTATTTTTTGTTTTTAGTCTTGATCCCTTGTTGGACACACCTATTTGAGAGAGCCAAAATTATGTCATGACTTGTTAGAATTGCTCTCTATGCTTCACTTAAATTTTTATGAGCTATGGACTTGCTCTAGTGCTTCACTTATATCTTTTTGAGCACGGTGTGCTTAGTATTTTTCAAGAAATTCTCTCTTGCTTCACTTAAATTAATTTGAGAGAAAGAAATATTATGCTCATGATCTTCACTTATATTTGTTTGAGCTTGTCAAAAGCAACATATGAAAATTAGTCCCAAAGTGATAAATATCCAAGAAGGCTATAATAAAAACTTTCATGAAGATCATTGGACAAAATAAACTTGATTCTTAGTAATAGTTTTGAGATATGATGATGTGATATGTGAGTCATCTTGATGAGTAATTATGCTTTAGTAAGAACATTGGTGTTAAGGTTTGTGATTCCCTATGCAAGCACGAAAGTCAATAGTTATGCAATGAAATTATATCCTACTTATGGTGCATTATTCGGTGTTAGTTATGCTTAATGCTTGCTTATGAGATTATTCGTTTCTTAGTTGGTCGCTTCACAATCTTTTGCTAGCCTTCATTTTGCACTAAGTATGATCACTACTTGTGCATCCAAAAACCTTTAAACCAGTTTTGCCACATGAGTCCACTATATCTACCTATATGTGGTATTCTTTTGCCGTTCTAAGCAAATTTGCATGTGCCATCTCTAATTTTCAAAAATAAACTTCTCTTTTGTGTGTTTGTTTCTCTCGCGGAGCGGTGAGGGGTGGCTAATATTTTCCATGCTAGATGTGTTATTCTCAAGATGAGTGTTTATTCACTTGTCATTGCACGAGAGTAAGGCAAAGGTATTAGGGATGCCCAATCCCAAAATGAAAAAATGAATTTACTTTATGTTGTCAAATAATAAATTCCTTGGAAAGTGTTGGTATGCAGGGCAACTGTGGATACGACTAGCCATGGAAAGTGAAAGTATGGTGGAAAAAGGAATGAACTTTATTTTCTGTTTGGGAACTGCCTATGATATATCTAAGCATGGAAAGTATTGGGAACTCTAAGTTGTTTTTGTTGGTGGGATGGATACACCTCCCAAAATTTTTTATCTCTAAGTTTTTCGCTTTGAGCTCTGGCACCTCTACAAATCCCTACTTCCCTCTGCGAAGGGCCTTTCTTTTACTTTATGCAATTCTTATTTTAAATTTGAGTACCCACCTTCTCTTATAAAAGCACCAACTAGGAGGAAATATGGTCGTACTTGAGTATTGTACATAGCTAATATGCGAGTGTGTTTCATGAATGGATCAATGGTTGGGCATGATGGGCTAGGGATAGCTTATTGTAGCGTTGATATTTTTAAAGACATGGTTGCTTGTTGATATGCTTGAGTATTTAAATTATCATGTCAAAACTAGATGGTTGCTTTGAACAATATAAAAGTCCAAATGTCCATGCTATAAAGAAAAAATATGATATGACATGTTAGGAAGCATTCCACATCAAAAAAATTGTTTCTATCACTTCCCTACTCGAGGACGAGTAGGAGTTAAGCTTGGGGATGTTGATATGTCTCCAATGTATCTATAATTTTTTATTGTTCCATGTTGTTATATTATCAATCTTGGATGTTTTATAATCATTTTACAGTCATTTTATATCATTTTTTGGTACTAACCTATTGACACAGTGCCAAGTGCCAGTTGCTGTTTTTCCATGTTCTTTACATCCCAGAAAATCAATATCAAACGGAGTCCAAATGCCACGGAGAATTTTTATGGTCCAAAAGGAACACAACGGGCCCTGGCTGCGCCTGGGGGTGCCCCAAGGGAGGCACAACCCACCAGGGCACGCTAGGAGGCCCAGGCGCGCCCTGGTGGGTTGTGCCCACCTCGGGTGCCCCCCGGACCACCTCTTTGCTCTATAAATACTCCAATATTTCCAGAACCCTAGGCGAGTCGATGAAATATTGATCCAGCCGCCGCAGAGTCCAGAACCACCAGATCCAATCTAGACACCATCTCGGATGGAGTTCACCACCTCCATTGGTGCCTCTCCGATGATGCGTGAGTAGTTCTTTGTAGACCTTTGGGTCCGTAGTTAGTAGCTAGACGGCTTCCTCTCCCTCTCTCTCTCTTGATTCTCAATACAATGGTCTCTTGGAGATCCATATGATGTAACTCTTTTTGTGATGTGTTTGTTGGGATCCGATGAACTTCGAGTTTATGATTAGATCTGTCTCTTTTTATATCCATGAAAGTATTTGAGTTTCTTTGATCTCTTTATGCATGATCTCTTATAGCCTTGTATTTCTTATCCGATCTTTGGGTTTTGTTTGGCCAACTTGATCAATTTATCTTGCAATGGGAAGAGGTGCTTTGTAGTGGGTTCGATCTTACGGTGCTTGATCCCAGTGACAGAAAGGGAACTGACATGTATGTATCGTTGCTACTAAGGATAAAACGATGGGATCTATCTCTACATAGATAGATCTTGTCTACATCATGTCATCGTTCTTATTGTATTACTCTGTTTCTCCATGAAATTAATACACTAGATGCATGCTGGATAGCGGGCGATGTGTGGAGTAATAGTAGTAGATGCAGGCAGGAGTCGGTCTACTAATCTTGGACGTAATGCCTATATAATGATCATTTCCTGGATATCGTCATGAGTATTTGAAGTTCTATCAATTACCCAACTGTAATTTGTTCACCCACCGTTTGCTATTTTTCTCGAGAGAAGCCACTAGTGAAATCTACGGCCCCCGGGTCTCTTTCTCATATTATTTGCCTTTGCGGTCTATTTTTATTTGCTTTTATTTTTAGATATATTAATCCAAAAAACCAAAAATACTTTGCTGCAATTTATTTTTATTTATTTGTTTAGCGTTTGATCTATCAATCTACTACAAATTTACCTCACGCCCATTTGCCTATCTTGAGGTGTCGTACCCCGAAAGGGATTGACAACCCCTTTAACACGTTGGGTTGCGAGAAGTTGTTATTTGTGTGCAGGTGTTGTTTACGTTGTGTTGCTTGGTGCTCCTACTGGTTCGATAACCTTGGTTTCATATCTGAGGGAAATACCTACCGCCGCTGTGCTGCATCATTCGTTCCTCTTTGGGGAAATACCGATGTAGCTTCAAGCGACATCACACCTCCCCTTCATAGGGTCTTGGGCCCGCACCTGCCTCTGTCGTACCATCAAATTTAGCTTTCATCTTTCAGTATGGGCGAGTTTTCCGTAAGAACCTAAGATGATGCAAATACACGGTTTTGTGCAGGTTGGGAAGTCTTCTGCTAGCTATCCTATCCATGCATGTGACACACCCTAATCTCCCTTTGTTTTCTTCCTTGATGTGTTGCCTAATGCTGGCATATCTTGAATGGTGTGCACCAGCATCGCATGTAGATCAAAAATCTCCTTTTTGTAAGCATCATAACATTTTACAGCAGGCGCATCTATCCACATTGTCAGCAGTTCTTCTACCAGTAGCTAAAAGTAAATGTCGATGTCATTTCCAGGTTGCTTCAGGCCTTGGATAATCATTGACATCATAATGTATTTTTTTCTTCATACACAACCAAGGAGCTAGGTTATATATGCATAGAAGCACCGGCCGTGTGCTGTGATTGGTGCTCATACCGCGAAAAGGATTCATCCTGTCAGTACACTCCCCAAGCCTTATACTTCTAGGATCCTTGGCAAAATTTTCAAACTTCTTGTCGATTAATTCCCACTGATCCCCATGTTTTGGGTTCCTCAAAAACTTATCCGCAATTCTCTCATCATGATGCCACCGCAACCACTTTGCCTCTCTAGGGTTTGCAAACAAATGCCTCAACCTTGGAATTAAAGGCAAGTGCCAAACAACCTTGAACGGGATTCCTTTCTTGATCTCGTCGTCCAATTTGTACTTATCATTTGCTCTCACGCGCTTGTATCGTGCATGCTTGCATGTGGGACATGCACGCAAATCTTTGTGCTTACCATGGTACAATATACAATCATTCACACAAGCGTGTATCTTCTGTACTTCAAGTTCCAATGGGCAAACAATTTTCTTCTCTTCATTCGTGCTTCTGGGGAGCACTTTATCTTCCGTAAGAATTTCTTTGAAAAGACCTAACATCTCTATGAAGCCCTTGTTTGATAGACCATTTGCTGCTTTAAATCTGAGAAGCGCCAGGGTGGCACTCAACCTGGAATATTTCTTTTTGCAACCTGGATACAATTCTTTCTTGGAGTCCGCATCAATGGTTGGCAGATCCTTGTACGCAATCATATCCTTTTTTGGGCCCTTGAAATCTGCAAAGCAGCAAAATCTGGCATATCAAGACCGTCGTCATCTGCGTCGACGTCTTCGTTTTCCAGTGGGCATTTCGGCTTTCCGGTGTTCCATTGGTAGCTTAACGCCTCTGCCCCGATGTTAGATTCAACATCCATGTGACACTGATCAGGGTTTGGCATCTCGCTACCCTGGGTATCTTCATCCATGACCTCCTCTTCATTGTGTCTGGTCCAAAGTGTATATCCATCCATGAATCCCCTAGAGACAAAGTGCAACTGGACATCTGCAACTTCATGTGACTATGTATTGGCACAATCAGTACATGGACACATGATGTAATCCGCATCACCAATTCTCCTCTTTGTACTTTCATCCAAATTCATGAACTCTGTCACGCCACTGATAAAATCTGTGGTTTTTCGATTCTTCATCCATCAAGATCGTTCCATCTGCACCACACGAATGGTAATTAAAAACAAAACAACAACATTAATACACGGATTAACTACTGCCCAAATATGCGTGCATAAATCACAAAGTTTTATTTTCATAATTACTGAGGGCGCTCCATGTTGTTATCCAGACGTGCAATGAAAAAATTAATGGCCAGTCAATTTACACACAGAGTACTAGTACAACACTACCCTTAGGAATTGAATATCTTAATTAAGACACTCACAAAAAGAATACCTTAATTAATTAGCCGTGCGACGACCTCCACCTAGTAGACAGAGAAGCGCGATGCGGTGGCACGCCGATACAGCAGGGTCGAGGAGCAAAGCTTAGTGCGGCTGCCGCCTGAAGTTCGACCTCCACTATCCCGTCATCGATTGCGATGAATGTGCTCAAATCACGTCGCCGCCAACCTCGATGGTTGAGCTCCTCCTATCTCCTGCCGCAGACCGAGGATTGACCTCCTATGACGCCGCCACCGCCCACCGACCGAGGATTAACCTCTTCTCCGGTAGCCGCTTCCTAGGCCGCCGCCGCCATCTCTATAGGTAGAGCGGATTTTTTATGGATATCCATAGAGCGGTTGTTTACACAGTATCACTGTAACTCAATTATATGGACATGGTAGTACATCACATACGGTTATGTAACGGCAGCCGTGTCTAACCTACGTTATCTTCTCACACGGTTTGGTGCAGAAATCGTGTGTGACGTTGTAATACCTAACACAAACAACATGTATAAATAGTGTGTCGTATACAACATATAGTGCTATAAGTAGTTCCCGACCGGTGGCTTATCCCCACAGTTTCCCCATTTCCCCCAAATCCCTACATAGCCTCCAAATTCCCTCACGTGGCGCTGACATTTGGGGAATGCGGACGAGTGGTGCTGATGGTTTCAGTGCGGCTACTCCTACTCGTATCGCCGCCACGACGGTGGTCTGATACATCTCCAACGTATCTATAATTTTTTATTGTTCCATGCTATTATATTATCCGTCTTGGATGTTTTAAATGCATTTATATGCTATTTTATATGATTTTTGGGACTAACCTATTAACCTAGAGCCCAGTGCCAGTTTCTGTTTTTTCCTTGTTTTTGAGTTTTACAGAAAAGGAATACCAAACAGAGTCCAATTGATGTGCCTATTTTTAATGATTTTTTACGGACCAAAAGAAGCCCCCGGAGTAAAATAGTTGGGCCAGAAGAGTCCCGAGCCATCCACAAGGGTGGAGGGCGCGCCCTACCCCCTGGGCACGCCCCCTGCCTCGATGGATGACTCAGAGACCCCCCTGACGTGAGATAGATGCCAAAAATTCCTATAAATACAGGAACCCCCGAAAAGAAACCTAGATCGTGAGTTCCGCCGCCGCAAGCCTCTGTAGCCACCAAAAACCAACCGGGACCCTGTTTCGGCACCCTGCCGGAGGGGGGAATCATCACCAGTGGCCATCTTCATCATCCCGGCGCTCTCCATGACGAGGAGGGAGTAGTTCACACTCGGGGCTGAGGGTATGTACCAGTAGCTATGTGTTTGATCTCTCTCTCTCTCTCTCTCTCGTTATTGATTTGGCACGATCTTGATGTATCGCGAGCTTTGCTATTATAGTTGGATCTTATGATGTTTCTCCCCCTCTATCTCTTGTAATGGATTGAGTTTTCCCTTTGAAGTTATCTTATCGGATTGAGTCTTTAAGGATTTGAGAACACTTGATGTATGTCTTGCCTGGGATACCCGTGGTGACAATGGGGTATTCTATTGATTCACTTGATGTATGTTTTGGTGATCAACTTGCGGGTTCCGTGACCTTGTAAATCTATGCATAGGGGTTGCACACGTTTTCGTCTTGACTCTCCGGTAGAAACTTTGGGGCACTCTTTCTAAGTTCTTTGTGTTGGTTGAATAGATGAATCTGAGATTGTGTGATGCATATCGTATAATCATACCCGCGGATACTTGAGGTGACATTAGGGTTTTTGTTGATTTGTGTCTTAAGGTGCTATATTACTACTAACTCTAGGGTTGTTTCTGACACTTATAGGAATAACCCAATGGATTGATCGGAAAGAATAACTTTGAGGTGGTTTCGTACCCTACAATAATCTCTTTGTTTGTTCTCTGCTATTAGTGACTTTGGAGTGGCTCTTTGTTGCATGTTGAGGGATAGTTATATGATCTAATTATGTTATCTTTTTTGAGAGAACTTACACTAGTGAAAGTATGAACCCTAGGCCTTGTTTTGAAGCATTGCAATACCGTTTTCGCTCACTTTTATCATTAGTTACCTTGCTGTTTTTATAATTTCAGATTATAAAAACCTATATCTACCATCCATATTGCACTTGTATCACCATCTCTTCGCCGAACTAGTGCACCTATGCAATTTACCATTGTATTGGGTGTGTTGGGGACACAAGAGACTCTTTTTTATTTGGTTGCAGGGTTGTTTGAGAGAGACCATCTTCATCCTATGCCTCTCACGGATTGATAAACCTTAGGTCATCCAGTTGAGGGAAATTTGCTACTGTCCTACAAACCTCTGCACTTGGAGGCCCAACAACGTCTACAAGAAGAAGGTTGTGTAGTAGACATCAAGCTCTTTTTTGGCGCCGTTGCCGGGAAGGCAAGTGCTTGAAGGTATATCTTTAGATCTTGCAATCGAATCTTTTTGTTTCTTGTTTTATCACTAGTTTAGCCTATAAAAGAAAACTACAAAAAATGGAATTGAGGTTGCCTCATATGCTTCATCTTTTCAATATCTTTCGTGAAAATGATGGAAAGGAAAATTGTGCTCAAGTGTTAGAAGAAGAATGCATTAAAATATTTGGCACTAAATATTTGAATGATGAGCATGATTGCAATGTTGTTAGCATGAATTCTTTGAATATCCATGATGCTAATGATATGCAAAGCCACAAGGTTGGGGATGCTATGTTTGATGAAGAAGATATTTTTAGTCCCCCAAGTTTTGATGATAAAATTTATTATGATGATAGCATGCCTCCTTTTTCTGATGATTATGTTGATGAAAGTAGTTTCAGAGAGGTCATGACTTTATTTAGTGATGAATCCACTATTTCGGAAGAGGTCCCAATTGATTATGAGAACAAAGTTGCTATCTATGATGATTATTGTGATGACATGTATGCTATAAAGAACAATGATAACCATGAAACTTGTCATCTTGATTTTAATTTTCAATTGGATTATGCCTCACATGATAGTTATTTTGTTGAGTTTGCTCCCACTACTATTCATGAGAAGAAATTTGCTTATGTGGAGAGTAATAAAAATTATATGCTTGTAGATCATGAAAAGAATGCTTTATGTGATGGTTATTGAATTCATTCATGATGCTACTAAAAATTATTATGAGGGAGGAATATATGCTTGTAGGAATTGCAATAATATCAAGTTTCCTCTCTATGTGCTTAAAATCTTGAAGTTATGCTTGTTTTGCATTCCTATGCTAGTTGATTCTTGTTCCCATAAATTGTTTGCTCACAAAATCCCTATGCATAGGAAGTGGGTTAGGATTAAATGTGTTAGTAATATTCTTCATGACACTACAAAAAAAGACACATCCATGACATTTTGGGCCGAACGAAAAAAAATTCTGTCATACATATGACACTTCTATGACGACAATTGTGACAAAACCCGGTATCATCATAGATGTGGTGGGCTCCTACTTCTATGACAAACAATCATGACAGAAAATGCGCTTTTCGTCCTGGGCGGGCCGGAGACGCAGCTGCATGACATTCTTTGGGCCGTCCATGACGAAAAAAACCGTGGTAGAAGCGAGGGGGAGGAAAATTTCGGGGAGTTCCCGGTTACGGTGGGAGGTCGGGGGCCGAGCGATGCGCGCTTCTCTCGTACACGTATGCGTGTGTGTGTGATGGGTTGGCTCTAACTGAACCCGAGCGAGGCGTTGGGCTCTAACTGAACCCAAGCGATTGCACTGCAGGCTACGCGTTACTGAACCCAAGCGATCGATCGATGGCTGTTAACTGAACCCGATCGAGCAATTCCTTCGCTACTGCTGCTAACTGAAGCCGATCGATGCTGCCTCTGGATGAACAGTGAGCGTTGCGAGGGGGTTTTGGATGGACAGTTCCCGGTGGGGGTGGATGAACAGGACCCCGTGGTGTTGCCTCTGGATGAATAGGACCCCGATCGATCGAGCCGGTTGGGGCTGGATGAACAGGACCCCATGGAGGGCTGGATGAACATGACCACCCCGTGGAGGGCAAGATGAACAGTAGACGGTGGAGGGCAGGATGAACAGTAGCCCACGGAGGGGTGGTTGAACAGGAGCCTGTGGAGAGGGCTGGTTGAACGGTAGCCGGTAGAGTAGCGCGCGGTGGAGGCTGGATGAACAGGAGCCCGTGGATGAAGAGTCACAGGTGGAGGCTGGAGGAGGTCGATGGTGGATGAACAGTAGCTCGTGGAGGCTGGAGGGGGTCGACGGTGGAGATGAACAGTATCCCGTGGAGTCCCGTTTTGCGGTACGCCACACCCCTCCCGATGAATAGGACCCCCGTTTCGACCGTAGCGCTCCAACACAAGTCTGTTTCGTCCGTTTTGCGGTACGCCACACCCCTCCCGATCAACAGGACCCCCATTTCGACCGTAAGAGGTCCGTTTCCTCCGTTTTGCGGTACGCCAGACCCCTCCTGATGAACAGGATCCCATTTCGTACGTGGCCGGTCGAACACAAGGTCGTTTCCTCCGTTCTGCGACACGCCAGGCCTCATTTCCATCGCGTGTTCCGTCCAAGCCCTCCCGATGAACACGACGCATTCCGTTGCCTCCCCATGAACACGACGCATTCCGTTGCCTCCCCATGAACACGAAGCACTCCGTTGCCTCCCCATGAACACGATGACAACGCTGTTTCTCTGTTCCGACCCAGCCATGTACACGAGCCCTGGCCGTACATATGCGCGAATAGGCGTTCGAGAACCCGCCCGTATGTACACATATGTGGCCGTATTTTCTTCTTGCACCCTGGCCGCCTCTACTACTACACGTGCGCGCCTCTACATCCACCCGTATTTATGTACGTACACGTTCGCGGCCAGAATGACAACGCTACGTACGCTTCGACCAGGTGGGTCCCGACTGTCAGGCACTTCCTTGCGTGCGAAGATGTAGCTGGTGGGTCCCAGCAGTCAGGGGGGCGTAATACGATGGCCCATTTGGTGGGTCCCCGCTGTCAGGTGGAGGAATAGTTATTTTGCACGTAATAAGGAGGCACTTCCTTGCTATGGTCGTGGACCCAGCTTTCAGCCTCTCCATGTACAGTCCACGTCTGATGGAAGCCGTTCCTTGACCACGTTGACCACGCCACGTCGAGAGCACCAGGGCGGTGGACGACAGCGAGGCCTAGGAAGGGGACGATGTGGAGCCGGGGAAGACGTGGTAGTGGATGCCCACGCGTAGAGGAGAACGAGGGTTCACTGGTTCGCTGCGGTGTGAGGCTGCCATCGCCGTAGAATAACAGGGGGTGTGGGTGAGTAGAGGGATGGCCTGGCTAGCGGTGGGAGTAGTAGGGGGCGGTGAGGCCTCCGCTGCATCGCAGCCGGCCACGGGAGGCAGGAGCACGAGGCACGACCGGCACTGGTTTGGGCGGCTGGAGCAAGAAGATCATAGGTTGAAGAAGCACTACGGCCGTTGGATGGACATCGTACGGTCATTGGAGCTAGAATCGTGCATATTGACTAAGTTGACAAAGCCCTCCATCCCCATCCACTTAGTAGGCCCACAAGTCAGCCTCCCACCCCAAGGTGGGTCCCAGCTAGCAGGGGGTATTCATTTTTTGTGCGTAATAAGGAGGCACTTCCGGTGGGTCCGAGCTGACAGCAGGGGGAATGTTTTTTTGTGAAATACGGTGGCCCGTCGGGTGGGTCCCAGCAGTCAGGGGAAAACGTTTTTTCGCGATATACTGGTGGGCGTCCGGTGGGTCCCTGCTGTCAGGTGGAGGAATAATTATTTTCCACGTAATAAGGAGGCACTTCCTTGCGGCTGCCGTGGACCCAGCTGTCAGCCTCTCCATGTGCAATATTCTTCCGATGGAATTCGGTCGTTGACCACATTGACCATGCCGCGCCGACAACACCACGGCGGTGGACGACGGCGAGGCCTAGGAAGGGGACGACGCGGAGCCGGGGAAGATGCGGCTGTGGATGCCCACGCGGAGAGGAGTACGAGGGTTCACTGGTTCAGCTGCGCTGCCGTCGCTGCAGAATAACAGGGGGTGTGGGTGAGTGGAGTGGAGGGATGGCCGGGCCAGCGGTGGGAGTAGTATGGGGGCGGTGAGGCCTCCGAGGCAGCACAGCCGGCCATGGGAGGCAGGAGCAGGCGGCACGACCGGCGCTGCTTTGGGCGGCTGGAGCAAGAAGACCAGAGGTTGAAGAAGCACTACAACCGTTGGATGGACATCGTACGGTCAGTCGAGCTAGAATCGTGCATATTGACTAAGTTGACAAAGCCCTTCATCCCCATCAAATTAGTAGGCCCACTATACTGGGTCCCAGCTAGCAGGGGGAGTATTCATTTTTTTGTGTAATAAGGAGGCACTTCCTTGCGTGCGAAGATATAGCTGGTGGGTCCGAGCTGTCAGCGGCGGTAACGTTTTTTTCGCGAAATAGAGAGGCCGTTTTGGTGGGTCCCAGATGTCAGGTGGAGGAAATCATTATTTTGCATGTAATAAGGAGGCATTTCCTTGCGTGCGGCCATGGACCCAGCTGTCAGCCTCTCCACGTACAATCCACTTTAGATGCATGTCGGTCGTTGACCACGCTGACCACACCACGCCGAGAGCACCAGGGCAGTGGACGACGGCGAGGCCTAGGAAGGGAACGACACGGAGGCAGGGAAGACTCGGCCGTTGTTTTTGTTTCCCACGCGGACGGTAGTACGACTGTGCGAGGGTTTACTGGTTTGTCTGCCGTCGCTAGAGAATAATAGCAGGTGTGGGTGAGTAGAGCGATGGCTAGGCCAGCGATGGGAGTACGGTGGGGCGGTGAGGCCTGCGCGGCAGCACAGCCGGCCGTGGGGAGGAGGGAGCAGGCAGTCCCGCCGGCGCTTGTTTGAGCGGCTGGAGCAGGAAGAGCAGAGATTGAAGAAGCACGACGTCCGTTGGATGGACATCCAACAGTATACAGGCCATCTGTGGAAAGCCTCAAATCTGTGGAAAACAGCATACAACCCATCTGCCATTATTTCAAATAATTTACAGCTCATTTGCTAATTCTTACGGGTTTTTTGGAGCCCATATTCTTTATGTTAGCATTACAGCCCATATTGTGGCCACGGTTAAAAAATTATACGAAATTTTGCATATGTCGGTGCGGTCTGAACTGTTTTTAATCCCAAAATTTCGAGTCACATTCAGACTGATTTTAAAAATAAATGTATATCAATATAAAATCCAATAAATTGTCCACGCATAAAAATCAATGCAATTTAAAATCTCGAAATGAAAAAAAGATATTTGAAAATAATTGCCGGTTTGATGTGTTCCAAAAATGTACAACCCATTTCTCATTACTGATAGGCCATTTTCTCGGCGAGCCGAATGAAGCTCTCCTCGTCTTGAAAGATTTGCAGCCCAACAGGCCTGATAAAATGACTTACTTGACAAATCACAAAAGAACTAGGCTAGCCATTTTCAGAAACAAAAAAAACTACTGGGCTGGTCTGTGGTAAACATAAAAGAAAAGGTTGTCTAGATAGGCCAGAGTGTCCTGCACAGCCCAGTTGACACCTTGCTTCCGTCTCAAAAACAAATTAGATAAATGCCACTCCAATTATGGCGATTCATAAAAATGCCACTGCAATTTCCAAACTTTGAAAAATGCCACTGGAATTTTTGCAAACTTTGAAAAACGCCACTGCAGTTTGCAAACTTTGAAAAACGCCACTCCAGACTTCGAAAAATGCCACTAGAAATGGCATGAAATGGCATTTTTCAAAGTTTGGAAGTTGCAGTGGCATTTCTCAGATACACCAGATTTGGAGTGGCATTTATCAAATTAACCCAAAACAAAAATAATTGGGTGAGTTGCTGGGTCCCTGGTGTCAGTCGCTCATTGTGCAATTCTCTCGTTTATTCACTACGTTCACAATGGCATGGGACCCAGATGTCAGAAATCCACTAGGAGGAGCCATTTTTTTATTGGCTTGAAATAAGGAGGCACTTGCTTGCGTACTGCCATGACCTTGGCGGGTCCCTGCTGTCATCCTCTCCACGTACAGTACTAGTTAGTCGTGCTTCAAAACTGATCAGCGCACCATTAAAAAAATAAAGGTCGGTAACTAATACGACACCTCGGGCCAACGCGGCCAGATCGCATTTTGCACGAGAAATTACACACCATGTTTCGTTGACATGTGGCCCTGTTCCAACATATCAGTGAGACGACGGTGAGTAGTAGGAGTATTTCCGAACAGACGTGTAGGCCGGGGCGCCTGTTCGTGAACTATGGCAAACTTGCAACCGTCCACTGACTCTTCGCCTTTCCCTCTCGATTTGGAACTGTTGTCACACGCTCTTCCTCTTCCTCCTCCATTTTCCTTCAGCCCTTCACCCTTTCTTCTACCATTGTTCGATTGTCTTCTCCATGGAGGGAACAGGCCGGAAATGACCCCGTTATTCTTTCCCCAATCTGAAAGATGACATGGTGGAGGAACTCATTGATCGGTGCGACGTCATCACCTCTGCTAGCATGGCAGGTTCGTTCAAGCCCATTCTCGACTCAACTAATAACATCATTACAAAGAACCCAAGAGTCAAGGAGCGGTTTGATCTCCCCTATCTTCTTCGCCGTGACCCTGATGACTGGCGCCGACACGATGGAGGCCTGGCCCTGTGCCAGTTGATGCCGCTTGATAATGATACGTATGATGTTAATATGCTATCGCTTGAGGGCAAGGCTTGGGCGGGCGCAAATGGAGATTGGGTTGTTTACATTGGGTCCAACTGCGAGTGGGAACTTGTGAATGTGTACACTCGTCACCGGGTTCCACTTCCAAAAATCTCAGCACACTGCCTAGAGGTTGAGCACACCGGTAATGTACGCACGTTCAAATACGATCATGGTGACTGTCTTCTACGGAAGATAGCAATTTGTCGAGTAACCAACCGCTCTTGGAATTACAACAACTATCAAGTTGTTTCTATCTTCGACAAGCTTGTTGCCGTCCTTCGTGGTTCGACTCGATGGATATTGCTCAAAAATCAGTTTCTGTACACAGATGAGTACTATGATGCAATTCAATACGAGGGCCTTGTGTTTGCTGCCACCACTCGTGGCACTGTTTTTGCATGGCATCCTAGTAGTTTCGGTACGTTTGTCTTCCATCATAATTATAATTGTTTCATCCACATGCATGCGGGTTAGCAAGTTTCCCTTTACTAATTAACCTTCTTGTGTTTCCAAGGTCATGTGAACATCCCACCACCTATACTTGAAAAAATTTATAACCAAGGGGGAGATGCCGATGGTGATGATCACGAGCAGCGCCCATATACTCTATGGCACATGGCAACTAATTCCGATGGATCACCTCTTCTTGTGTGTATACAGCCCACTGATGATGTTACTGCTAAGGAAGCAGGTGTCTCCCATGGTCGCACTCTCCGGACCTATTCCAACACCCATTGCATGGTATTCGGGATGGATACTAGTGTGCTAGCGCCAACTCCTTTTCCCTAGCACAGAATTGATAGTCTTGGAGAAAACTCGCTCTTCCTTGGACAAAACTATCCGATGATGGTGAAAGGTGATCCAACTGCTGTTGACACATTTATGAGAAGCAACTGTGTCTATACCTCGGACATTTGGGTGGTTCCCTACCCTGGTACTGATATAGTAGGCCACTTCAGCCTGGATGATCAGTCCTGCGTTGGTCTTCAGATCGACAACGGATGGCCCGTCCCAGAGAATCACTTGTGGTTCAAAGCAAGCGTTTCCAACGCCGCGGAATGGTTGAGTTGAAGTTCATTTCATGGCTTGTTATTTGTTGTGTGGTGAAAACTTTAGTATTTATAATGTATCCTCGTTGTCGATGTGGGTTGATGACTTGTTGTATGTAATAAAATGATATGTGTGTGATAAACTTACTAAATTTATGAATGGCTTTCGAGTCGCTTCTCTAAATTTGTACTAGCTTCACATGCTTCGCGCGTCGGGCGGGTGTTTTTACTATAGCCATATGTTAATATGTTCGTTGTACGTAACCAGCACCTCGAATCCTCGATACTAGTACTATATAGTAGGAGTAAGTAGTAGGAGTAGTAGGGTGGCATGGGCCAGAACAAGCATTCATGTCTAGGAGTACGGCACACGCCACCACCACGACATCCATCTGACACCATATTATTTCTTGGAGTCCGTGCTAGAGCAATCTCTTCAACCTCGTCATTTCTCTAACTTCAGCCATCGCGCTACGGGCGAGGTGGGGGTTTGCCGATAGTCGGTTTCCTTAACTGTGATCCCACTTGTAAGGCCAACTCCAACGCACGACCCCAAACGCACCTCCGTTTTGCACGAACTCCAACGGTAATTTTGACTAGAAAAGCAAGACCAAAGAAAACAAGAACCACAAGAATACATTTTACTACTCCTGTAAGTTGGATTAGTGCCTTCTCGATGCATTCATTATTGATCTGCGGAGGCTCGATCTTGCGCCTGTGCTAGCTAAAAGTGATAGAACGTCTACTAAATTGCACTCTATCAATATATGGATGTACTCTTCTTCCCAATACAAAAACTTGCATCCATTCTACTCCCTCCGTTGCACAATACATGCCTTCTATTTGTCAAAATATATATGTATCTAGACATGTCTTAGTATATAGGTACATCCATTTTTGGACAAATGGAAGTCAAGTATTTTGGAACGGAGGGAGTACACAATAAAAAATTTAAGTTAGCGCAACTAGTCTAATCCGAGAGCAGAACCGAAGATTTGGTCGGGTTCTTCCTCCTTTTGCCGACACGTGGGACATCCAGCATCCAGGTCGTGTCATGAAAGAAAATAGAGTGGTAGTTGAAGCCACGAGAGGTGCATCTTGGGTTAAACTGTAAATAGAATCTTACTACTCTTGAGTAACTCCAGAAGCGGCCACCGAAGATCTTTATTGGATTTGTTTTTCATCACCAGCATGTCGAGGTGAAAGATGTGCAGGTTCAGTGGGTCCTCTTGCGTTTTCACTGACATGTGGGGCCGCATGTGAGAAAACAGACGATGGGCTCCGTGCGTCCGCTGGCTGGCTGAGAAGAGAGATAGAGGAGGGCTGAGCACGGACTGCAGGAAATTTGTTCTACGTACCTCGATATAGGCTCGATATAGTGGGGTGGCATGGGCCATAACTAGCATTCACGTCTAGCAGTACGGCACACGCCACCCACACGAGTCCCATCCGACACCATTTTTCTTGGAGTCTGTGCTACAGCCATCTCTTCTCCCTCCTGTTTTCTCAGCCATCGCGTGGTGGGCGGGGTGGGGGTTTGCCGATAGTTAGTTTGCTCAACTGCGGTCCCACTTGTAAGTGAAAATGCAACACCGCACGCATTCCCGCTTGAGAGGCATGCCGGACCAACCATGTGGGGGTGCGACGCGAACACGGCAGGCTTTTCCTTTTGAACTCATAACTTGTAAAATTTGGTTCTGCTCCATGGCGCGACCGATAGATAGAAAATACGATTTTGCCTAGAGTAATGAGAAGTTTGGTTCTGGCGCCGTTCATGCATGGAGTATGTACGAAAATTATGAAGTTGATGCGAAAGGTAAGATAATTACTGTAGTATCATATACTACTACATGGATTTGACGGAAAGATAAAAATACATATGGATCCATCAACGTTCAACGACATCCTCACGCCCTAGTGCGCTGGGTCACCAACCGACGTGTGAGGAGCAGCGGCGTTGGCGGCGAGCTCAACGTGCTTCTGGACAGTGTCGTCCAAGGTTGCCCTGCGCTCCAAGAAGGCCAGCGTCCTATCTTCCTCCTCTTGCATGTAGTAGTCCTTGTGGACGATTTGTGCATAGATGTGGGTGATTATGTCGATGGTGTCTTGCTGCGCCAGGCGCTGCGCGGCGAGCGCGACCTCGAGGTGGACATTCTCCGGCGCGACGGCGGGCAGTCGCAGAGCCACCAGTGCGTCCAAGAGGTTGTTACCATAGTGGCCGTTGAGGGTGGCGGGCATCGCAGAGCCTGGGCGCGTCGGCTGGAGGCTTACGTCAAAGTCGTCCGCAAGCTTCTTGACGACGGTGAACTTGTCGAGGAAACCGACGAGGACCTCGTCGAACAAGGAGACGAAGCTGTCGTCCAAGCGGCCCCTCGCCCTGGCGGCCTCAAGCAATACTACCTGGAGACGTTCCTCGGTGCCGGGCTGCAGGCCGACGTCGTGGACCATCTGGCACAGCCAGCTGATGCTCGCGCTCATCGCCTCCATGGGTCTAGCATAGCTTCTAGTCAACTGATCTTGCGATTCGAGTGATCACTCAGCCCTTGGTTAGCGTGCGTAGGTGCATAGGATTTCGTACTGCTCCTCGGCCCCCTACTGCCAGCCACCCCCTAGGGCCACGTGTCATTCACCCAAAGGCAGTTGCCGTAAGTCAATGAACCTGCGTCCCCCTCCGTGCCGGTGCAGTATAGTCATCTCACCAGACCTCTAGTTGGGGCCAAACGAGAGAAGTTTGATGTTTACTGATTTATTGGTCCCCTTCGCATTTTGCGCCAAGTTTTGACCTTTTATTTAACTAATAAAATGTTAATGCATGTAAACAAAAATGTTGTGTAAGTCACCTTACGAAAACCAAATAATCCCAAAATACATAGGCACGGTGCATTAACTCCCTCCTTGTTTCTTATTTCGTGACATATCAACCAATGAGATGTGGGCCGTGCATGCTTTCAATGACTTGAGACTACCAAACATGACATGCAATGTTTAGTTCATTCCATGTAATCCTATTAGGACTCTAGTTAGGAGTAGCAAAAAAACATTAAGTTCTCTCGCCGATAGGAATAAAACACCATGTATTTATTTACAGAGGGAGTAGTACATTTTTGGTGACATGCATTACTAGATATTGCTAGTCAAATACTAAAATCCAGATGGACGTGGTAGTACTCCTAAATCCAGACTGTGGTGCTACGAGTACTAGTAGTAGTACTACCAATGTAGTAGTAGGAGTACTAGCACTGTACTACCCGCTGGTCAAATTATTACGTGCTGCTCCTCATAGTGAAGTGACAAGACCTTGCGCCGGAGATGACATCTGAGTATCGGCGCCGTGTTCGGCATACCATAGTCAGCCTCACCGTCTACAGTCACTATCATCATGGCTGTAGAGCTAGTCTGCTTACAACTAGCCATGTTCGACATGATTTCCCGTGCGTAGATGCCCGTGCATTGCACGGAACACCAAGATTGGGGGTGGACGGCTCCGGCAGCGGCCATCGCGCCAGATTTTTTCACGGTCTTCTACTCCTAGATGTGGTGGGGAGGAGATGAGGCTGATTGTGAGAGACAAGGAGTTTTTTGTAAATAGGGAACAAGTGCGGGCATCTTTTTGCAAAAATGGAGAAGCTTGGTTTGTGTGCGTCAGATCTAGATCTGACAGCTATTGGTGAAAGATGGGAGGCACAACTGAAGGAAATATGCCCTAGAGGCAATAATAAAGTTATTATTTATTTCCTTATATCATGATAAAAGTTTGTTATTCATGCTAGAATTGTATTAACCGGAAACATAATACATGTGTGAATACATAGACAAACAGAGTGTCACTAGTATGCCTCTACTTGACTAGCTCGTTAATCAAAGATGGTTATGTTTCCTAACCATGGACAAAGAGTTGTTATTTGATTAACGGGATCACATCATTAGTTGAATGATCTGATTGACATGACCCATTCCATTAGCTTAGCACCCGACCGTTTAGTATGTTGCTATTGCTTTCTTCATGACTTATACATGTTCCTATGACTATGAGATTATGCAACTCCCGTTTGCCGGAGGAAAACTTTGTGTGCTACCAAATGTCACAACGTAACTGGGTGATTATAAAGGAGCTCTACAGGTGTCTCCAAAGGTACATGTTGGGTTGGCATATTTCGAGATTAGGATTTGTCACTCCGATTGTCGGAGAGGTATCTCTGGGACCTCTCGGTAATGCACATCACTGAAGCCTTGCAAGCATTGCAACTAATGAGTTAGTTGTGGGATGATGTATTACGGAACGAGTAAAGAGACTTGCCAGTAACGAGATTGAACTAGGTATAGGATACCGACAATCGAATCTCGGGCAAGTAACATACCGATGACAAAGGGAACAACGTATGTTGTTATGCGGTCTGACCGATAAAAGATCTTCGTAGAATATGTAGGAATCAATATGGGCATCTAGGTCCCGCTATTGGTTATTGACCGGAGACGTGTCTCGGTCATGTCTACATTGTTCTCGAACCCGTAGGGTCCGCACGCTTAAGGTTTCGATGACAATTATATTATGAGTTTATGCATTTTGATGTACCGAAGGTTGTTCGGAGTCCCGGATGTGATCACGGACATGACGAGGAGTCTCTAAATGGTCGAGAAATAAAGATTGATATATTGGACGGCTATATTCGGACACCGGAAGTGTTCTGGGGAAGTTTCGGATAAAACCGGAGCACCGGGGGTTACCGGAACCCCCCCGGGGGGTTAATGGGCCTCATGGGCCTAAAGTGGAGAAGAGGAGGGGCTGCCAGGGCAGGCCGCGCGCCCCCTCTCCCCCTAGTCCGAATTGGACAAGGAGGGAGGGGCGGCGCCCCCCTCTCCTCTCTCCCTTCCTTCCCCCTCTCCTACTTGGACAAGGAAAGGGAGGGGAGTCCTACTCCCGGTAGGAGTAGGACTCCTCCTGCGCGCCTCCTACTAGGGCCGGCCGCACCCCCCCTTGGATCCTTTATATACGAAGGCAAGAGGCACCCCATAGACACAAGTTGATCCACGTGATCATATTCTTAGCCGTGTGCGGTGCCCCCTTCCACCATAGTCCTCGATAATATTGTAGCGGTGCTTAGGCGAAGCCCTGCGACAGTAGTACATCAAGATCGTCACCACGCCGTCATGCTGACGGAACTCTTCCCCGACACTTTGCTGGATCAGAGTCCGAGGATCGTCATCGAGCTGAACGTGTGCTAGAACTCGGAGGTGCCGTAGTTTCGGTGCTTGATCGGTCGGGCCGTAAAGACGTACGACTACATCAACCAAGTTAATGCTTCCGTTGTCGATCTACAAGGGTACGTAGATCACACTCTCCCCCTCTCGTTGCTATGCATCACCATGATCTTGCGTGTGCGTAGGAATTTTTTTGAAATTACTACGTTCCCCAATAGTGGTATCAGAGCCTAGGTTTTATATGTTGATGTTATATGCACGAGTAGAACACAAGTGAGTTGTGGGCGATATAAGTCATACTGCTTACCAGCATGTCATACTTTGGTTCGGCGGTATTGTTGGACGAAGCGGCCCAGACCGACATTATGCGTACGCTTACGCGAGACCGGTTCTCCCGACGTGCTTTGCACATAGGTGGCTTGTGGGTGACAGTTTCTCCAGCTTTAGTTGAACCGAGTGTGGCTACGCCCGGTCCTTGTGAAGGTTACAACAGCACAAACTTGATAAACTGTCGTTGTGGTTTTGATGTGTAGGTAAGATTGGTTCTTTCTTAAGCCCGTAGCAGCCACGTAAAACATGCAACAACAAAGTAGAGGATGTCTAACTTGTTTTTGCAGGGCATGTTGTGATGTGATATGGTCAAGACATGATGCTAAATTTTATTGTATGAGATGATCATGTTTTGTAACCAAGTTATCGGCAACTGGAAGGAGCCATATGGTTGTCGCTTTATTGTATGCAATGCAATCGCGTTGTAATGCTTTACTTTATCACTAAGCGGTAGCGATAGTTGTGGAAGCATAAGATTGGCGAGACGACAACGATGCTACGATGGAGATCAAGGTGTCACGCCGGTGACGATGGTGATCATGACGGTGCTTCGGAGATGGAGATCACAAGCACAAGATGATGATGGCCATATCATATCACTTATATTGATTGCATGTGATGTTTATCTTTTATGCATCTTATCTTGCTTTGATTGACGGTAGCATTATAAGATGATCTCTCACTAATTATCAAGAAGAGTTCTCCCTGAGTATGCACCGTTGCGAAAGTTCTTCGTGCTGAGACACCACGTGATGATCGGGTGTGATAGGCTCTACGTTCAAATACAACGGGTGCAAAACAGTTGCACACGCGGAATACTCAGGTTATACTTGAAGAGCCAAGCATATACAGATATGGCCTCGGAACACGGAGACCGAAAGGTCGAGCGTGAATCACATAGTAGATATGATCAACATAGTGATGTTCACCAATGAAACTACTCCATCTCACGTGATGATCGGACATGGTTTAGTTGATTTGGATCACGTAATCACTTAGAGGATTAGAGGGATGTCTATCTAAGTGGGAGTTCTTTAAGTAATATGATTAATTGAACCTAAATTTATCATGAACTTAGTACCTGATAGTATCTTGCTTGTTTATGTATGATTGTAGATAAATGGCCCGTGTTGTTGTTTCTTTGAATTTTAATGCGTTCCTTGAGAAAGCAAAGTTGAAAGATGATGGTAGCAATTACACGGACTGGGTCCATAACTTGAGGATTATCCTCATTGTTGCACAGAAGAATTACGTCATGGAAGCACCGCTGGGTGCCAGGCCTGCTGCTGGAGCAACACCAGATGTTGTGAACGTCTGGCAGAGCAAAGTTGATGACTACTCGATAGTTCAGTGTGCCATGCTTTACGACTTAGAACCGTGACTTCAACGACGTTTTGAACATCATGGAGCATATGAGATGTTCCAGGAGTTGAAGTTAATATTTCAAGCAAATGCCCGGATTGAGAGATATGAAGTCTCCAATAAGTTCTATAGCTGCAAGATGGAGGAGAACAGTTCTATCAGTGAGCATATACTCAAAATGTCTGGGTATAATAATCACTTGATTCAAATGGGAGTTAATCTTCCAGATGATTGCGTCATTGACAGAATTCTCCAATCACTGCCACCAAGCTACAAGAGCTTCGTGATGAACTATAATATGCAAGGGATGAATAAGACTATTCCCGAGCTCTTCGCAATGCTGAAAGCTGCGGAGGTAGAAATCAAGAAGGAGCATCAAGTGTTGATGGTAAACAAGACCACTAGTTTCAAGAAAAGGGGCAAAGGGAAGAAAAGGGGAACTTCAAGAAGAACAGCAAGCAAGTTGCTGCTCAAGAGAAGAAACCCAAGTCTGGACCTAAGCCTGAAACAAAGTGCTTCTACTGCAAGCAGACTGGTCACTGGAAGCAGAACTGCCCCAAGTATTTGGCGGATAAGAAGGATGGCAAGGTGAACAAAGGTATATGTGATATACATGTTATTGATGTGTACCTTACTAATGCTCGTAGTAGCACCTGGGTATTTGATACTGGTTCTGTTGCTAATATTTGCAACTCGAAACAGGGACTACGGATTAAGCGAAGATTGGCTAAGGACGAGGTGACGATGCGCGTGGGAAACGGTTCCAAAGTCGATGTGATCGCGGTCGGCACGCTACCTCTACATCTACCTTCGGGATTAATATTAGACCTAAATAATTGTTATTTGGTGTCAGCGTTAAGCATGAACATTATTTCTGGATCTTGTTTGATGCGAGACGGTTATTCATTTAAATCAGAAATAATGGTTGTTCTATTTATATGAGTAAAATCTTTTATGGTCATGCACCCTTGAAGAATGGTCTATTCTTATTTAATCTCGATAGTAGTGACACACATATTCATAATGTTGAAGCCAAAAGATGCAGAGTTGATAATGATAGTGCAACTTATTTGTGGCACTGCCGTTTAGGTCATATCGGTGTAAAGCGCATGAAGAAACTCCATATTGATGGACTTTTGGAACCACTTGATTATGAATCACTTGGTACTTGCGAACCGTGCCTCATGGGCAAGATGACTAAAACACCGTTCTCCGGTACTATGGAGAGAGCAACAGATTTGTTGGAAATCATACATACAGATGTATGTGGTCCGATGAATATTGAGGCTCGTGGCGGATATCGTTATTTTCTCACCTTCACAGATGACTTAAGCAGATATGGGTATATCTACTTAATGAAACATAAGTCTGAAATGTTTGAAAAGTTCAAAGAATTTCAGAGTGAAGTTGAAAATCATCGTAACAAGAAAATAAAGTTTCTACGATCTGATCATGGAGGAGAATATTTGAGTTACGAGTTTGGTGTACATTTGAAACAATGCGGAATAGTTTCGCAACTCACGCCACCCAGAACACCACAGCGTAATGGTGTGTCCGAACGTCGTAATCGTACTTTACTAGATATGGTGCGATTTATGATGTCTCTTACTGATTTACCGCTATCATTTTGGGGTTATGCTTTGGAGACGGCCGCATTCACGTTAAATAGGGCACCATCAAAATCCGTTGAGACAACGCCTTATGAACTATGGTTTGGCAAGAAACCAAAGTTGTCGTTTCTGAAAGTTTGGGGCTGCGATGCTTATGTGAAAAAGCTTCAACCTGATAAGCTCGAACCCAAATCGGAGAAATGTGTCTTCATAGGATATCCAAAGGAGACTATTGGATACACCTTCTATCACAGATCCGAAGGCAAGACTTTTGTTGCTAAGTTCGAAAACTTTCTGGAGAAGGAGTTTCTCTCGAAAGAAGTGAGTGGGAGGAAAGTAGAACTTGACGAGGTAACTGTACCTGCTCCCTTATTGGAAAGTAGTGCACCACAGAAAACTGTTTCTGTGACACCTAGACCAATTAGTGAGGAAGCTAATGATAATGATCATGAAACTTCAGAACAAGATACTACTGAACCTCGTAGATCAACCAGAGTGAGATCCGCGCCAGAGTGGTATGGTAATCCAGTTCTGGAAGTCATGCTACTAGATCATGATGAACCTACGAACTATGAAGAAGCGATGGTGAGCCCAGATTCCGCAAAATGGTTTGAAGCCATGAAATCTGAGATGGGATCCATGTATGGGAACAAAGTGTGGACTTTGGTTGACTTGCCCATTGATCGGCAAGCAATTGAGAATAAATGGATCTTCAAGAAGAAGACTGACGCCGACGGTAATATTACTGTCTACAAAGCTCGACTTGTCGCAAAAGGGTTTCGGCAAGTTCAAGGGGTTGACTACGATGAGACCTTCTCACCCGTAGCGATGCTTAAGTATGTCCGAATCATGTTAGCAATTGCCGCATTTTATGATTATGAAATTTGGCAGATGGATGTCAAAACAGCATTCCTGAATGGATTTCTAGAAGAAGAGTTGTATATGATGCAACCGGAAGGTTTTGTTGATCCAAAGGGAGCTAACAAAGTGTGCAAGCTCCAGCGATCCATTTATGGACTGGTGCAAGCCTCTCGGAGTTGGAATAAACGCTTTGATAGTGTGATCAAAGCATTTGGTTTTATACAGACTTTTGGAGAAGCCTGTATTTACAAGAAAGTGAGTGGGAGCTCTGTAGCATTTCTAATATTATATGTGGATGACATATTACTGATTGGAAATGATATAGAATTTCTGGATAGCATAAAGGGATACTTGAATAAGAGTTTTTCAATGAAAGACCTCGGTGAAGCTGCTTACATATTAGGCATAAAGATCTATAGAGATAGATCAAGACGCTTAATTGGACTTTCACAAAGCACATACCTTGACAAGATTTTGAAGAAGTTCAAAATGGATCAAGCAAAGAAAGGGTTCTTGCCTGTGTTACAAGGTGTGAAGTTGAGTCAGACTCAATGCCCGACCACTGCAGAAGATAGAGAGAAAATGAAAGATGTTCCCTATGCTTCAGCCATAGGCTCTATCATGTATGCAATGATGTGTACCAGACCTGATGTGTGCCTTGCTATAAGTCTAGCAGGGAGGTACCAAAGTAATCCAGGAGTGGATCACTAGACAGCGGTCAAGAACATCCTGAAGTACCTGAAAAGGACTAAGGATATGTTTCTCGTATATGGAGGTGACAAAGAGCTCATCGTAAACGGTTACGTTGATGCAAGCTTTGACACTGATCCGGACGATTCTAAATCACAAACCGGATATGTGTTTACATTAAACGGTGGAGCTGTCAGTTGGTGCAGTTCTAAACAGAGCGTCGTGGCGGGATCTACATGTGAAGCGGAATACATAGTTGCTTCAGAAGCAGCGAATGAAGGAGTCTGGATGAAGGAGTTCATATCTGATCTAGGTGTCATACCTAGTGCATCGGGTCCAATGAAAATCTTTTGTGACAATACTGGTGCAATTGCCTTGGCAAAGGAATCCAGATTTCACAGGAGAACCAAGCACATCAAGAGACGCTTCAATTCCATCCGGGATCTAGTCCAGGTGGGAGACATAGATATTTGCAAGATACATACAGATCTGAATGTTGCAGACCCATTGACTAAGCCTCTTCCACGAGCAAAACATGATCAGCACCAAGGCTCCATGGGTGTTAGAATCATTACTGTGTAATCTAGATTATTGACTCTAGTGCAAGTGGGAGACTGGAGGAAATATGCCCTAGAGGCAATAATAAAGTTATTATTTATTTCCTTATATCATGATAAAAGTTTGTTATTCATGCTAGAATTGTATTAACCGGAAACATAATATATGTGTGAATACATAGACAAACAGAGTGTCACTAGTATGCCTCTACTTGACTAGCTCGTTAATCAAAGATGGTTATGTTTCCTAACCGTGGACAAAGAGTTGTTATTTGATTAACGGGATCACATCATTAGTTGAATGATCTGATTGACATGACCCATTCCATTAGCTTAGCACCCGATCGTTTAGTATGTTGCTATTGCTTTCTTCATGACTTATACATGTTCCTATGACTATGAGATTATGCAACTCCCGTTTGCCGGAGGAACACTTTGTGTGCTACCAAACGTCACAACGTAACTGGGTGATTATAAAGGAGCTCTACAGGTGTCTCCAAAGGTACATGTTGGGTTGGCGTATTTCGAGATTAGGATTTGTTACTCCGATTGTCGGAGAGGTATCTCTGGGCCCTCTCGGTAATGCACATCACTAAAGCCTTGCAACTATTGCAACTAATGAGTTAGTTGCGGTATGATGTATTACGGAACGAGTAAAGAGACTTGCCGGTAACGAGATTGAACTAGGTATAGGATACCGATGATCGAATCTCGGGCAAGTAACATACCGATGACAAAGGGAACAACGTATGTTGTTATGCGGTCTGACCGATAAAAGATCTTCGTAG
This sequence comes from Triticum dicoccoides, assembly GCF_002162155.2. NCBI lineage: Eukaryota > Viridiplantae > Streptophyta > Magnoliopsida > Poales > Poaceae > Triticum > Triticum dicoccoides. The sequence goes on from NC_041380.1 coordinate 258,650,915, forward strand.
AATATGTAGGAATCAATATGGGCATCCAGGTCCCGCTATTGGTTATTGACCGGAGACGTGTCTCGGTGATGTCTACATTGTTCTCGAACCCGTAGGGTCCGCATGCTTAAGGTTTCGATGACAGTTATATTATCAGTTTATGCGTTTTGATGTACTGAAGGTTGTTCGGAGTCCCGGATGTGATCACAGACATGACGAGGAGTCTCGAAATGGTCGAGACATAAAGATTGATATATTGGACGGCTATATTCGGACACCGGAAGTGTTCCGGGGAAGTTTCGGATAAAACCAGAGCACCGGGGGGTTACCGGAACCCCCCGGGGGGTTAATGGGCCTCATGGGCCTAAAGTGGAGAAGAGGAGGGGCTGCCAGGGCAGGCGCGCGCCCCCTCTCCCCCTAGTCCGAATTGGACAAGGAGGGAGGGGCGGCGCCCCCCTCTCCTCTCTCCCTTCCTTCCCCCTCTCCTACTTGGACAAGGAAAGGGAGGGGAGTCCTACTCCCGGTAGGAGTAGGACTCCTCCTGCGCGCCTCCTACTAGGGCCGGCCGCACAACCCCCCTTGGATCCTTTATATTTGGAGGCAAGAGGCACCCCATAGACACAAGTTGATCCACGTGATCATATTCTTAGCCGTGTGCGGTGCCCCCTTCCACCATAGTCCTCGATAATATTGTAGCGGTGCTTAGGCGAAGCCCTGCGACAGTAGTACATCAAGATCGTCACCACGCCGTCGTGCTGACGGAACTCTTCCCCTCTCGTTGCTATGCATCACCATGATCTTGCGTGTGCGTAGGAAATTCTTTGAAATTACTACGTTCCCCAACAACAACATCATCACCAACTCAGGACCTGTTTGATTTGCAGGATTTTGAAAACGCATGAATAGGACACCGCAATATTACAAGTTTCAAACTGATATTACAAATGTTAGGAGTAATGTTGCACCTACGAAAAGGGAATTACTAGGAAGTTTACGTAAGAACTTTTGTTACTTCAGGTGGATGCAGCATTATCGTACAAACTAAAATCCACCGCCCTGACAAGTCACTAAAGGGAATTACTAGGAAGTTTACGTAAGAACTTTTGTTACTTCAGGTGGATGCAGCATTTTCGAGTCTCTGGCCACTTGATGTTTCAAAAACAAATTCAGCTTCTGCGGAGAAATGAGCTCCACCGTGTACCCGCGCGGGTGTGGCTGGGCACGAAGCATGAGTACGTGCACGGTGCACCTATTCTCTTCTTGTATACGTACACCACCTATGTGGGGTTGTGTGAGAGAGATACAAACCTAGAGAGATATAGTGTGTGGGTTCTTGAGAGTTTTTTTGTCGGGGAGGTCAATCAAAAAATTTAACATATGCAATGTGTGTGAAACAGAGTCCTGGATATAACATATATAGAGGGGGTGATCCACGAGAAGAGAGTGGAGGTATCATCGGCTTGAGGTGTCCATAGAATCAAAGAGAGGGATGATGATGATGTGTGTGTGTGCGCGCGCACGATTGATAAAGAGTGCCATCGAATTTGTGTGTGCCCACATCAAAGATATAGAGTGGCTGGCCTACTGGAACGTGAGATGGGACATGTGCAGTTTGTCTCTGTGGCATGGATACCTACCTGCAGCGCTCGACTATCGGTGTGTGGTGGGGGAAGAGGGAGGCCCAATTAACTATAGAGGTACAATGGCTGGTATATGTGTGGAGGAGGAGAGAGGCCTACCTCATTTATTAAGGAGATCGATCTGCCTCATGTATTAAGGGAGATCGATTGGCATCCATGCATATGTGTAGGAGATGAATAAGGCTGGGAGAGAGACAGAGCTAGAGTGTTAGAGGGGGTGGTAGTGGAGTTGCTTCTAACAAATGGTGGGATAGGCTTGCTAGACAAACGGAGGGCACGCCCGCTATCGGTGTCAAAACCGGCGGATCTCGGGTAGGGGGTCCCGAACTGTGCGTCTAAGGCGGATGGTAACAGGAGGCAGGGAACACGATGTTTTACCCAGGTTTGGGCCCTCTTGATGGAGGTAAAACCCTACGTCCTGCTTGATTTATTCTTGATGATATGAGTATTACAAGAGTTGATCTACCACGAGATCGGGGAGGCTAAACCCTAGAAGCTAGCCTATGGTCTGATTGTATGTTGTCCTATGGACTAATACCCTCCGATTTATGTAGACACCGGAAAGGGCTAGGGTTACACAAGGTCGGTTACAAAGGAGGAGATATCCATATCCGTACTGCCTAGCTTGCCTTCCATGCCAAGTAGAGTCCCATCTGGACACGAGACGAAGTCTTCAATCTTGTATCTTCATAGTCCAACAGTCCGGCCAAAGGATATAGTCCGGCTGTCCGGAGACCCCCTAATCCAGGACTCCCTCAGTAGCCCCTGAACCAGACTTCAATGACGATGAGTCCGGCGCGCAGTATTGTCTTCGGCATTGCAAGGCCGGTTCCTCCTCCAAACACACCATGGAAGAATTTGAATACAAGGATAGTGTCCGACCCTGCAAAATAAGTTCCACATGCCACCGTAGAGAGAATAATATTTCCACAAATCTAATCTGCTGACTTGTTTCCGCAACATGACATCATGCCATGGCTCGGTGATTATTCGAATTGTTTCCTTTAACTAGCCCCGCACATAACGCGAGGCAGTTTTTTGACACGTCTCGTCAAAGCAGAGATCATGTCCCCCTTATTACGGGATTCTCATCAATACAGGCGTGGGTAACCCAACCGTGCCATCGATTACGGCGCTTGGGGGATAAGCGAGTTTCACCAGGCTAGTGGGGGCGCATAGTTTCGGCCGCCCTTATAAAGGGACAAGGTTTAACCTTTTTCTACCCACGCCTTCTTCCTCCTTGCTCATCCTCTCTTGCACACTCGAGCTCCAACGCCCAAGCCTTCATCCTTCCCCTCAACCTTCTCCAATCATGTCCGGAGCGGGAGGCAAATGGATGGCTTCCTCCATTACAGAGGGACACATCAAGAAGCTGCGCGGGGCCGGATACTTGGCCGCGAACATCGCGCACCGGCTGCCCACTGCAGGGCAGATCGTTCCTACCCCTGAACCTCACGAGAGGGTAGTCTTCCTCCACCACTTCCTTCGTGGACTGGGGTTTCCCCTCCATCCATTCATCCGTGGTCTCATGTTCTACTACGGGCTGGACTTCCATGATCTGGCCCCGAACTTCGTCCTCAACATTTCAGCATTCATCATCGTGTGTGAGGCTTTCCTCCGCATCCGGCCCACTTTGGCCTATGGCTAAAGACTTTAATATCAAGCCGAAGGTGGTGGGTGGCCAACAAGCAGAATGCGGCGGAGCCATGGTGGGCAAAATGCCCAATGTTATATGGCTCGAAGGCTCCTTCGTGGAGACCATAAAGGGGTGGCAATCGGCGTGGTTCTACATCACCGAGCCGCGTGATGCCAACTAGGTGGCCACCCCCAAGTTTCGATCTGGAATCCCCATGCGGCTCACTTCCTGGAAAGAGAAGGGCCTGTCCTGGGGTCCTTAGGTGGAGCTGGACAGACTCCAGAAATGTATCCGGAATATGGCAGGCAAGAAGCTCAAGCTTGTCAACATAGTCCAGGTCATGCTCATCCGCCGGATCCTCCCGTGTCAACAACGGGATTTCAACTTGTGGGAGTTTGACCCGGCCCAGCACCAGACTCTGAGCGAGCTTTTCGACACAACGCACAAGGACGTCTGGAAGGTGCTGTTCAAAGGCGCCGAGGTCCCTCCCTCCCTCACCGAGGACCACGGGCTAAGAGTGAAGCGCCGAGCGCATTCGGTGAGTTCCATACATCCGGTAGGATTTTTTATTTCCCCTAGCTTAATCATGCGCGGGGTCTGATCTCCATGCCTTTGATAGGACTAGGTGGAGACGTCGGGGTAGATTAACTGCCCGGCCCCTCTGCCCGAGGACACTGCGGATGCTCTCCTTACGGAGATGCTGACTCCGGCCCCTTATAAGGTGCCGGAGAAGACCAAGAAGGCCAAGGGAACCCTGAAAGAGTTCCCGACGCCAGGTGTTATCAAACTCATCATCCGATAACTCTGCGACACACTCCTCCCCCGAAGACGAGGAGGAGGAAGAAGAAGATGCTCCCCCTTCAGTTGGGGGACACAAGAAAAGGAAGGCCGCCCCAACCGGGGGGGTCGAAGGGTCCAAGAAGGGAAGGACTCTCCTTCCGGACTATTCCACCACCGCCGCCGAAGGCGAAGACGAGTGGCTGCTCAGGTCCAAGCCCCTGGTGAAGTCATAAGTATTCGGATGCCAGAATAACTCATAGCATACCTTTGTCGCACTGCCTCTCCTAACGCCGAATTATGACTATGCAGACCACCGCGAGCCCGTATCGATGTATCGTCGGATGGCTCCCTGGGCTCGTCGGATATGGATAGCGATCCACTTCCGACCGCCACCTCCCCTTGCCCTACGGACAACGCCGAGGTATTGTCTCAAGAGGCACCGGGCCGAGGGGAGACAGTCCCGGAGGCGCCTCAAGGTGACCTTCCGGACTCCGAGAGCCGAGGGAGCAAGGCTCCCGAGAGCTCCGAGTTCGGCCCTCAGCCGGACACCGCGCCGGAACCCCTAGTGGTTCCGGACTCCGGCAGGCGGCCTCCTTCCAAAAGGGCAAAACGCCTGTGCCGGTGACCTCTGTCCATCCAGAGGCACCGGACAATCTGCTTGGCGCGCTTCGCAGCGCTTCCATCAACGAAGAGCACCGCACTATTATGAGTGCGGTGGTCCAGAAGGTTCAGTCTGCCAAGAGCGGACTGACTGAAGCCTGTGCCAGCCTTCTAACAGGCTTTGAGGTAAGTTTATGAAATATAGGAAAAATATTACCGCATAGACAATAGCCCCTGATGCTCTATTCGGTGTTCAAAAAGAAAAGCCGAACATAGGATCAAATAATATCGCAGGAGTCTAATATAAGTATGTCTATATGCGTATGCAGGCTTCGCTGTTGGCCTCTGCCGCACTTACTGCGGAGGTCGCCGCACTGAAGGAGGACCTTAAAGGGTCCAAGGACGAGCTCGGCCTTGCCAAGAGGCAGCTCGAGGAGAACAAAGGTAAGTAGTACCTAGTCTATGGATATATATATAAAAATAATGCGATTGCAAAATGACAGGATCATCGTAAATTTGCTAGGGGCCACAACGGAGGTGGCGACCCTGAAGCAAGCGCTATCCAAGGCCGAAAACGAAGCGGCCAAGGAGCGCATCGAGCGGGAAAGGCATGAGGCATGGGTGGGCGAGGTGTAGCAAGAGCTCCATGCTCTCGTGACAAAGCACGAGGCGTTGGAGCTTGACTTGAAGACGCGAGAGTCCGAGCTTGCCGCGGCCCTCGAGAGCGCAAGGAGTGCCAAGGCCGAAGCCCAAAAGGCCCTCCAGGAGATAGATGTGATGAAGAAGATAGCGGCGGGTAAGGCATTCTGTATGCAAAGCAAGCATGTGAAAGTGAATTACTTGTTACTTACCCGAATCCGGAGCTCTCCAGGAGCATTCGCAGATTTGCCCCGCAGCATGTCGGATGCCGCACAGTTTTACCAGGCCGAGGAGGGAAGCTCAACAGAGAAGCTGTTCTGGTCTCAGTATACTGGGACCGAACACCCGATGCCTCTGAGCGACCAGCTGAAGCAACTGGTCGAGCTGCACAAGGCGGCCGAACGGGCCATGAGGGGCTTTATAGTCCGGATGTGGCCTGGCGATGCCCTTCCCAATAGCTACTTCGGCCTGGTGAGGCGGCTTGTGGATGCCTGCCCACGGCTTGAAGTCATCAAGCGGTCCGTCTGCATCGAAGGTGCACGCCGGGCTTTCGCCCGTGTGAAGGTGCAATGGGCCAAGATGAACGCCGTGAAGCTGGTGAAGGAAGGGCCGCCGCAGGGCAAGGAGCATCGCCACCCCGAGATGTACTATGAGGGTGTCCTAAAGGGCGCTCGTCTCGTAGAGAACGAGTGTACGAAAGATATAATATTTGAGTAAACTCACTCATGCAATCATGTATTTATGAATACTTGTTCATATGCGCTATGCAACACTTGTTTGAATTTAAAATATTACCTTCTGTTCGGTTGTTTATCAAATCTGAGAGATTACTAGTCGTCGGCTTCTGCCCCCACGCCACGAGTGCTGGGGTGTTCGGGATAAACCTGAGCACTCTTGTTCCCATTGTTGGGTCCTTCGAGGGAGGTGCTCAGCACAATGAACAAGGCAATCGGACTATAATGCGTTATCACTCTCACTTAGCCGTAGAATTCTATAATTTTAAATTTCGGCGAAGCCCCTAGTATTCGGAAGGCCGAATTCGGGGCGTGATACATGCCTTAAGCCGGACAGGGCCGGCTCCTCGCTCTAAGCGGCATAAGTCTTTAAGGACTCGAAAACCTCTCGAACAGCGACCAATCTCTCACCTTATCATGAAAATCAGTTTTAGCTTTCTCTACTGAGGTGCTTAGCCCAGCAGAACTGGGGCACAATCGCAGTAGTTCTCCCAGTGCTACCTTAGCCGATATAGCGGAACGTAAGGTACCAAAACATGGGAGCCGGGCAAACCCAACTATTGACCCAAGACATGATTCGGAGCTGATGCATATAATGCTATAAGTTTGGGGTGCCGCACTGTCGAAAGTGTTCGGACTTCTCATGCTGTATTATGAGGTATGCTTAAGCCCCTAGCGTATTGGTCGTACCAGAGTGTACGGGTGCTAGATGTCATGAATGAACATATATATATATATATATATATATATATATAAGAATGCAATAATAGTCTTAATGCTATGCATTTTTTATTCAAAAAGGTGCGTTAAAGCAGAATGATACAAGTAGTGCGATAAGCAAAAAGTAGGACTGTTTGACATGTCCCTCCCAAGGGCAAGCTGAGGAATAGTATTAAAACAAATATTTCACTCGTTATCGTAATCCACCTGGGAGTTCCGAGGTGTGGCGTAGCTTTCTGCCTCCTTGGTTGCTGCATCATGTGTTCGACAATCACGCTGCCGGACAGGGTTTCCGGAGATTAAAGTCCTGAAAGAAAAAAATAACAAAGCGGGAAGCCCCTAGTGTGGTTTAAGCCGCGACTTGGGGCGTGCCGCCGTTGTGCCCCCCTCCCCGCCTGTGCCCATGGTATTTTTAATGCGTAATTATGTACGCGTGGCACGGGTTTGTCGTTTGGCTGGGGCCGGGGTGGGGGCCGCATTGCTATGCGAGCTCGGGACGTGCCAGGCGGTCCGGTTGCCGATTACTCCGGGCGTGCTTGAAGTTGTCCGGGTCCTTAATCGCCGAACTAGTGGATTGCCTTAAGAGGCTGCTTTGCGCTTCTGATGCGAGGGCTGCAGTGTGCTCCTCCGTGCGGAGAGAGCGCTCTGTGTTTCCATTGACTGTGATGACCCCCCGAGGCCCTGGCATCTTGAGCTTGAGATATGCATAATGTGGTACCGCATTGAATCTTGCAAATGCGGTTCGCCCGAGCAGTGCATGGTAGCCACTGCGGAACGGGACTATGTCAAAGATTAACTCTTCGCTTCGGAAGTTATCCGGAGATCTGAAGACCACTTCCAGTGTGACTGAGCCTGTGCAATGGGCCTCTACACCTGTTATGACGCTTTAAAGGTCGTTTTAGTGGGTTTGATCCTTGAGGGGTCTATACCCATTTTGCACACTGTGTCCTGATAAAGCAGGTTCAAGCTCCTGCCGCCGTCCATTAGGACTCCAGTGAGGTGAAATCCGTCAATGATTGGGTCTAAGACCAGTGTGGAGAATCCGCCATGACGGATGCTAGTGGGATGGTCCCTACGATCGAAGGTGATCGGACAGGAGGACCATGGGTTGAACTTGGGGGCGACTGGCTCCAACGCATATACATCCCTCAGCGCACGCTTCCGCTCCCTCTTGGGGATGTGGGTTGCGTATATCATGTTCACCGTCCGCACTTGTGGGGGGAACCTCTTCTGTCCTCCGGTGTTCGGCTGCCGGGGCTCCTCCGCGTCATCGCTATGTGACCCCTTATCTTTGTTTTTGGCATTTAACTTGCCGGCCTGCTTGAACACCCAATAGTCCCTGTTGGTGTGGCTGGCTGGCTTGTCAGGGGTGCCGTGTATTTGACACGAGCGATCGAGTATACGGTCCAAACTGGACAGGCCCGGAGTGTTTCTTTTGAATGGCTTTTTCCGCTGACCGGGTTTAGAGCCTTTGAATTCGGCATTGACTGCCGTATCCTCGGTATTATCGCTGTTACTGCGGCGCTTATGCTTGTTGTGACGTGACCTGCCATTGCCGTCCTTGGTATCCGAAGTACCATGGTTCGTTGATATGTTATTACTGCGAGCCAGCCAGTTGTCTTCTCCCGTGCAAAAGCAGGTCATGAGTGTCATGAGGGCTTCCATAGATTTCGGCTTTTCCTGACCAAGGTGCCGGGCTAGCCACTCGTCGCGGATGTTGTGCTTGAAAGCTGCTAGGGCCTCTGCATCCGGACAATCGACAATTTGATTTTTCTTTGTTAGGAACCGTGTCCAGAATTTCCTGGCCGATTCCTCTGGCTGCTGGATTATGTGGCTCAAGTCATCAGTGTCTGGTGGTCATACATAAGTGCCCTGAAAGTTGTCGAGGAATGCGGCTTCCAGATCTTCCCAACAGCCAATGGACTCTGCTGGCAAGCTGTTGAGCCAATGCCGAGCTGGTCCTTTGAGTTTGAGTGGGAGGTATTTGATGGCGTGTAGGTCATCACCGCGGGCCATGTGAATGTGCAGGAGGAAATCCTCGATCCACACCGCAGGATCTGTTGTGTCGTCGTATGATTCTATATTTACGGGTTTGAAACCCTCTGGGATTTGATGATCCATTAGTTCATCTGTGAAGCATAAGGGGTGTGCGGCGCCTCTGTACTGGGCTATATCGCGCCGCAGCTCGAATGAGTCTTGTCCGCTGTGTTCGGCCTGGCCGGACTTGCTTTTGCTATATCTGGCGTGACGATTATCGTCTCGCATAGTGGCGCGCCCTCTTGATCCGTAGATCGATCTTGCATGTTTTGCTTTGTCCTCCAATACGTCTCGCAGGTCTGGCGTATTTCCCCCTACCTTTTTATTTAAATGACGTCGGGGTGCTGTAACACCCTCGATGCGGCTATATCTCCCACGTGTCGAAGCACGACATAGAAGCATAACCGCATTGAAAGCAATATCGCAAGTGAGGTATAATCCTAAATGACTCAAAACATTTTTCTAGACTCAACAACGCCAACAATTCAACCAAGCAGGGAGATGAAAACCTACTCTCTGATAAATGGAAACCTACTCTCCGACTTAGAAGCAAAAAGAAACCTACTCTCCGATATATATAATCCTAAATGACTCAAAACATTTTTCTAGAATCAACAACACCAACAATTCGATCAAGCAGGGGGGCTCCTAAAGTCGGGGAAGGCTCTGAATACCAACTTGTAACGCCCTCGATGCGGCTATATCTCCCACGTGTCGAAGCACGACTTAGAGGCATAACCACATTGAAAGCAATGTCGCAAGTGAGGTAATCTTCACACAACCCATGTAATACATAACGGAAAGAGATACATAGTTGGCTTACAATCGCCACATCACACAATACATGAGTAAAGCATTACATCATCCAGATACAATCAAGGTCTGACTACGTAACCAAAATAAAAGAAGACTACCCCAAATGCTACACAGATCCCCGATCGTCCCAACTGGGCTCCACTACTGATCAACTGAAAAACGGAACAACATAACAAACACGGTCTTCATCGAACACCTCCTTGAGCTCGGTTGCGTCACCTGCACGATTCATCGGCACCTGCAAACTGGTTTTGGAAGTATCTATGAGTCACGGGGACTCAGCAATCTCACACCCTCGCGATCAAGACTATTTAAGCTTATAGGAAGGGTAAAAGGTATGAGGTGGAGCTGCAACAAGTGACTAGCATATTTGGTGGCTAACATACGCAAATGAGAGCGAGAAGAGAAGGCAAAGACATGGTCGAACAACTATGATCAAGAAGTGATCCTAGAACAACCTACGTCAAACATAACTCCAACACCGTCTTCACTTCCCGGACTCCGCAGGAAAGAGGCCATCACGGCTACACACGCGGTTGATGCATTTTAATTAAGTTAAGTGTCATGTTCTCTACAACCGGACATTAACAAATTCGCATCTGCCCATAACCGCGGGCACTGCTTTAGAAAGTTCATAACCCTGTAGGGGTGTCCCAACTTAGCCCATCACAAGCTCTCACGGTCAACGAAGGATATTCCTTCTCCCAGGAAGACCCGATCAGGCTCGGAATCCCGGTTACAAGACATTTCGACAATGGTAAAACAAGACCAGCAAAGCCACCCAGATGTGCCGACAAATCCCGATAGGAGCTGCACATATCTCGTTCTCAGGGCACACCGGATGAGCCAGACGTCGGGTTGGCATAGACCCTGGTTGCCCAGGGGCGCCGGACATCGCTCAGGTTGGACCAACACTTAGAGAATCACTAGCCCGGGGGGGTTAAAATAAACATGACCCTTGGGTTGGCCGACCCAAGGGAAAAAAGGCTAGGTGGCAAATGGTAGAACCAAGGTTGGGCTTTGCTGGAGGAGTTTTATTCAAGGCGAACTGTCAAGGGGTTCCCATTATAACCCAACCGTGTAAGGAACGCAAAATCAAGGAACATAACACTGGTATGACAGAAACTAGGGCGGCAAGAGTGGAACAAAACACCAGGCCTAAGGCCGAGCCTTCCACCCTTTACCAAGTATATAGATGCATTAATATAATAAGAGATATTGTGATATCCCAAAAAATATCCATGTTACAACATGGAACAAACTCCATCTTCACCTGCAACTAACAACGCAATAAGAGGGGCTGAGCAAAGCGGTAACATAGCCAAACAACGGTTTGCTAGGACAAGGTGGGTTAGAGGTTTGGCATGACAATATGGGAGGCATGATATAGCAAGTGGTAGGTATCGAGGCATAGTCATAGCAAAAGAGCGAGCAACTAGCAAGCAAAGATAGAAGTGATTTCGAGGGTATGGTCATCTTGCCTGATATCCCGCAAGGAAGAAGAACGAGTCCATGAAGAAGACAAACGGACATAGTCGAACGGATCCTCACAAACGCGACGTTATCGGAACTAACCCGAAGAAACAACACCGGAAAGAAGCAAACAACATAGTAAACAACCATCACATAAACATGTCATGATGCACAACCAGGTATGATGCATGTCCGGTTTAATGAGGCATGGCAATATGGACAAACAATCCTACAAATTAAGTGGAGCTCAATATGCAACTCCGTTGCATATTGACGAAACACCACGTGACTTGTTTAGTTCTCTCTCGTTTAGGTATCCAACAAAATTAAATGTTGGTTAGCATGGCAAGAGGGGAAGCAAAAGAAAACTACCTATCTAGGCAAGTTTAAATGAGGCCGGAACAACAAACAACAAATCCGGAAACTCCTCATGTGCATATATTAGGTTTGGTCCCGTTCTGCCCTAAACCATATTTTAGAGTTTCTAAACATGCAAAGTGAAGTCACCATGTTAAACTAGGCATTTTTCTACCCCATTTACATATAAAGTTTATTAAATTCTGAGTTACGGTTAAATAGTTATGAATTAAAGCATTTTAGCATGGCAATAGGCAAATTAAAGCAAACATCATTTTAAGAATTTTAAACATGCAAGAAAGTTGCAAATTATTAAACTAGACAAAATTCTAAGCAAGTTTCATATATAAATCATTTTAATCCGATGCATGGTTTATGAGTTATTATATGCATGATCTAGAGGGACTTTTCTATAAAACTGCCAAACACTGGATAAATAGAAAATTCGACCCGAGGAAAAAAAACACTACATGGGCCGAATCCTGTTGGCCCAACAGGAAGAGGGGATCTAGAGAGGCTTCTTACATCGGGGCTTGGCCCAGCTGGTGGAGAGGGGAGGCCGGGAGGGCGCTGGCAGGCCGGCCCACTCGGGTACTGGATCGGTCGTGCCCCTGCCGATCCCACTGGATCGAGGCAGGGACGAGCACGGTCAACGGAGGCGTTCTCCTTGCTCGTTCATGAAGCAGAGGATGCAGGGGGACGGCGGCAAAGCAGCAGCGGAATTCGGCGGATCTGGGCGCGGGGATGGAGCTCCGGTGGACTTGGGCGGCGACGAGGTGCTGCTGTTATTCCTGGCGCTCCACGGGAAGACGCAGCGAGGAACTTGGCGGAGCGGCACGCCGGTGTGGGGCTTCAGCCGAGGGTGGAGCTGCTCCCGCGAGGCACAAGGAGGAGAAGCAGAGGAGGCCGCGGGCTCCTGGAGGTCAGCTGATGGGTCTCCGGCGACGAGCTGCCGGTGGTGGTGCAGGGTGGTTGAGGAGGCTGACGAGCTTGCTCCGAGATGAGACGGCCATGGCGGGCAAGCTCCTATTCTTCCTGAAGAAAGAGAGAGAGACCACGGGGTGAGTAAGGGAGAAGAAGCAGGGGAAGAAGGAAAAGAGAAGGAGAGGCAGGGTGCGGTGTGGGGACGGCCTGGTCCTGGTGCTCGTCTCCGGCGACGAGGAGAAGCACGAGGTGATCGGGCGCCTCGAGCACACGATCGAGCAGGGAGGCGCTGCGGCTGGCTGATGATTGGATGGATGGATGGATCGGGAAGGTAGGGGAGGCCCTGATTCGAGCGACGAGGAAAACAAGGTGGACGAGGGGATCAGGGAGGATCCCGATATGGGATTTGGAAAGTGGCGGCGCGAGGGGGAGGATGGGACAGCCCTCCTTGATTTTAGGGTTAGACTAGTACATATATAGCATGTGGATATTTTGGTAGGGGCTACCTCATCCCTCCAATCGTAATCGGGCGGCCGAGAAAAATATGTTAGGTCCAAATGAGAAAACGGAGACGTTTTGTAGATGTTTGGGGATGATCCGGATCCAACGGTGACGACTGCTCGGGTCGGGTCCGGGGAAGTTTCGGACGCGCACGAAAGATCTATGTACGGCACAAAGAGGGGTAGGCTGGGCTTAGGTGGACTGTGGAGAGTGGGTTGGTCTGAGAGAGGAGGGGAGAGATGCAGCCCGGCACGATTTTCGGAGACCGAAAACATCCGACATTAGACCGGCTATAATGTCGCTATAGTTTAACGGTTGGGCTATCGAACGAACTCCGAATGCGATGAAGCTTGGTAGGCGGTCTACCTACACTATAATAAGACCGCACGCCAACTTTCAACCCATTCCGAGAACATTATCCGGCCACTTATAAAATAATATTTTGGACGTGCCGCGGGCACGTGCGAGTGTGGTTGGGCTCAGAACGGACAACGAATGGAACTGGGGAAACCCGGACGGATGCATGTTTTGAAAACATGATGATGCAATGCACATGATGACATGGCAAGATGCAACACGCAAGCAAATGACATGGCAATGTCGGCGAATAACTGGAAGACACCTGGCGCATCGGTCTCGGGGCGTTACAACACTCCACCACTACAAGAGGATCTCGTCCCGAGATCTAGGATGGCACCGGAGGAAAACGAAAGAGGAAGAGAACATGTAAAACTAAGTTGCTTCTTTGACAAACGAGTGAAACCAAAGAACCTTGCGAGGTTGAACAAATTCGAGAAAAGAATACAACGAAGGTGAACATAGTTGAAACCTCCATTGGAGAAGAGGAACAAGGAACCTTACTAGACCCTTGTAGGTTGAAAGACATAAGAAAAGTGTTACAATGGACAATAGGTATATGCAAGCACTCCGATTGAAACGATATGTATAAGGAACGATAAGGATCAATTACGACAACACTCCGGTTGGACATGGAAGGTAAAGAATATAAACTTTGCCAAACAAAAGCACTTGGATGAGACTCCGGTAAGAAGAGGAATGATAGAAATGACACTCCGGTTAAAACAAGATAGAGAAGGAAAAAGAATGATAAAATTTGGACGGCACTCCGACTGTAATGGAAAGAATAAGAATCATGAACTTGACAAGATGAGAAGATACTTGAATGAAAACATGACACTCCAGCTGAATGGATAAAGAAAGGAAATAACATGATCTTCACAATACAAGATGATGAGTGAAGAGAGCATCATCACAATGCCTCCGAAAGAAATGAAAGAATGCAATGAAAAGAACGGAGAAGAAAAACAACATGTTCTACCTCAAATGAATTCGAGAGAGCATCCTTAAAAAGAAGGATTGAACGGAGTTGTTGGGAAATCAACAACAAAAAGAACAGGCTTGTTGAGGGCTTATGGAAAACATCCCAAGAACTTGGGGTGAAAACCTGCCACAAACGAAAAGAATTGCTTGCTTGAGAGCGACGGAGAGATGAAAACATCTAAAAACTTGAGGTGAAATTCTGCCATAAATGGACACAATAGATTGGATTGCTATCAACAAGGAGATGAGAAGCTTATTTCGCCGGGAGGATAAATGAAGTACTTGGGTCATTTATAAGCACCATAAGTAGCAACAATCCTTAGGGAAGGCTTTAGGTGAAATATAACCCAAGATAAATCCAATGATGAGATTGATGGATTTAAAATACCTCATTCTTAACAACATGTGAATCATGACACATGAGCTCAAATTATCAAGAATGACATAATACCACCTCAAATGATATGGTAGAAAGAATTGCACTTCGAAATGCAAGATGAAGAATACTTGGAGTATAGATTGACGGATCATATCTTCGAGAGATATCTTGAAGAACAATTGAAGAATGAAAAGAATCCTTGATGAACCACCATGTAGTCTCCACGAAGAACTCCGGTAAACAAAAGGATAATGAAAAGGAAGAGAAGTTGAAAACACAAGGCGAAACCTTGTAAAGATTTAGATGGACCTTCGTGGTGACATACTTGAAAGAGCTTGGAACTACGGGAAAAGAAAAGATGAAACAAATGAAACCGAGAATTTGATGAACCTCCGGAATAAGGAATTAATCACTTGGATGGAACAAGAATAAGAATTATGTTATGCGTATCCTTCACCAATTTAAATTGATGACAAGCAACGAATTTTTGCACACTACTTATTCTCGTTGGAAGGATTAAGATAGATGTAGTGCAAACTTGGGAAGGTCTTCAACGAACCACCGTTAGGATTTGAAAGAACGAACGAATTGATATGAACACAAAGGAAGAGAAATCTTGAACAAACCACCGTAGAATTGAAAAAGAATGTAGCAAAGGCACAATTCACCAGGAAGACTTGGAAAATGAAAGAATATACTTGAGGGGATTTGATACAAGAGAACGAAGAGATCACGAGCTAATTAGAGAATACTTGAGCGATGCACCGGTAAGATTTAGAGAAAAAGAGCTGAAAGCTGAGAATGAATACTTCAGAGATGATGGGCTATGGAGAATCAAACTAAAAAGATCCTTGAATTGCTCCGGATGGGTGAAAATAATTGTCACAATCGAAAACAGTTATGAGAGGATGGCATCAAACTTGAACTACACATCTTGAAGAGAATGGAGCAAGATTTAAGAGAAACTCTTCTTCGGTCTTCAAAAGCAGAGAATGACGATGGGAAACACCACCAAGAATTGTTGAGGCACTCCGGTATGAAAATTAGAATATAAAGGTTGAATCAACAATGAAAGAATTTAAAAGATCTTGGAGGAATACATTTGACTGATGACAATTCATTCTTACGTCAAACTTTAGAAGATTTGAGAATAGCTCCGAGAAAATAGAAGAGTCCGGTAAGATCCTGGGAACAGTCCTGTGGGTTATGGGCCCACTCAAGAGCAACACAGTTGAAAAGATTGCTTGAAAAGAGAGATTGCACCAGTTGAATTAAATGGCTTGAATGAGATAACATCCTCAAAAGAACTTGAGTGAAATGAGAATGGAAACTTGAATCTTTTGAGATATCTTCGGCACTCCGGAACAATTGAATAGCGAGAAGTGGATGATTTAAGAGGTGCAACGACATGAGAAAGCATTTGAACCAAGGAAAAGATATGATCAACAAAGCTTGAATTGGATCCACCGGAGAAGAAAGAGAACGAAGAATGTTGAACTTGTAGAGCATCTTCACGAGAACCACCGGGTAAGAGCATTGATTGAAAAGAATGAAGAGACTTCACATCCATAAAAGGGTACTTGATTAAGAAATCTGAATCCTTGAAGAAAAAGGGTGGGAGGGCGGGAAAAACAATGACAGCTCGGGACGAATGAAACAAACAACGTTGAGAAGAACTGATAATTGATCTTGCGAATGTTGACGTGATCGGATCCACTTGAAGAGAGACACACCGGTTGAACAAGATTGGCATGACAATCTCGATTATCATGAAGGATTGGTATTCACATCAGAGTATGAGAACAACACTTAGAAAAGGTATGGAATCAACACTTGACATTGAAGCAACTCGAATACCACAACTGAAAACAAAATAAACAAAGGATTGGCTTGCAGAATAAGCTGGAACAAACATATGATAGAGATTCATCCGAAGTTTTCATGGTGGGGCCCACACGGGCTCGATCGTATAGCACCATCATGTACAAGGCAGTGCACATGACATACGAAGCGTCCCCGAGTCAGCATAGCCAAGGACTCTTTAAGACGCAACGAGACCACTATATAACCAACCGTGGATAGGCGGACCACTAGACGTCGAACCCCAATTTCATATCATACCTCTATCAAAGATATCCTAAGAGCTACTTGAATTCCCACTTATAAACTCCCAAAACTTTCCCGGTTATGCAATCAGGTGTTGGGGATACAGGGGAAGCATAATATCTCACCCAAAACTAGCAAATCCTACATCCAGCTGTATCCATCCTTCAACACATAACCAAGAAACCTTCGGAAATTGTTTACCTCAACCTTCGAAAAGCATCTGTTATACAAGTTATGGCAATACTCCCGAACTCCCGCCCCAGTACTGGGTGGCGTCGAGGTTATCTCACCAACAACTGCATAAAAGAGATTTTCGATGTCGGCAAAACTCAGGTATTCCAGAACTGCAACGATAAAATTGTGATGAAAACACCTCGGAGTTCAACTCCCCGGGACACTGCCACAACCCCTAAATGTCAGGAGGCACCAAGAACAATGTTCTCGTCACAAAACCATCGAAACGATTCCAAGATACCCGCGTGATCCTAAATTTTTTTTAGTGAAATTTGAGAAGAGAAGAGTCAAAACTCTACGTCAGGATGCCTCACCAGAGCGACGAAGGGACTGAGGAGTAAAAAGAAACCTACTCTCTGATATATATAATCCTAAATGACTCAAAACATTTTTCTAGACTCAACAACGCCAACAATTTGATCAAGCAGGGGGGGCTCCTAAAGTCGGGGAAGGCTCTGAATACCAACTTGTAACACCCTCGATGCGGCTATATCTCCCACGTGTCGAAGCACGACTTAGAGGCATAACCGCATTGAAGGCAATGTCGCAAGTGAGGTAATCTTCACACAACCCATGTAATACATAAGGGAAAGAGATACATAGTTGGCTTACAATCGCCACATCACACAATACATGAGTAAATCATTACATCATCTAGATACAATCAAGGTCTGACTACGGAACCAAAATAAAAGAAGACTACCCCAAATGCTACACAGATCCCCGATCGTCCCAACTGGGCTCCACTACTGATCAACTGAAAAACAGAACAACATAACGAACACGGTCTTCATCGAGCTCCTCCTTGAGCTCAGTTGCGTCACCTGCACGGTTTCATCGGCACCTGCAAACTGGTTTTGGAAGTATCTGTGAGTCATGGGGACTCAGCAATCTCACACCCTCGCGATCAAGACTATTTAAGCTTATAGGAAGGGTAAAAGGTATGAGGTGGAGCTGCAGCAAGCGACAAGCATATTTGGTGGCTAACATACGCAAATGAGAGTGAGAAGAGAAGGCAAAGGCATGGTCGAACAACTATGATCAAGAAGTGATCCTAGAACAACCTACGTCAAACATAACTCCAACACCGTGTTCACTTCCCGGACTCCGCCGGAAAGAGACCATCACGGCTACACACGCGGTTGATGCATTTTAATTAAGTTAAGTGTCAAGTTCTCTACAACCGGACATTAACAAATTCCCATCTGCCCATAACCGCGGGCACTGCTTTAGAAAGTTCATAACCCTGCAGGGGTGTCCCAACTTAGCCCATCACAAGCTCTCACGGTCAACGAAGGATATTCCTTCTCCCAGGAAGACCCGATCAGGCTCGGAATCCCGGTTACAAGACATTTCGACAATGGTAAAACAAGACCAGCAAAGCCACCCAGATGTGCCGACAAATCCCGATAGGAGCTGCACATATCTCGTTCTCAGGGCACACCGGATGAGCCATACGTCGGGTTGGCATAGACCCTGGTTGCCCAGGGGCGCCGGACATCGCTCGGGTTGGACCAACACTTAGAGAAGCACTGGCCCGGGGGGGTTAAAATAAAGATGACCCTTGGGTTGGCCGAACCAAGGGAAAAAAGGCTAGGTGGCAACTGGTAAAACCAAGGTTGGACCTTGCTGGAGGAGTTTTATTCAAGGCGAACTGTCTGGGGGTTCCCATTATAACCCAACCACGTAAGGAACGCAAAATCAAGGAACATAACACCGGTATGACGGAAACTAGGGCTGCAAGAGTGGAACAAAACACCAGGCATAAGGCCGAGCCTTCCACCCTTTACCAAGTATATAGATGCATTAATATAATAAGAGATATTGTGATATCCCAACAAATATCCGTGTTCCAACATGGAACAAACTCCATCTTCACCTGCAACTAACAACGCTATAAGAGGGGCTGAGCAAAGCGGACACATAGCCAAACAACGGTTTGCTAGGACAATGTGGGTTAGAGGTTTGGCATGACAATGTGGGAGGCATGATATAGCAAGTGGTAGGTATCGAGGCATAGGCATAGCAAAAGAGCGAGCAACTAGAAAGGAAAGATAGAAGTGATTTCGAGGGTATGGTCATCTTGCCTGAGATCCCGCAAGGAAGAAGAACGAGTCCATGAAGAAGACAAACGGACGTAGTCGAACGGATCCTCACAAACGCGATGTTATCGGAACTAACTCGAAGAAACAACACCGGAAAGAAGCAAACAACATAGTAAACAACCATCACATAAACATGTCATGATGCACAACCAAGTATGATGCATGTCCGGTTTAATGAGGCATGGCAATATGGACAAACAATTCTACAAATTCAGTGGAGCTCAATATGCAACTCCGTTGCATATTGACGAAACACCACATGACTTGTTTAGTTCTCTCTCGTTTAGGTACCCAACAAAATTAAATGTTGGTTAGCATGGCAAGAGGTGAAGCAAAAGAAAACTACCTATCTAGGCAAGTTTAAATGAGGCCGGAACAACAAACAACAAATCCGGAAACTCCTCATGTGCATATATTAGGTTTGGTCCTGTTCTACCCTAAACCATATTTTAGAGTTGTTAAACATGCAAAGTAAAGTCACCATGTTAAACTAGGCATTTTTCTACCCCATTTACATATAAAGTTTATTAAATTCCGAGTTATGGTTAAATAGTTATGAATTAAAGCATTTTAGCATGGCAATAGCAAAATTAAAAGAAACATCATTTTAAGCATTTTAAACATGCATGAAAGTTGCAAATTATTAAACTAGACAAAATTCTAAGCAAGTTTCATATATAAATCATTTTAATCCGATGCATGGTTTATGAGTTATTATATGCATGATCTAGAGGGACTTTTCTGTAAAACTGCCAAACACTGGATAAATAGAAAATTCGACCCGATGAAAAAAACAATACATGGGCCGAATCCCGTTGGCCCAATAGGAAGATGGGATCTGGAGAGGCTGCTCACATTGGGCCTTGGCCCAGCTGGTGGAGAGGGGAGGCCGGCAGGGCGCTGGCAGGCCGGCCCACTCGGGTACTGGATCGGTCGTGCCCCTGCCGATCCCACTGGATCGAGGCAGGGACGAGCACGGTTAACGGAGGCGTTCTCCTCGCTCGTTCATGAAGCAGAGGACGCAGGGGGACGGTGTTAAAGCAGCAGCGGAGGGCGGCGGAATCCGGCGGATTTGGGCGCGGGGATGGAGCTCCGGTGGACTTGGGCGGCGACGAGATGTTGCAGTTATTCCTGTTGCTCCACGGGAAGACGCAACGAGGAACTTGGCGGAGTGGCATGCCGGTGTGGGGCTTCAGCCGAGGGTGGAGCTGCTCCCGCGAGGCACAAGGAGGAGAAGCAGAGGAGGCCGCGGGCTCCTGGAGGTCTGCTGATGGGTCTCCAGCGACGAGCTGCCGGTGATGGCACAGGGTGGTTGAGGAGGCTGACGAGCTTGCTCCAGGATGAGATGGCCATGGCGGGCAAGCTCTTGTTCTCCCTGAAGAAAGAGAGAGAGACCACGGGGTGAGGAAGGGAGAAGAAGCAGGGGAAGAAGGAAAAGAGAAGGAGAGGCAGGGTGCGGTGCGGGGACGGCCTGGTCCTGGTGCTCGTCTCCGGCGACGAGGAGACGCATGAGGTGCTCGGGTGCCTCGAGCACACGATCGAGCAGGGAGGCGCTGTGGTTGGCTGATGGTTTGTTGGATGGATGGATCGGGAAGGCAGAGGAGGCCCTGATTCGAGCGACGGGGAAAACAAGGTGGACGAGGGGATCAAGGAGGATCCCGATATGGGATTTGGAAAGTGGCGGCGCGAGGGGGAAGGATGGGACAGCCCTCCTTGATTTTAGGGTTAGACTAGTACATATATAGCATGTGGATATTTGGGTAGGGGCTACCTCGTCCCTCCGATCGTAATCGGGCGGTCGAGAAAAATATGTTAGAAAGTCCAAATGAGAAAACGGAGACGTTTTGTAGATGTTTCGGGATGATCCGGATCCAACGGTGACGACTGCCCGGGTCAGGTCCGGGGAAGTTTCGGATGCGCACGAGAGATCTATGCACGGCGCAAAGAGGGGTAGGCTGGGCCTAGGTGGACTGTGGAGAGCGGTTTGGTCTGAGAGAGGAGGGGAGAGATGCAACCCGGCACGATTTCCAGAGACCGAAAATGTCCGACGTTAGACCGGCTATAATGCCGCTATAGTTTAACGGTTGGCCTATCGAACGAACTCCGAATGCGATGAAGCTTGGCAGGCGGTCCACCTACACTATAATAAGACCGCACGCGAACTTTCAACCCATTCCGAGAACATTATCCGGTCACTTATAAAATAATATTTCGGACGTGCCGCGGGCGTGTGCGAGTGTGGTTGGGCTCAGAACAGACAAGTACGAAACTGGGGAAACCCGGACGGATGCAGGTTTTGAAAACATGATGATGCAATGCACATGATGACATGGCAAGATGCAACACGCAAGCAAATGACATGGCAACATCGGCGAATAACTGGAAGACACCTGGCGCATCGGTCTCGGGGCGTTACAGGTGAGGGCTGAGCTTTTGGCTGGAATATCTCTCTGTCATGGCCACGAGGTGGCCGATCAGCCGCGTCATATGCCGGGGATGTAGGTTTCGGTGCTTCCTCCTCTAGTCGGGGTAGCAACCTGCACTTTGGGTAACTCTTGGAGGGGCGTTCCAGTTTATACTCCTCGGCCGCCAGGACTTCAGTCCATCTGTCAGCTAACAGATCTTGATCAGCTTGAAGCTGCTGCTGCTTTTTCTTAAGGCTATTTGTCGTGGCTATCAGCCTGTGCTTGAAGCGCTCTTGTTCAATGGGATCCTCTGGCACGGCGAATTCTTCGTCACCGAGGCTTGCCTCATCTTCGGAGGGAGGCATGTAATTATCACCCTCCGGCTCTCCATCTGCCGCTTTCTCAGGAGAGCTGGCTCCTCCATCCTCCTTCTCTAAATCTTGCTGGAGGGGATTGTTGTTGTCTTCGGCACTGTCTGGAGTGTTATTATCTCCGGTGCCGGTATCACCACTTTTGCCTTGGCGGGACTTAGAGCGGCGCCGCTGACGCCGGCGCTTGGGTTGCTTCTTGGAGGGGTCATCCTCCATTGTCTCGTTGCCATTGCCTTCTGTGGGTGTGTCCACCATGTATATATCGTATGACGAGGTGGTTGTCCAGTGCCCTGTGGGTAGTGATTCCTCTTTGACTCTCGTATCGTCGTCCATATCATCGATGTCTTCGGAGTCGAAGTCGAGCATGTCGGTTAAGTCATCGACAGTGGCTACTAAGTGGGTGGTGGGTGGGCGGCGAATTTCTTCGTCATCCGCATCCCAATCCTGCCAAACATAGTTCGGCCAGGACTCTCCTGACAAGAAGAGAGACTTTAATGAGTTCAGTATGTCACCAAAAGGCGAGTGCTGAAAGATATCCGCGGAGGTGAACTCCATGATCGGCGCCCAGTTGGGTTCAACGGGCACGGGCGCAGGCGGTTCGAAGTCCGTGGCCGGAGAAGGATCCGGCAGTTTGCCAACACGACTCTCGTGAAGGGTAAGGTCGATATTCGGCTCGATCGCCGCTGAGGGTGCGGCCTACATGACGGGGTCCATCCACCCATCCATGGATGGCGCAACTGGCTCCGAATTGAGGCTCGGAGCGGTTGCCGGTGCGATCTCCTGAATACAGCCCGATGATAGAGCTAAATCGTACTCATCGTGACCGCGCGGCGCACAAGGCAGGGGCTCAAATCCGTTGAAGATCAAGTCTCCGCGGATATCGGTCATGTAGTTTAGGCTTCCAAACCTGACCTGATGGCCAGGGGCATAACTTTCGATCTGCTCCAGATGGCCAAGCGAGTTAGCCCGCAGTGCGAAGCCGCCAAACACAAAGATCTGTCCGGGGAGAAAAGTCTCACCCTGGACTGTGTCGCTATCGATGATCGTAGGAGCCATCAAGCCTAACGGCGATGACACAGAGGAACTCTCAATGAAAGCACTAATGTTGGTGTCAAAACCAGCGGATCTCGGGTAGGGGGTCCCGAACTGTGTGTCTAAGGAGGATGGTAACAGGAGGCAGGGAACATGATGTTTTACCCAGGTTCGGGCCCTCTTGATGGAGGTAAAACCCTACGTCCTGCTTGATTTATTCTTGATGATATGAGTATTACAAGAGTTGATCTACCATGAGATCGGGGAGGCTAAACCCTAGAAGCTAGCTTATGGTCTGATTGTATGTTGTCCTACGGACTAATACCCTCCGGTCTATATAGACACCGGAAAGGGCTAGGGTTACACAAGGTCGGTTACAAAGGAGGAGATATCCATATCTGTACTGCCTAGCTTGCCTTCCACGCCAAGTAGAGTCCCATCCGAATACGAGACGAAGTCTTCAATCTTGTATCTTCATAGTCCAACAGTCCGGCCAAAGGATATAGTCCGGCTGTCCGGAGACCCCCTAATCCAGGACTCCCTCACCCGCAATATCAATAAGAGAGGAGATGGTTGCTTGTTGTCTGTGCACATGCGTGCAAGAGACGGGTCAGGAGGCATGCACGAATGATGAGGGGGGACGATGTGGCTGTGGTAAGCAGACGTAACTACATAGGAAGATCAATCGCCCTTTGTAAGAGAAAGGAGAGACATAACTTGTGAGGTACGTCGATCGATGGGGGGTAGTTAAAGTCGATCTAGGTATATGTTGGGAGATCGATCGGTATACATGCATGTGTGTGTTAGAAGCAAATGAGGCACGAGGAGAAGGATAGAGAGAGAGGGATGCATGTAGGAGGTGGTACGAGAGGCATACTATATCAAGGGGGAGGAGTGTGCGAGTACGAGAACGATGAAAAGAGTGGTGGGAGTGAGGCATGGACGGTGACAAGAGAAGAGGGGAAGCTTGTGTTTGTGCTAGGCACACCTGGCTAGAGAGGCATATTGATCAATGTGTGCCGTAAAGAAGGAGCTGGGGGGCCTACACACACCGTGGGTGAACGACCTAAAGTGAAAAGACGAAGTTGCGCGATGGAGCTAGAGAATGCTGAGGGAGGGTGAGAGGGATGCGGGCGTGTGCATGCACAAGAGAAAGTTAGCGCTAGCTACAAAGATAAGAGGGTTGTGTGGGTGTAAAAGACGAATAGAGATCATATATACTTCATTATAAAAAGCGAATTCAGATATTTGAAGAATTTATCATAGTGTTTCAAACCGACAGATGTGTGAATATATATAACGGTGATACACATGGTGTGGTTATGAACATGGTATACTACATTTAATATATTTTATCTCTACTCTTATAAAAAAACGGAGTTGTTGATGATGGTGTGCCTGCCATCCTGCATTATAGGCCATCTGATTTATATCTGGCGGATAGCAAGGAAACTATGATGGTTTAAGTTGGCAACAATCATGATTGTGGATTCTTATTGAAATAGAGAAACGAATTCAAATTTAGTTCAAATTGCAGCGGTAGTATAGACATTTGGAATGCACTAAAATGTTGGTATGAGTAGGTTACATGCATTATACAACAAGCGAAAAAAATTAATCGGACATAACATGGATTCATACTCCCTCCTTCCATCTATATAGGGCGTAATGAGATTTTTAAGACCGCCTTTGACTATTGACAAGATTAATAGTACATGACATGCACAATGTGAAAATTATATCATTGAAAGAACCTTTCACAGACGAATTTAAAGGTGTGCTTTGTGTAAGTTGCATGTCATATATCATTGCTCTAATATTTGGTCAAAGTTAGCATCGAAAAACGCATTAGGCCCTATATAGATGGAAGGAGGGAGTAGCTTTGAATAGCATTTGTATAGTAAAACGGGGCAAGACTCTCTCTTTGTGTGGTGTGAATAGTTTTATTTTTTTCGTTTTCTTTTTGGTTGAGGGAAGTGTGAATTGATTTGGTACGTACAAGTACAATATTACTACACGTTAGGCTTGTCCCTAAAATTCAACCCGCATCTTGTTATATCCCGAAAATTTAGATATCGTGCTCCCAAAACTGGCGCCTTCACAACCCGCGCCTTGCTATCCCGAAATTACAACGCGCGCGAAAACTCCCTCCAGCTGCCAAATCCCGACACACGAAATCCCCCTTCTAACCCTGAGCCGAAAGGGCCGCTAGTTCAATGGTGGGGGGTACTTTTGTAACACACCCTACATTTTGGACAAGCGCGTTCCTAAGTCATGCTTCACCCCCTTCCATCGCCCCCTTTTCGCCATTCGAAATCCCAGGCCGCCATAACCACTCCGCTCCAGCCGCGAAACCCCACCCTCCTCCGTCCGCCACGTCACCGCTGCCCAGCCGAAGCCTCTTCCCCGACGATGTCGCCCACCGTAACAGCTCGACGTCCCTCGTCCACCTACCCAGATGAGGATCCGTCGTCCATCTCGCCGTCCCGCCGGTTCAGCCACCCCATCCTCCACCTCCAAGGAGCTGCTCCGTCGATCACCTCGTCTATCGCGGCTGCTCCATCCCCACAGAGCCGCCTTAACCTGCTCCACCGGAACCGCAGCATCCTCACCGACTCCTCAGACGAAGCCGAGGCCTACTCGGCGTCACCAAAGAGGTTGTACACTCATCTCATCGCACCTTCTCCTTAACTCGACCTCCCGGCACCGATGGTGCTCCATCCCGCACCCCCATGGAGCGGCTACCTTGAAGCCGGCGCCGCGGGCGACATCTCCATGGCGGCTCTCCCCCAGTGCGAGGCCCCTTCGGCAGCGGCGTCCATACCAGCCGGATCTGCTGCTGCTGCTCCGGCTCTCACTTGATAGCTCGCTCGCCCAGCTGCTGCTGATGCTGCTCTCCCCTCGCTCGTGCTACTGCTCTGCTCCAATTAAGCCACACTTCAGTCGACTGAATCGACTTTTGGGTCAGTCGATTTTCAGGGGTTGGGGGGCTCACTGGAGTTAAGGAAGAACCACCTGCAACGGGGACGGGGGCTTGCCAGAGAGGTACCCCACTATCTATCTTAGGGTTCAGGGTGGGGGCGGGGGCCTAGAGGGCTGGCCGGGGCGGCGGTGGCGAGTTGTTTCGGGGTGGTGAGGTGGCGCTGGGGCCGGCGGTTCGGCCGGTGGTGGCTTGCGGCTCAGCGGGGGTGCAGGTTGAAGATGAATTGCAGGCCCTCCCTAAACTACATGTCAAGTGCCTCTCTGCTACCATTCCGTTCAGTTTCGACAGTAGCATTCAGATTCCACAGTAAATTTCAGTTTCGACAGTTAAGTTCAGAGTCAATAGTTTTTACCTCATCTATTGTAGTCAGGTGGTTTTGGTGATGTTAATTTTACATCATCTATTGGAGATGCTATTAGACTCCCACTTGAGATTGACGATGTCTGTCTTGTGCTGCTTCAGCCTTGACATCTTACGGCTCACTGGAGCTGCTCCAACGACAGAACGATCCATCACAACAGAGCAGTGCCCTGGACGCCGTAAACAGATTCCTCAGATCTTCCTCCACACCTCCGACAGCCACCTCTGCCTCAACTGCTTCAGCGACCAACCCAATGATGCTGAGGTTGACACGGCTACGGCAAAGAGGTTGTACACTTGTTGCATCACTTATTATTATACATTCACGTCGATCCATTAGGGCTATTTTGGTTCAACGGAAAAACATCGATCCACTAGTTGTTACCATCACTCTAAATTTCTGCAGGCTCTCTTACATAATCTCACCATATTTTTTTCGTATGCATGTCAGATATTGTACACAGTCATGCTGAACATGTAGAGAAAAAGAGAAGAGTTTTGCACGGCAATACAATGTCATGCAGACATCACTCCATGGTGGGTTCAATGGCAAACCCTCCCCACCCCTCTCCAGATTGTAATCCATAGGAAGATATCTGTTCTGAGGCGGATTCATACGCCGCTGACCATTCCTATTTACCTTGGCATGATGATGTTAGTCATATCATGCATATATTGCCTTACAGTGCCTACTTTTGACATCATATATGTCATCTGCTTAGTTTAGACATGTTCTGTAATGCCACCTGTTTAGTTTCTATATCATATATGGGAATTATGCAGTCTCATGTCTTTTAGCCAGCCATAATATATGTGAAATGTGCAATGTCATCCTGTTTAACCAGGCATCATATATTTGAATGATATCTTGCCCATCCTTTTCTTCATTACATTTCCATTTGTCGACAATGTTTGTACATTAAACTACTCTTCCTGTGAATCAGCCATTTGGGTGGGAGATGGAAAAATCTGGAGTGAAAACAAGGCCTTCAGAGCAGACAGTGCTACCTGTCGAAGCAGATCTCTTGTTGGGTCCCGATAGGTCCTCAGAGATGGATTCAGAGACAGATGACCAATCCTATTCCCCCACTGAGGTGTATGCTCTAACATGGCACGGTTATACTGCTCATATCATGCATACGGTGTCCTGCATTGCATAGTTTAGGCATCATATACACAATATTCAACACCATGTTCTTAGTTCAGACATCATATCGAATGCCCTAGGTGATGCATATAAATCACATATGTGAATTAAATGATGCGATCTTGATTACTTAGATAACATGTAGGTGAATTATGTCATGCGATCCTGTTTAGTTATTCATCATATCTTTGAATTATGTTATGCTATGCTATCCAGTTTAGATAGACATAATATATGTGAAATTATGTCATGCTATCCGTTTTAGTTAAACA
This sequence comes from Triticum dicoccoides, assembly GCF_002162155.2. NCBI lineage: Eukaryota > Viridiplantae > Streptophyta > Magnoliopsida > Poales > Poaceae > Triticum > Triticum dicoccoides. Next base: position 258,678,486 of record NC_041380.1, read on the forward strand.
ATATACATGTCAACTATTTCATGCCCTCTTTTTTCCACACTATCTATTACATCTGTCTCTCATACAATGTCTGTACATTCAACTATGTTTCCTGTTTATCAGCCATTTGAATTGGAGCGGGTGATGCCAGTATCTAGCGGACTAAAAACACGGTCTTCAAATAAAACAGTGCTACCTCTTGGTGGAAATAGCACCCCGGTTGTACTTGCACAAGAACCAGCCCTACCACACATAACCCAAACTCTCGCAGATTGTACCCCTACTACGATGGACAGAGAACCAGCTTCACCCAATCTAACCCCAACCCCAGCCGATAGTAACCCAGTTCCTGTTGACACAGCACCATCTCCATCACAGAGCTCCCAAACAAGAGCAGTTAGTAAGGCAGCTCCAGTGCCCAAAGGGTCAGTACTATCACGGCGAACTCCAACTCCATCAGTTAGTACGCCTATTCCTGTGGAGGAAGCACAACCAGCTAGTCGTAGTTTAGCATCTATCGCATTTGATGTTGTTAAATCGTATGTGTGTTTCTTCCCATCTTGGAAATATTATATTGAAGATGGAGGAAAATGCCAGTTGCAGGTGTTTGTCCAGGAGTTATGTGTAAGTAATGTTATTCATGGCAATTACTTTGCTTCGTCCCATACATCCTACCTCCATGATGGTTATAATACAACAAATTTTCCCATTTTTCTCTATAGAGAAGGACCGATTTGGAAACTCAGGATGAGGTAACCTGTGCTAATACCTCTGCTATCTTCAAGAAGCTTGGTGGCAGTATCGGAATTACCTAAAGAAAATGTACTTCACCGGCAAAGAAACTCATCAAATTCCCTTACGTTCTCCTGAGACACATTTACTGGATGATGACTGGGAACGCCTTGTTCTGTACTGGTCCCGAACCAAGAATGTGGTAAGGTCTATGAGCTCATTTTCTATTTTTAAGTATTACATTCTTGCGTCTTACTGTACTCTGTTCATGTAGAACAAGTGCCTAAACCTGAAGAACAACTGTTCTAATTTAAGATGCCATTGCTACCATAGGACATAGATATATGTTTGTTTGATGCTTTTATTATGTACTAGTACTTGGCAATAGAAGACTTCGTAGTTTAATCTTGTCCACCTTACTAATGAACTGGTTCACCGAAATGAGTTTCATATACTAGTACATGCTAAACTTGTTATGTGTCTGCTTGTTTCTTATTTTAGAATGTTGATAGAATATTGGGGAAGAGTGCCTTATTAAGCAACGGTAAAGGAAGTAATGCAGATAAGGTTCAGGATAGTGACACATCCTGTCTTGGTTTAGTGTTGGAGTTACTGGTCACTACCGCTTGCACAAGCTATTCAAACTCACTGTTTGAATCAGTTCGGTTTCTTGAGTCTCAACTACAAGCTGAAAGACATCGATCAGCTGTGCTGCGACAAGAAGCGGAAGGACTGCGGAAGTCCCTGGAGCATTCAGATGCATACTTTCTGGTGCAACAGCAAGCGTTGGAGGATTTTAGCGCCAAACAGGACAAAGCTAATCAGCTTGCTAAGCTTATTGCCAGCATGGTGGATACCCAGGATAACATTTCTTGAGCTCTTCTGAAGTTATTTCAGTTATGCTCTTGTTTTGCTGCCACGTTTATTTGCACTGGTGGCCAATTTTGACGGCCAGTGTATATGATATGCTGCTTTGTTCCCTATATTTGCACTGGTGGCGAACTTTGATGCCCAGTGGATGTAATATGTGTAATAGCCGTGATAGCCTAGCGTTAGTTGCTTGCTTATTTATGTCCTTGTTGTCTTGTTTATTTGTTTGCTTGTAGTCATTGCAGTTCTTTTTCCACGTTTAACTAGTGGCTGCAATAACCTATTTTTTTAAACTAGGCCACAATAACCATGGGCTAATATTTACTGTAGTGACACTGGGCCTCCTACGGGCCGTAGAAATAGTGGGCCTTCTACAGGCCGTAGAAACAGTAGGCCTTCTACGGGCCGTAGAAACAATGGGCCTTCTACGGGTCGCAACATCAATGGGCCTTATACGGGCCGTATGATCGATTGGCCAAACATGGGCCAATAACAGGCCGCATTATGGCCGTAAACGGGCTAGAGTTGGAATCGTCCGTTCATGGGCCGACCGTAACGGGCCATCATTAATAGGCCGTATTTGATGACGCTATGAAAAGGGCCCAACATATTAACGGACCACAAATGGGCCGACTATAACCACGGGCTGAATTTGGCCCACAATCAGAAAATGACAGTAACGGGCCGTAAGTAAACGAATGCTGGAAATGAGCCCAAGAATAAATGGGCTCTGAGAAGGCCGAAAGATAACATGGGTTGGAAACAGCCCAACAGAATAACGGGCCGTTAATGGGTATAAAGTGATACACTGTTCATTACGGGCCAGTTTCACCACGGGCCGTTAATGGGTGTAAAGTGATACACTATTCATTACGGGCCAGTTTCACCACGGGCCATTAATAGGCCAAGAGTTACATAGGGCCTCATATGGGCCGAAAGACGTCATGGGTCATACATGGGCTAGAAGTGAAAGCGGGCTGGAATCATATTGGATGGCCCAGATGACGCTACTGAGCCTAATTCGGATAGGGCGTAACGGGCCTTGGGTTAGCGGGCTGTAAATGGGCTATATGCGAACATGCCATTAACAGGCTTTCCATGGGCCGGGCCGCCACCTTTTGACCAAGTCAAACGGGCCGGCCTTTTCACAGGAATGGGCCTCTATTGGGCCGTGCCACGTGTCGACGTATCATAGGCGCCTATCTAACCCACTGACGAGCCGACACGTGTTTCGTCCGGCCAATAAGAATTTTACACGTGGAAATTTCCCATTGGTCGGGGCTGTTAACGGGTTATCGGATCCAAAACCTGACCCGATAGCTTAACGGCGTTCCGTTATGGTGGATACCACGTGTCGGTCACCCTTGACGAAAGAACTTTTGTGACGCGTAATTTATCGTCATGGAAGTGGACACTTCCATGATGATAATTTTGGTAATGTCATGGAACACTTCTACGACAGCACATGTATGACTATCTTGATTCTGTCATAAATTTGTCATGGATGTACATGCATGACAAAAAACGCGACCTACTGTGACAAACACGTATCATCACGGAAGTGTATTTTTTTGCAGTGTGATGCTCTCTTTATGTTTCAATTCTTATCTTTTATGTGAGCATCATTGAAATCATCATGCGTAGCTAGAAAGGCATTAAAGAAAAGTGCTTATGGGGAGACAACCCAATATTTACCCCTACTGTTTTTGTGTGTCCGCATGATTAAGCTACTGTAGTAATCATGTTTTATAGCTTTTGTTTCAATAAACTGCCAAGTAGAGCCTTTGGGGTGATCTATGGTGATAGTTGATTTGATCTTGCTGAAAAACAGAAACTTTTGCGCTCAGGAAAACAATTCTCATTTTAACAAAAGCGTGATAAAATACTGATTTTTTGGAGAAGATTAATGAACAAATTGCTCAAGTTGTCCTAATTTTTCAGAATTTTTGGAGTTATATAAGTATTCGAGAGCTACAGATTACTACAGACAGTCCTGTTTTTGACAGATTATGTTTTCAATGCACAGTTTGCTTGTTTTCTAGTTTCTATGGCTTATATTGCTTAATATAAAATTTAGAAATGATAGGGCACAGTAGGCATCATGTGAGAAAAATTATGAATATTGTCTTGACAGTACCTAAGTGGTGAATTGCTTTCTTATACTAACGGAGCTTACGAGTTTTCTGTTAAGTTTTGTGTTGTGAAGTTTTCAAGTTTCGGGTAAATATTCGATGGACTATGGAATAAGGTGTGGCAAGAGCCTAAGCTTGGTATGCCCAAGGAACCCCAAGGTAATATTCAAGGACAAACAAGCATCTAAGCTTGGCGATGCCCCAGATGGCATCCCCTCTTTCGTCTTTGTTTATCGGTAACTTTACTTGAGGCTATATTTTTATTCATCACATGATATGAGTTTTGCTTGGAGCGTCATTTTGTTTTATTAGGATTTTCTTGATGTTATTTAGAGTAATGTTTTGGATCTTTTAGTTCAATAAAAAGGTCAAGTATAGTCTTTACCATGCTTATTTTTCAAGTCTATATGTTGCTGTTTTAAAAGAAAGTTTGCTGTTATGTTTTGAATATTTGTGAATAGTCAGAACATGATAAAATATTGAAATTTTTACACAATGAGTAAAAATAAATTATATATAGTGTGGTAACTTTTCAGAATTTGTGGAGTTAAAGAAGTATGATTCCCCTTGCATTCTTTACAGACTATCCTTGTCGGGGGGTGCTGATTCCACCAACACCTATGGGGACAGGGCCCCTTTCAGTTCGGTGGGGGGCGGAGAGCGCACAAAGAGCGGATCGAGGCGGTGCACGCGGGGGATTTTACCCAGCGTCGGGCCGCACGGATGCGTAAAACCCTACTGCTGCTTGTTTGTGTATATTGGATTCTTGCTCAGGAGCGATGGACGCTGCCAGACTGAGCGTGAGAGTGTTCCTGGTGTTGAATGAGCCGAACTGGCTGAACCTCCTCTACGTTGCGCCTGGGCCTCCTTTTATACTTTCAAGGGGTCACCGACAGGTGGCAACGTAGACTAGAAGGGTAAAAACGGAAAAGGATGCGGTAGGTGCAGCTACCGCTACTGTGGATACAGTGCGCCCTACCTAACTCTGACGGCAGGGGACAAGGGCATTAAATGCCTGTCTGAGTCTCCTAAACAGTGCAAAAGGTGACCGTTAGGAGTGCCACCGTTTGCCATGATGGGCTTCTCTTCACCTCCGCTTGCCACCACGTACCCCTAGCTGCACGGCCTCCTGCCACGTGTGCTTGGGAGAGTCCCAGAGCGACACGTTAGCAGGTGTGCTGGAGCGCGGGCACGAAGTGGGGGTTTCCCGCGGCAAGTTCCTTGCCGCGGCCGTCGTCTCACCGCGTCCGGAAGCTTGTCGCTCGCCGGATCTTGCCGGGACGTAGGGCGCATCGCGGCAAGCTTTCTTGGTACGCCTTGAGTGGCCTTCCCGGCAAGCTCCTCTTGCCGTGGTCTTGTCTCTTCCCGGCAAGATCCTCTTGCCGGGGCCTTGGTTGGCCTTCCCGACAAGCTCCTCTTGCCGGGGCCTTGGTTGGCCCTCCCGGCAAGCTCCTCTTGCTGGGGCCTTGGTTTGAGTACTTTGTTCTTGAATGGTCTTCAAGGGATCCACGGAGGGTCTTGGCGGTCACCCGGCAAGCCTTGTCGCGGGGTGCTGCAACTGTCCGTGCACGAGTTCGGGATACTAGGGTACCCCTACTCTAGTACACCGACAGGAGCCCCCGGGCCTGGGCCATACACGGTGCTGAGCGCTGTTGGGCCAGGCCCAAAACAGTGCACGGGCACGCGCGGCCTAGGTCACGCCGAATCTAACTCCGTATCCACCGCGCCCCCCGCAACGGCCCGCGTCAATCGCGGTGTCGTGGGAGAGATCATGGGTGGTTGTTTACTTGGAAGGTCGAAACGTCCGCCCCGTCCCCCTTATAAGCAGGGGAAACAGGGGTATTTCCCCTATCTTCGCCATTTGCTGCTGCAATCTCAGAAACCTCCGCCGCCCTCTTCCGCTTCCAAAGTCGAAAGAGAGCAGCGCTCCGCTCCCGTCGCCGTCGCCACCACCAGCACCGTCGATCTCCCCCACCGCCTCCGCCATGCCTCCGAAGTCCGGGAAGGGGAAGGCCACGAAGGCCGCGACCGCGAAAGCTGTGAAGTCGACCGAAGCGCAGCGGCTTGAGGCGTTGCGGAAGGAGCGGGCCACTTCCCCCCCCCCCCTCCCGAGCTCTCCGCGGAGGAGCTGAGGGAGTGGTACTATCTCTTCTGGTCGACGGAGACGCGGGCGCATCCGCGCACAAAGGTACTCTCCGCCGTCGCCTGGCAAGCAGCTCCAGTTGGCGGATATCCTTTCTTTGTCGTGTTCTTCTACTGCGGGCTCTGCCCGCCATTCTCTGATTTCTTCTTTGATATCATGAACACCTACGGGCTCCACCTCCTTGATTTTACCCCCAACGCCGTTCTGACCATGGCAGTTTTCGCCCATCTATGCGAAAACTTTGTCGGAGTCCACCCCAACGTAGCTCTCTTCCGCCATTTCTTTATGCCTCGTGTTGAGAGGGGGGAACCTCTTGCCGGTGGGATCGCCTGGATCTCGCGGGCCGGCAAGAAGGAGACCTATCTGGAGGGGGAGCTCCGCAGCAAGTGGGACGAGTGGAGAGCTGATTGGTGCTGGGTTGTAGAAGAGAGCCCGCAGCCGTTCACCGCCCTGCGCCAAGCCCCAGCAGTGCGTGGCAATGACTGGAGCGCTCTGTCCGTGGACGACGACAAGCTGACGATCGCCACCACTCGGATCTTGCGTCTCAGGCTTGCCGGGCTGACTGTAGGAGCTGTCGGCGCAGATTTCCTTCGTCGGCGCATCGCCCCTCTGCAGGCGAGGGGGAGACCTGCCTGGGAATTTGGAGGCCCGGCAGATATCATGAGGTTGCGCCCAGGCCTCAACTTCAACTTCACTGTCATAGAGTTGGACGGGATACTCAAGGAGATATTCAAGCACGACCCACAGCATCCCGAGTGGTTCAGGTTGCCGGCAGGCGTCGTTCCTCTGTGCAACAACTCCTCACGCGACCGCATCTGTGCAATGATGCCGTTGTGTGACTCGCACGGGATCGCTCCAACTTGGCAAGAGCCCGCCGGCGACGTCGTGCAGCAGTTCTTTGATAGCCTAGTGGAGGTGGCGGTCAATGCTGACGAGAAGAAACTCCTCACTCGCGACACCACTGAGCAAGAGATGGAGCGAATCGCCACCAGGGCGGAAGAGGCAGCGGCAGCCGCGACCGCGGGTGAATTCGGGTTCACCGTGGAGGAAGCGGACGCGGTGTTGGCGATGAGTATTGCCAAATGGGAGCAGCCCGAAGAGGAAGAAAAGCTCGCTGCGCCCGACGCCGAGTCGAACGAACCCGCCGAGGGTGCGAGCGGCCCGCCATCTCCGAGGAGCTTGCCGCGAGCAGGGCCCGCAGCGCAGCCAAGAAGGCGCCTCCACAGGGTTGGCGACGTAGCAGGGCGGCAAGTGGGCCAACAGCCGCAGCGTCGCGCGACGCGCTCTACCGTGGCAAGTACGGTTGCCGTGGGAGCGCCTCCTGCCGCAGCGACAACTGAAGTGGGATCGTCTCGGGCTGGCGCCGCAGCCCCCGCCAAGCGGCCAAGGGATCCCACCCCTCCACCTCGTCGTGCCGGAGGTGGGCCGAACTTCGACCTCTCCGCGCTCAGCTCCGACGAGGAGGAGGAAGAAGAGTAAGATTCCCTTGTTGTTCTTGTAGTTCTTCAACTTGCTGGTGTTATCTTGCATCTGATCTGACCCATCCTGGACTCTCCCTTTTCAGGACTCTGGCCCAGAGGGCGGCGAAGAGGGCCAAGGCTCAGGTGGTGGTCATCGAGGACGAGCCCACTGCGACGACAGGAGGCGCGCCCGAGACCACCTTGCCGGATCCGGCCATCACTTCGCAGAGCAGCCCCCAGCGCAGCCCCCAGCGTGAGCATATGGTTTACTTTCTGCTTCTGGGTGCGCGTGGTTTCTCTTTTCCTTTGTTGACATCTGATCACTGGTTTGTTTGTGCAGGAGTAGAACAGCTTGATCAGGAGGGCGTGGTGATCTCCTCCGACTCGTTGTCTGCTTCGACTATGCCGCCAAGGGCGGACTCCCCGGCAAGGGAGCGTCCTCCGGTAAGGGAGGAGCCTCCGATAAGGGAGGAGTCTCCGGCAAGGGACAGCGCTAACGATCCGCCGGTGGTGGAGGTCACGACGGCAGATCCTAGCACAGGTAGCCCTTCTTGCCTGAAACTTTCCTTGTAGTCTTCTGCTGATTTCTCTTCTCGAACACTTGTTTGATTTCTCCTTCTTCTTTGGTCGTCAGACCCACCCTCCACGGATCCGATGGAGACCGAGGCGGGCGGCGAGGAAGACGCGCGCGGCAATACTGATGATGCCGCAGCCACCGAAGAAGGAGCCGGCGCTGACGTGCCCGCCGGTGAAGAGGCCACCAAGACTGCTGCTGAAGAAGCTGACGAGGGATCTGGCGATCGCACTGACGGCCCCGAGGCCGCAGGAGCGTCGGGCGCTGCACCGACTGCCGATCCCTCCGCCGCTGCCGCAGCGTCAGGCTCCGAGGAGCCCCAGTCCGGCGCCTATCTGAAGGTTGGCAAGGGCATCTTCATCAAGCTCCCCTGGACGTCGAGCTCCAGGGCGCCGGTGGAAGGAGAAGCTTTGGATGGGGAGGTGCTTGCCTCCGCCGGGTTGTCAATCGTCGACGCGCCGGGAAGCAGCAGCGGCGAGCCTGAGGAGGAGCGGTTGCTACGGAGGCTGCTGGCGCTCTACCGCGCCTGCCAGGTCAAGTTGGAGTCCCGGGAAGCGCTTGTCGCGAGGGCGAGCGTGGACATAGAGAAGCGCGCGGAGGAGCTCCGGGGTCTTCGCCAAGAAACTCTCCGGGCCTTGGCGGAGGAGCGGGAGCATCTTGCTGAGGAGCGGAAGGCCTTCCTCCTCGAGAAAGCTGAGGCCGAAGAGCAGCAGCGGCTCACCGGCGAGAAGCTGTACGCGCGAGAAGGCGAGCTGACTCAGCGGAAAGTGAACCTCGACAGCCACGAAGAGGAGCTTGCCGCGCGCGAACGGGCACTTGGCGGGACACTTCAAGAGGCAAAGGATACGGCTGCGGCTGCCGAGGCTGCCAAGAAAGAATTGGAATTAAAGGTGGCGCAGCTAGAAGCTGATCTGAAGGTTGGTGGCAAAGAGCTTGCCGCGCTCAAGCTAGAGCGCGAGAAGGACGCCCTTACCCACGGTGAGTTGCAGGGCCAACTCTCCGAGAAGGGCAAAGAGCTGCGTGTCGCCAAGGATTCCAACGCCGATCTGGAGTTGAAGCTGGCCACCTTGATGGAGACGTTGGACAGCGCTAGGAAACGGGAGGCAGACTTGAAGAAAGACATCAAGGCCAACGATGCGCTGCTGGCGAGGGCCGCCGAAACCCAGAATCTCCTCAGAGATACCGTGGAGCTCTGGACGGAGGGCCTTGTGAATATTGCTGTAGTCATCGAAGAGGAGCTAGTGCATTTGGGGGTGGAAGGCTTCGGGTACTCCTCCGACGAGAACCTCCAACCCAGCGCCAAGCTCACTCTGTTCTTCAAAGGCGTGGCGGCGGCGCTCCAGCAACTCCGGGAACGGATCCCAAAGCAGTTGGCCGACAAGTCATGCTCGATTTGTGCTGGAGTTCTGGAGAAGGTGCTGGTGAAGGTGGCCTTCCGCAATCCGGGCCTCAACCTCACCAACGTCCTCAAGAAGCTGCCGACGGACGCTGATCTCGACGCACTTAAGGCCCTCGTCACACCCATTGTGGACAGGGTGAACGAGGTCAAAAGGGTCGACGGCGGCCGCGTAGATTAGGCCGTCCGTTTCCTTCTTTCCTTGTCGCTGCCAGCCATGTCATGGGAACACTTTATTAGAGGCGCGACAAGTTATTTTCGTAATATAACTCTATCTTAGGCAAAAAATTGATGTGTTACTTCCTTTACTCGACTCTTGGCTTTGTATGGTCCTGCCCTACGCTTTCTAGGGAAACTTGCCGGTGCAGGTACCCTTGCCGCGAGCACCGAGTGCGGAACTTCAGCAGCCTACTGGCGGGATCGCTACCGACAAGCAACCTTGTCGCAACTAGTTGCAGCTCACTTAAGTTGTTGAGCGGACTCGAAACAAAGTAAGGGCGCTAGCGGCTCACTTAAGTTGCTGAGCGGACTCGAAGCAAAGTAAGGGCGCTAGCAGCTCACCTAAGTTGTTGAGCGGGCTCGAAACAAAATAAAGGCGCAACTAGCTACGAGTTGGTTCCTCCGCGCACAGGTTTTCCATACAAAGCACGGTCGTTCAAGGAAAATAACTCGAAAACAACAAAAAAACTGATTGCTCAAGCTTTAGCAACTTAGCTTTTCTGTCGTCTGCTTCCCGGCAAGGAGAAACTTTCTTGAACGGCCTGGTCCACACCATTATCTCCTCCTTCCCTCCCCGGTAAATCTTGTGGGCGAGGGAACCTTCCTTCTTTTTGAGAAAGAAACAGAGAAATAAAGTAATGATATGGAGCCTCGGGCTCGTTATTGCCTACCGGGGTCTAGTGCTGCACAAAGTGTCAGATAATATATGCGAAAAAGGATTATAGCATAAAAGAAAGCTGACAAGATGTGCGGGGCACATGAACTTTACTAGTGCACGGGGTCTGCGCCCGGCTCTGTACAAAGGATTACATGCAACAGCGGCAAGACTTGTACAGAAAGGTGGTTGCCGGACAGGGTCCGACAACCGCGCCTTATGGGTAAAACTTACGAAGATGCTCGATGTTCCAGGAGTTGCTCACCGGAATGCCATCTTCGGTCTCAAGGCGGACAGCGCCGGGCCTAGTGACTCGTTTCACCCGATAAGGGCCTTCCCACTTCGGCGTCAACTTGTTGGAATTCTTGGCCGACTGAACGCGCCGAAGAACAAGGTCGCCTTCCTCGAGACTCCTGGCATTGACTCTGCGGCTATGGTAGCGGCGCAGAGCTTGCTGGTAGCGAGCGGCTCGCACAGCAGCCTGGAGACGGTCTTCCTCAAGGAGCAGCGCGTCATCTTGCCGCAGCTGCTCTTGCTCGAGCTCATCATAAGCGAGCACTCGAGGTGACCCGTATACGAGTTCCGTGGGGAGAACTGCCTCCGCTCCATAGACTAGAGCGAAGGGTGTCTGGCCAGTGGCTCGATTTGGCGTCGTCCTGATCGACCAAAGAACCACCGGCAGCTCCTCGATCCAGTTTCTTCCGCACTTGTGCAGCTTGTCGAAAGTTCTGGTCTTGAGGCCTCGCAGCACTTCAGCGTTTGCCCTCTCCGCTTGACCGTTGCTTCTCGGATGAGCAACAGAAGCGAAGTAGACCTTGGCGCCAAGATCTTGGACGTACTGCATGAAGGTGTGGCTCGTAAACTGTGTGCCATTGTCGGTGATGATCCTGTTAGGGATCCCGAAACGGCAAACAATCGACCTGAAGAACTTGACTGCTGACTATGCTGTCACCTTCCTCACTGGTTCCACTTCCGGCCACTTTGTGAACTTGTCGATTGCAACGTACAAGAACTCAAAGCCCCCGACAGCTCGGGGGAAGGGGCCGAGGATGTCGAGCCCCCAGACCGAAAATGGCCAGGATAAAGGGATCGTCTGGAGAGCTTGAGCTGGCTGGTGTATCTGTTTGGAATGGAACTGGCACGCTTCACACTTGGTTACTTGTGCAGTTGCATCCTGGAGGGCTGTCGGCCAGAACAAGCCTTGTCGGAATGCTTTTCCGACAAGTGCTCTTGCGCCAATGTGGTGACCACATATGCCTCCATGTATCTCTGCCAACAGCTGTTGTCCATCTTCCCGGCGAATGCACTTCAATTTCACACCGTTGAGTCTTATTCTGTACAGTGTGCTGTCGACAAACTTGTACATACTTGACTGCCGGGATACTTTTTCAGCTTCTTCTTGCTCTTCGGGAAGCTCTCCTGTCTGAAGGAAACGGACAATTTGCTGCGCCCATGCTGGAGCTTGCGGCTCGACAACAAGGACTAAAGGCATATCTGTTGCTGCGGGAACATCCGCTTCTACGGCAAGAACCTGCGGCTCTGCCGGAGCGTGATATTCCCTGGCAAGCTTGCCGGAGCAGAACTTGCCGGGAGCGTTTGCTTCGACGGAACAAACCATAAGGTTTGCCAGAGTAGACTGCCCCTCAGCATCCTTGGTGTTGATCTTGGGGACTTTCTTGGCGGCGGCTTCGGGGAGCTCTGCCGGAAAGTAGTCACCGGAAACCAACTTCCTCTTTTTGCTTGGTCCAGTTGATGGTGTCACGGATGGTTGAGTCAGCTTGAGCACAAAAATCCCTGGTTCCACAGGTATCTTTAGTGCCGCGCACTTTGACAGGCCGTCAGCAATATCGTTCTGAGCTCGTGGAACGTGTTCCATTTGCAGGCCGTCAAAGTGTGCTTCTAGCTTTCTCACTTCATCAACATAAGCTTCCATCAATGGACTCTGGTAGTTCTTGTTCACTTGGCGGACGACAAGCTGTGAGTCACCCCTGATAATGAGCTTCTTGATCCCAAGGTCGGCTGCGATTCTGAGACCGGCAAGCAATCCTTCATACTCTGCAGTATTGTTGGTGGCTTGCTCTTTGGGAAAGTGCATCTGGACTACGTACTTGAGGTGCTCTCCGGTGGGTGCGATAAGCAGCACGCCAGCACCGGCGCCTTGCAGCGAGAAGGCACCATCAAAGTACATCAGCCACTCTTTGCTTGACTCCTTGACGGGGATGCTTGTCTCTGGAATTTCTTCATCTGGAGTTGGCGTCCACTCTGCTATGAATTCTGCCAATGCCCTGCTTTGGATTGTTGCAGTGCTCTCAAACTTGAGGCCAAAGCTTGACAGTTCCAAAGCCCACTCGACAATCCTGCCTGTTGCTTCTGGATTCTGCAGTATCCTCTTCAGCGGAAAGCGAGTGACGACTGTGATCTCGTGTGCCTGGAAGTAATGGCGCAGCTTTCTCGAGGCCATGAGAAGGCCCAAAAGCAATTTTTGCACACCAGAGTACCTCGACCTAGCCCCCTGGAGAAGGGAGCTGACAAAGTAAACTGGGCGTTGCACCATCTTCTTCTGCACGTCCTTGCACGTCTGCGCAGATCCATCTTTATCGGGACCAGAGCTTGCCGGACCAGATCTTGCCGGACCAGAGCTTGCCGGAGAAGCCCCCTGCTTGTCGCTGGATTCACTTGCCGCGGTTGCTGGCTCATCGTCCACCTCCCTCTCCGCTACTAACGCAGCACTAACCACTTGATTGGTTGCCGCTAGGTACAGCAGCAACTTCTCTTGTGGCTTAGGTGCGACAAGTATTGGAGTGGAGGACAGGTACCTCTTCAAGTCCTGCAGCGCAGCCTCCGCTTTTGGAGTCCATTTCATTGGACCTGCCTTTTTCAATATTTTGAAAAACGGCAGGGCGCGCTCAGCAGACTTAGAGATAAACCTGCTGAGAGCAGCCACGCAACCGGCAAGCCGCCGCACATCCTTGACGCGCTTCGGTGCTTCAATCTGCTCGATGGCCTTAATCTTGTCGGGATTGGCTTCAATTCCCCGTTGAGACACAAAGAACCCGAGAAGCTTGCCGGAAGGGACTCCAAACACGCACTTCTCGGGGTTGAGCTTGAGGTTGATCTTGCGCAGATTTGCAAAAGTTTCTTCTAAATCTTGGATCAGGGTAGCCTTGTCCTTGCTCTTGACCACTATATCATCCATGTAGGCTTCCACATTTCTGTGTATCTGTGTCTCAAAAGCGACATGGACTACCCTTGCAAATGTTGAACCAGCATTCTTCAACCCAAATGGCATCCGTACAAAACAGTATGTGCCACAAGGGGTGATAAATGAGGTTTTCTCCTCATCCTCTTCTGCCATTTAGATTTGATGGTATCCTGAATACGCATCAAGAAATGAAAGCAAATCACATCCAGCTGTGGAGTCAACAATCTGGTCAATGCGCGGCAAGGGAAATGGATCTTTGGGACAAGCTTTATTGATATCAGTGAAGTCTATACAAAGCCTCCATTCCCCGTTCGCCTTCCGCACGACTACAGGATTGGCCAACCACGTGGGATGGAGAACTCCTCTGACAAGGCCTGCTGCTTCCAATTTCCTGATCTCTTCTGCAATGAACTCTTGGCGCTCCACTGCCTGCTTCCTCACTCTCTACTTGACGGGCCGCGCATGAGGACAGACGGCAAGGTGGTGCTTGATTACTTTTCTGGGAACACCGGGGATATCTGACGGTTGCCATGCAAACACGTCGACATTCGCCCGCAGGAAAGCAATGAGTGCGCTTTCCTATTTGGGGTCAAGCGTGGCACTGATGGTGAAGGTACCACCAGTGCCGTCCTCCTTGGCGGACACCTTCTTGGTCTCGGGTGGAGCCGCCATCGTCTTCTTGCACTTGCCGGTGGAGCTCGATGGTGCGTCCTCGACGGTAGCGCGGCACTCCGAAGAGGTGCGCTTGCCGGAGTGGGCATCAGAGCTCTTGCCGGACTTGGCCTTCTTCTTCCCCCCGGGAGCTTCAGCAGCAAGCGTGTGGTGATCAGCTGCGGCTGCTGCTTCCCGGTAGATCTTGTCGGCGCAGATAAGGGCATCCTTCTTGTCGCCGGGGACAGAGATGACACTTATCGGGCCTGGCATTTTGAGCACGTTGTATGCATAGTGAGAGGCTGCCATAAACTTGGCGAGCCCTGGACGGCCAAGGATCCCATTGTAGGGTAATGGAAAATCGGCAACGTCAAATGTGACCCTCTCAGTTCTGAAATTCAGCTCGCTGCCAAATGTGACTGGCAGCGTGACCTTCCCTTTCGGCTTGCTCCTTCCCGGGTTGATTCCTTGGAATGTGCCGGTCTCTTCGAGCTCGCTGTCAGGGATCTGGAGTTTGTGAAGGACCGCGGAGGAGATGAGATTCAAGCCGGCCCCGCCGTCAACTAGCATCTTTGTGACCTTGAGGTTGCGGATAGTTGGTGAAACCAACATCGGCAAGCACCCGACCGCAGTTATGCGATCAGGGTGATCCCCAATGTCGAAGATGATAGGCGTGCTGGACCATTTCAGGGGCTTGCGTGACTCTATGGATGGCTCCGCTGCATTCACTTCCCGCATCCACTGCTTGAGCTGGCGGTGCGAAGTATGCAGAGAGGCGCCACCATCAACGAACAGGACCTCTGTGGCTTTCTGAAATTCCTGCTCATCGGCCTCATCATCATCCACGTCTTCGTCATCGTCGTCATCTTCATCCTTGTCGCGGCCGCGGGGAGGTCTGTCTCCTAGCCGTTGTTTGGCCTTGCCGCGGCGTCCTCCCCGGCCGGGGCGTTTCTTGCCGGATCCACCAGTTCCTTCCTGGGCCTTCACTTTGTCGCGTCGCTCGTATTCAGCTTTCTGCTGCTCAGCAAGCTGTTTGACCTTCTTGCAGTTCTGGAGATCGTGACCCTTGGTGCGGTGAATCTTGCAATACTGCCTGCCGGAGCTGTCCTGCTTGTCGGCGGCCGCCACCGGATGGGCCTCCTTGTCGGAGCCACCAGCCTTAGCTTCCTTGGCGCCACCTCCATTGCCGGTCTGCTCGACAGCTAGCACTTCCTTACCCTTATTCCTTCTGTTGTTCCGCCGCCGGCCTTTCCTTGCCGGGGCGGCATCCTCACTGTCAGATCCTCCTGCTCCTGTACTCTCTCCGGGGAGCCTCCTCCCCTCTTCAGCGCGTGCACACTTGTCAGCCAGGGCATAAAGCTCGCTGACATCTCTGATCTTACACATCGCCATCTCCTCCCTCATCCTTCGGTTTCGCACGTTCTGATGGAACGCGCTGATGATCGCGGCGGGGTGGACGTCTGGGATGTTGTGCTGTACACGGCTGAATCTCTAAATGTACTTGCGCAATGGCTCTCCTTCCTTCTGGGCGAGCAGATGAAGATCGCTCTCTTGGCCATGTGGCTTGTGGCCGCCTGTAAAGGCGCCGACAAACTGATGGCACAAATCAGCCCAGGAGGATATGGAGTTGTCTGGCAAGTGCATGAGCCAGGATCTGACATTGGGCTTGAGCACCAGCGGGAAGTAGTTGGCAAGGATCTTGTCATCTCGCCCCCCGGCAGCCTGCACCGCAATGGTGTAGATGCTGTGGAACTCCGACGGATGCGTCTTGCCGTCGTACTTCTCCGGCACGTCTGGCTTGAAATTCTTTGTGCTGGGCCACTGGACTTGCCGCAGCTCACGGGTGAACGCAGAACAACCTATCGCGTACGGCAGATCGCCTGGTTCCCCTGGCGCATGCATGTCAACAGAGAGCCCAGCGCGCTTGTCGGATTGACGTCGCGCTTCTCTTCGGCGCTCGATGCGGGTTCGAGCATCTTCTTGTTGTCGTTCATGGAGAACTTGGCGTTGGTCGCGACGAGCTCGTGGGTCCGACGACGCGGTGGAGCCGCTGTTGGGGTGGACCCGGCGAGTCGGCGATTTTGGCCTTCGTAGTGGAGAGTGCATGGAAGTCGCACCTCCCTCAGTCTTGTTGCCATCGGCTCGCGTCCGGCTGTCCTGCCGCGGCAGCGAGGTGCTTGGTCGCCGCGCAGTGTCGCCGTTGGCGAAGCCGATGAGGCTCTGTATAGTGGCCCTCCATTCGTCGGTCTTGTCCGTCGTCGGAGGATAGTTCAGGAGCAGCTGGGCCCGCGCCAAGGCTTCTGCTGGGGTGGTGGGCGGCGGAGGTGAACGGTGCGAGGAGAGGGGCGTGCTCAGACTCCTAACCAAGTTAGAAGGAGCAGCGTCCCGTCTCGGCGACCGCACCTCGCTGGGGCCATGCTGGCGTGCATGTTGGTCTTGAACGCCACACGAACCACCAGCTTGATCTTGGGTCAGCGGACGTATGGCGCTGCGAACGCTATGATGCTGCTGGTCCCGCGCCTCCTGAGAGGGGCGCGGTGCTCGCATGGACGCCGAGGTCTGTGCCGCCTTGTCCTTGGACTTGACAGCGTTGTGGGCACCCTCGTCGACGCCCATTCCTCCGCCGGCGTCCACTCCACCACCCGTTTGCTCCGGAGGCGGTGGAAGCGACGCAGACAGAACAGCTGCCTCCGAATCCTTCTTCTTCGGTGGCATGTCGAGGAAGACGATGAAGATTTAGCTTGCGTGCACGCCGGATCGGGTTCGCACAATCTCGACGCCCCCTACCTGGCGCGCCAGAGATGTCGGGGGGTGCTGATTCCACCAACACCTATGGGGACAGGGCCCCTTTCGGTTCGGTGGGGGGCGGAGAGCGCACAAAGAGCGGATCGAGGCGGTGCACGCGGGCGATTTTACCCAGCTTCGGGCCGCACGGATGCGTAAAACCCTACTGCTGCTTGTTTGTGTATATTGGATTCTTGCTCAGGAGCGATGGACGCTGCCAGACTGAGCGTGAGAGTGTTCCTGGTGTTGAATGAGCCGAACTGGCCGAACCTCCTCTACGTTGCGCCTGGGCCTCCTTTTATACTTTCAAGGGGTCACCGACAGGTGGCAACGTAGACTAGAAGGGTAAAAACGGAAAAGGATGCGGTAGGTGCAGCTACCGCTACTGTGGATACAGTGCGCCCTACCTAACTCTGATGGCAGGGGACAAGGGCATTAAATGCCTGTCTGAGTCTCCTAAACAGTGCAAAAGGTGACCGTTAGGAGCGCCACCGTTTGCCACGATGGGCTTCTCTTCACCTCTGCTTGCCACCACGTACCCCTAGCTACACGGCCTCCTGCCACGTGTGCTTGGGAGAGTCCCAGAGTGACACGTTAGCAGGTG
Organism: Triticum dicoccoides; assembly: GCF_002162155.2. NCBI lineage: Eukaryota > Viridiplantae > Streptophyta > Magnoliopsida > Poales > Poaceae > Triticum > Triticum dicoccoides. Next base: position 258,695,887 of record NC_041380.1, read on the forward strand.
TGCTGGAGCGCGGGCACGAAGTGGGGGTTTCCCGCGGCAAGTTCCTTGCTGCGGCCGTCGTCTCGCCGCGTCCGGAAGCTTGTCGCTCGCCGAATCTTGCCGGGACGCAGGGCGCGTCGCGGCAAGCTTTCTTGGTACGCCTTGAGTGGCCTTCCCGGCAAGCTCCTCTTGCCGGGGTCTTGTCTCTTCCCGGCAAGATCCTCTTGCTGGGGCCTTGGTTGGCCTTCCCAGCAAGCTCCTCTTGCCGGGGCCTTGGTTGGCCCTCCCGGCAAGCTCCTCTTGCCGGGGCCTTGGTTTGAGTACTTTGTTCTTGAATGGTCTTCAAGGGATCCACAGAGGGTCTTGGCGGTCACCCGGCAAGCCTTGTCGTGGGGTGCTGCAACTGTCCGTGCACGAGTTCGGGATACTAGGGTACCCCTACTCTAGTACACCGACAATCCTGTTTAGACAGATTGCTGTTATGTTTGCATATGTTTGCTTGTTTAATGATTCTATTTGAGGATAGGACTATTAAATATGCAGAGGCATTTAGTATGAAATGTCAAATCATAATTTTAGTGATTTTCTACAGTAGAGAATGATAAGGTTTTGAGATGATTTATACTAACTTATCTCACGAGTTCTTGTTGAGTTTTGTGTGCATGAAGTTTTTAAGATTCGAGGAAACTATGATATGAGAGGAATTAAGGAGAGACAAAAGCTCAAGCTTGGGGATGCCCAAGGCATCCCTAATTAATATTTAAAGAAGTCTCAAGCATCTAAGCTTGGGGATGCCCCGGTAGGCATCCCACCTTGATCTTCACATAGATACATAATTATTTGACTACTCATTGATCTTCACTTATATCTTTTGGAGTAGTTTGTCACTTGCTCTAGTGCTTCACTTATATCTTTTTAGGGCACGACGATAATTTTATTTTGAAGAAATTGTTGAACTCGCATGCTTCACTTATATCATTTTGAGAGTCTCTAAACAGAATGGTAATTTTCTTTGGTTATGAATTTAGTCCTAATATGATGGGCATCCAAAAGGGATATAATAAAAACTTTCATATAAAGTGCATTGAAAACAATGAGAAGTTTGATTCCTTACGATTGTTTTGAGATATGAGGATGGTGATATTAGAGTCATGCTAGTAGAGTAGTTGTGAATTTGAGAGATCCTTGTGTTAAAGTTTGTGATTCCCGTAGCATGCAGCGTATGGTGAACCGTTATGTGATGAAGTTGGAGCATGATTTATTTACTGATTGTCTTCCTTATGAGTGGCGGTCGGGGACGAGCGATGGTCTTTTCCTACCAATCTATCCCACTAGGAGCATGCGCGTAGTACTTCATTTTGATGACAAATAGATTTTTGCAATAAGTATGTGAGTTCTTTATGACTAATGTTGAGTCCATGGATTATACGCACTCTCACCCTTCCACCATTGCTAGCCTCTCTTGTGCTGCGCACCTTTCGCTGGTACCATACACCCACCATTGCCTTCCTCAAAACAGCAACCATACCTACCTATTATGGCATTTCCAAAGCCATTCTGAGATATATTGCCATGCAACTTTCCACCTTTCTGTTTATTATGACACGCTCCATCATTTTCATATTGCTTTGCATGACCATGTAGTTGACATCGCATTTGTGGCAAAGCCACCGTTAATAATTCTTTCATACATGTCACTCTTGATTCATTGCACATCCCGGTACACCACCGGAGGCATTCACATAGAGTCATATTTTATTCTAAGTATCGAGTTGTAATTCTTGAGTTGTAAGTAAAAAAAAGTGTGATGATCGTCATTATTAGAGCATTGTCCCAGTGAGGAAAGGATGATGGAGACTATGATTCCCCCACAAGTCGGATTGAGACTCCGAACTAAAAAATAATAAAATAAAAAAGAGGCCAAAAAAGGAGAGGCCCCCCAAAAAATAGAAAACAAAAAAAGAGAGAAGGGGCAATGCTACTATCCTTTTACCACACTTGTGCTTCAAAGTAGCACCATGATCTTCATGATAGAGAGTCTCCTATGTTGTCACTTTCATATACTAGTGGGAGTTTTCATTATAGAATATGGCTTGTATATTCCAATGATGGGCTTCCTCAAATGCCCTAGGTCTTCATGAGCAAGCAAGTTGGATGCACACCCACTTAGTTTTCTTTTTGAGCTTTCATACACTTATAGCTCTAGTGCATCTGTTGCATGGCAATCCCTACTCACTAATATTGATATCTATTGATGGGCATCTCCATAGCCTGTTGATACGCCTAGTTGATGTGAGACTATCTCCTTCTTTTTGTCTTCTCCACAACCACCTTCTATTCCACCTACAGTGCTATGTCCATGGCTCACGCTCATGTATTGCGTGAAAGTTGAAAAGGTTTGAGAACATCAAAAGTATGAAACAATTGCTTGGCTTGTCATCGGGGTTGTGCATGATTTGAATATTTTGTGTGATGAAGATGGAGCATAGCCAGACTATATGATTTCATAGGGATAGCTTTCTTTGGCCATGTTATTTTGAGAAGACATGATTGCTTTGTTCGTGTGCTTGAAGTATTACTGTTTTTATGTCAATATTAAACTTTTGTTTTGCATCTTATGGATCTGAATATTATTGCCACAATAGATAAGATTACATTCATAAATATGTTAGGTAGCATTCCACATCAAAAATTCTGTTTTTATCATTTACCTACTCGAGGACGAGCAGGAATTAAGCTTGGGGATGCTTGATACGTCTCCAACGTATCTATAATTTTTTATTGTTCCATACTATTATATTATCCATCTTGGATGTTTTGTATGCATTTATATGCTATTTTATATGATTTTTGGGACTAACCTATTAACCTAGAGCCCAGTGCCAGTTTCTGTTTTTTCCTTTTTTTGAGTTTTACACAAAAGGAATACCAAACGGAGTCCAATTGACGTGCCATTTTTTGATGATTTTTTATGGACCAAAAGAATCCCCTGGAGTAAAATAGTTGGGCCAGAAGAGTCCCGAGCCATCCATGAGGGTGGAGGGCGCACCCTACCCCCATGGGCGTGCCCCCTTCCTCGTGGACGACTCGGAGACCCCCCTGATGTGAGACCGATGCCAAAAATTCCTATAAATACAGAAACCCCGGGAAAGAAAGCTAGATCCGGAGTTCCGCCGCCGCAAGCCTCTATAGCCACCAAAAACCAATCGGGACCCTGTTCCGGCACCCTGCCGGAGGGAGGAATCATCACCGGTGGCCATCTTCATCATCCCGGCGCTCTCCATGACAAGGAGGGAGTAGTTCACCCTCAGGGCTGAGGGTATGTACCAGTAGCTATGTGTTTGATCTCTCTCTCTCTCGTGTTCTTGATTTGGCACGATCTTGATGTATCGCGAGCTTTGCTATTATAGTTGGATCTTATGATGTTTCTACCCCTCTATCTCTTGTAATGGAATGAGTTTTCCCTTTGAAGTTATCTTATCAGATTGAGTCTTTAAGGATTTGAGAACACTTGATGTATGTCTTGCGTGGGATACCCATGGTGACAATGGGGTATTCTATTGATTCAGTTGATGTATGTTTTGGTGATCAACTTGCGGGTTCCGTGACCTTGGGAATCTATGCATAGGGACTAGCACATGTTTTCGTCTTGACTCTACGGTAGAAACTTTGGGACACTCTTTGAAGTTCTTTGTGTTGGTTGAATAGATGAATCTGAGATTGTGTGATGCATATCATATAATCATACCCGTGGATACTTGAGGTGACATTGGAGTATCTAGGTGACATTAGGGTTTTGGTTGATTTTTGTCTTAAGGTGTTATTTTACTATGAACTCTAGGGTTGTTTGTGACACTTATAGGAATAGCCCAATGGATTGATCGGAAAGAATAACTTTGAGGTGGTTTCGTACCCTACAATAATCTCTTCATTTGTTCTCTATTATTAGTGACATTGGAGTGACTCTTTGTTGCATGTTGAGGGATAGTTATATGATCTAATTATGTTATCCTTGTTGAGAGAACTTGCACTAGTGAAAGTATGAACCCTATGCCTTGTTTCAAATCATTGCAATACTGTTTTCGCTCACTTTTATCATTAGTTACCTTGCTTTTTTTATAATTTCAGATTATAAAAACCTATATCTACCATCCATATTGCACTTGTATCACCATCTCTTCGCCAAACTAGTGCACCTATACAATTTACCATTGTTTGGGTGTGTTGGGGACAAAAGAGACTCTTTGTTATTTGGATGCAGGGTTGTTTGAGAGAGACCATCTTCATCCTACGCCTCCCACGCATTGATAAACCTTAGGTCATCCACTTGAGGGAAATTTGCTATTGTCCTACAAACCTCTGCACTTGGAGGCCCAACAGTGTCTACAAGAAGAAGGTTGTGTAGTAGACATCACGGTCGCCGTGGAGCACTTGCCTAAGGTCATCAGAAGGCAGGTGTACCACGGATCCGAATCGTCGTGCCAGGTTCCAATCTATCGCGATATTTTTTGGCATGTCCAAAGTATAGCTCCTTGTTGAATCCATCCTGAATGACACCCCTCCCCCCAGAAAAGCGATTTGCCGCCGGATCCGGAGCATGACTCCAGACTCCCGCAACACAAGTTCGACTCCGAGTTTTGTACCATCGAAAAGTACCAAAAGCTGAGTTGTGTGCACAGGCACAATCCCGCTCGATGTGTATGCACGGAGGGATTCGACATTGGCAGGCGGTTTCTCAGTTGCCCCTTAGAGGTTAGTGCTCAGTTCATCATTTTACTTCAGTTAATGCCATCGCTTTTCCTAAATACTATTTAGCATTGGCAGGGATATGAGGCTTGTGCCTTTGATAACTGGCTGGATGAAGAATGGCATGGTAGGGCTCGGAGTGTCACCACCAAGCTCGCAGAAGATAACGTTAAGCTGAAGAAGAAACTGGCTGATCTGGAATGTACAATTAGTGTGATGAAGCAAAAAAGAATCAATCACATGCAACAGATGAAAGCAAGAGACAAGAAGGAACTAGCATGTGTAGTTCTGGTTGTCACATTAGCCATGTTCTATGCACTGTTTGCAATGATGATTAGGGGTTTTGTTTGATAGTATTGCTAAAGCGCATCTAGATGTGCTCTAAGTAATGCACATCTAGGTCCTATGCCATTGATGTTACGCGAGGATTCGTGCAGATATTTTCCTTTGTATTTTTTCTTTTCCTTTGTAGTTTGATTATTACTGGCTTTATCAATAAGAACAGCTCAATGTATTGCTTTCCAACTGTCCTACTCCGTTCGTACAGGTACCGGTGCATAATCCCAAAACTCGTTCCTTCTTTGGGTCCTGAAAAAATAAATCAGCCAGTAGGAGTCCTACACAACCCCGGGAATTTGGAGTGACTGGGTACAAATAATTGCAGTTGATTATATCAGCGGTTAGATAATACATCAACCCCCGCTTCAATTGGTATTTCCTCTCCTCTGCATACCCCGCTTAAGTGTCCACCATCTTCATCATCTCCGGCAGGCCGCGCTACACACTAGCACACACTCTGCAGCCATGTCAAGCGACAGCGAGGACGGCAGTTCGGTCAGCAATCTGGTGCCCGATGATAGGTCAACATCGGAATCATCCCGCTCGTCTTCCATGAGTCCGGCGTCGAGCCCAGACCTCGATTATATCCGGTTCATGGAAGGGACGCCGCCTCTGGAGTCGTCATACGACAACTAGACGGACAAGGAGCCATCGGAGGATGGAGAAGAGGACGATGATGATGAGGAGGAGGAATGGTCGAACAAGGAGGAGGACGACGACAACAACGACAACGATGACGATAGCGGCAGCGATGAAAATCCAACCGTGAGCGAAAAGAAGCATCCTCGCCAAGACAATGTTGCAGGGCCATCCAACAACAACAAGAAGAAGAAGGACTAAATTAAGCAGGTTGTACATATCTTTGTTTCCGTTCGCTCATATTAATTTGTTATCTTTGTTTATCCTGTCAATCTCATCGCAGACGGTTAGTAATAAGTATTCGACAAAGATCTTCAACATTATCGCCCACAGGTTGGTTTGTTGAACTATGTGCCCTAACGAGCACACAATTCACAAAAAAGTCCATATGGGCTATCTATAATGATCGTAGACAATTCTGATTACCGACCTGTTTGCCGGGTATCACACACATCTTGTTACACGGAATCATTTGTGTTCACCTCGATCATCGCAAACAGTTCATTGGAGCGAACTGTATATCGTATATTGCACACACATTGATATGGCTTCCTGTTTCTGTTGTTCTGTCTAATCGCAAACAGTTCGTATGGATCAACCATATGCCCTACATCGCACACGCAACTAAAATCTTAACTGTGATTGATGCATCCTCCATCACAAACGGTTTGCACCTTTTTGACGGTTATTTTACACCACCGTTTGCAATTATTGCATCACACACAGTTTCATCAAAGGGTCTCTGATCGTAGTGTCGCGTTAGCAGCATCCTGCAGTAGTGAAGGACATTAAATTGGCAATAGGCAAAACTAAGGCCAAGCCCAAACCTCGGCCGGGATAGTGAAGCAAACAACATGGCAACATACATAACAAATGGAATGCCAATGAGCAGAGGAACGACTGATGAAGCCAAAGGAACTAAGAAAGTTAACAACGGGATATGGCCCAAGGACCCTTCGGAGCGAGACCTGCGACATCAAGGGAGAGGAAGAGAAGTGTGTGTCGCGTTCGGCTTGTGACGTAAAACAACAAACTTATATGAAATTGTATCTGCCTTAAGAAAATGACCGAAATGCCCATGTCATGCAGCAACTCGCACAAGCCGAGCACCATCACCGGCATCCCCTCACGTGACAACCTTAGCACCTCGGTTTCGTTGCTCACACCCCGAGTGACTTGTGCGAACGATGATACGCTTGCTCATACCCGGGTCGGCCAGTAGTCGAGCATAGGAATGAAAGTTTTGCCCATGGGTATAGGTACCCGCGGGTATCCTACCCGAAAACAACGAGCATGGGCAAGACTTGGAGAGATTTTGTACCCATGGGTAATGGGTATCCATACCCGCAAAATATCCGGGTAGAGTATGGGTATGAAATTATGCCCATGGGTAACCCAATGGATACCCATGAAAAGTTAATAAATGAAAATATTTCCTATGACATGTGAGGTCAACATCCAACTCCTATGGCCCACTCTAAGTATTGTATTCCTTTAATCGACCATACCTCATATGCCCGTAATCACCTTCTCGCCACTCCTCCAACCTCCTATGTGACTTCAAAAATATGAAATCTCGACTCTTCGCTACCAGGCTCATGTCCAACTCTCGATCCAGCGATTCCCCATCCTCACCACCACCTCCCACGGCATCGGGCTACCACGAACCGCCAATCATACTCTCTTGGTGCCTCCAAGAGCCCACCTACCGGAGGAGACCGTGTAAGTATTATACTGCTCGCCCATCATCACTTGAATTTTAAACTCATTTCTCCACATTTTATAAATTTAAATTCTATATATTGTACCCACTCGATACCCTTTGGGTATAGGATACCCGATGGGTATGGGAATGGGTGCCAATTTATGCCCATGGGTATTGAAGTGGGTGGGTATAGAAAGTTTCTATGCGTATGGGTTTGGGAAGAAGGATGTTGTACCCGCCCATACCCTACCCATTGCCATCCCTAGTCGAGCTCGAGTGATGCTGACAGACAGAGCCGGCCTTGCCCATCGCACGTGGGATAGCGTGCCATAGGGCGCACACGTTTATGACAAAAACCACCGCAAAGCGGTGTCCTCGATTGTGCACACGGCCATGCGTCATGGACCCGCGAACAAAAATGGTCCAGTGCATGGCCGAAAGTGCAAGTTATCAATTAGAGGGGGTGAATAGACTATTTTTTGTTGGAAATATGCCCTAGAGGCAATAATAAATTAGTTATTATTATATTTCCTTGCTCATGATAATCGTTTATTATCCATGCTAGAATTGTATTGATAGGAAACTCAGATACATGTGTGGATACATAGACAACACCATGTCCCTAGTAAGCCTCTAGTTGACTAGCTCGTTGATCAATAGATGGTTACGGTTTCCTGACCATGGACATTGGATGTAGTTGATAACGGGATCACATCATTAGGAGAATGATGTGATGGACAAGACCCAATCCTAAGCCTAGCACAAAGATCGTGTAGTTCGTATGCTAAAGCTTTTCTAATATCAAGTATCATTTCCTTAGACCATGAGATTGTGCAACTCCCGGATACCGTAGGAATGCTTTGGGTGTACCAAACGTCACAACGTAACTGGGTGGCTATAAAGGTTCCTACAGGTATCTCCGAAAGTGTCTGTTGGGCTGGCACGAATCGAGACTGGGATTTGTCACTCCGTATAACAGAGAGGTATCTCTGGGCCCACTCGGTAGGACATCATCATAATGTGCACAATGTGATCAAGGAGTTGATCACGGGATGATGTGTTATGAAATGAGTAAAGAGACTTGCCGATAACGAGATTGAACAAGGTATCGGGATACCGATGATCGAATCTCGGGCAAGTATCGTACCGATAGACAAAGGGAATTGTATACGGGATTGATTGAATCCTTGACATCGTGGTTCATCCGATGAGATCATCGTGGAGCATGTGGGAGCCAATATGGGTATCCAGATCCTGCTGTTGGTTATTGACCAGAGAGTTGTCTCGGCCATGTCTGCATGACTCCCGAGCCCGTAGGGTCTACACACTTAAGGTTCGATGACGCTAGGGTTATAGGGAATAGATATACGTGGTTACCGAATGTTGTTCGGAGTCCCGAATGAGATCCCGGACGTCACGAGGAGTTCCGGAATGGTCCGGAGGTAAAGATTTATATATGGGAAGTCATCATACGGTTACCGGAATAATTCGGGGTTTACCGGTATTGTACCGGGGCCACTTGAGGGGTTCCGGGGGTCCACCGGGAGGGTCCACCTGCCCCGGAGGGCCCTATGGGCTGTGTGTGGAGAGGGACCAGCCCCTTAGTGGGCTGGGCGCCTCCCCCCTAGGGCCCATGCGCCTAGGGTTTGGGGGAACCCTAAAGGGGGGGCGCCCCCATGCCTTGGGGGGCAAGGCAACCCCCCTGGCCGCCGCCCCCTCCTCAGATTGGATCTGAGGGGGCCGGCCCCCCTCTCCCTTGCCCCTATATATGTGGGGGTGGGAGGGCAGCCAACCCGAAGTTCTGGCGCAGCCCTCCCCCTCTCCCAAGTCCTCCTCCTCTCCCGCGGTGCTTGGCGAAGCCCTGCAGGATTGCCACGCTCCTCCTTCACCACCACGCCGTCGTGCTGCTGCTGGATGGAGTCTTCCCCAACCTCTCCTTCTCCCCTTGCTGGATCAAGGCGTAGGAGACGTCACCGGGCTGCACGTGTGTTGAACGCGGAGGCACCGTGGTACGGCGCTTAGATGGGAATCAATCGCGATTTGAATCGCTACGAGTACGACTCCTTCATCTGCGTTCTTGCAACGCTTCCGCTTAGCGATCTACAAGGGTATGTAGATGCACCCTCCTTCCCTTCCTTGCTAGATTACTCCATAAATTGATCTTGGTGATGCGTAGAAAATTTTAAATTTCTTCTACGATCCCCAACAGTGGCATAATGAGCAAGGTCTATGCGTAGTTTCTATGCACGAGTAGAACACAAAGCAGTTGTGGGCATCGATTTTGTCAATTTACTTGCCGTTACTAGTCTTATCTTGATTCGGCGGCATCGTGGGATGAAGCGGCCCGGACCGACCTTACACGTACTCTTACGTGAGACTGGTTCCACCGACTGACATGCACTAGTTGCATAAGGTGGCTAGCGGGTGTCTGTCTCTCACACTTTAGTTGGATCGGATTCGATGAAAAGGGTCCTTATGAAGGGTAAATAGAAATTGGCATATCACGTTGTGGTTTTGGCGTAGGTAAGAAATGTTCTTGCTAGAAACCTATAGCAGCCACGTAAAAACTTGCAACAACAATTAGAGGACATCTAACTTGTTTTTGCAGCATGTGCCGTGTGATGTGATATGGCCAAAATGATGTGATGAATGATATATGTGATGTATGAGATTGATCATGTTCTTGTAATAGGAATCACGACTTGCATGTCGATGAGTATGACAACCGGCAGGAGCCATAGGAGTTGTCTTAATTTATTTATGACCTGCGTGTCAACATAAACGTCATGTAATTACTTTACTTTATTGCTAAAGCGTTAGCCATAGTAGTAGAAGTAATAGATGATGAGACAACTTCAAGAAGACACGATGATGGAGATCATGATGATGGAGATCATGGTGTCATGCCAGTGACAATGACGATCATGGAGCCCCGAAGATGGAGATCAAAAGGAGCAAAGTGATATTGGCCATATCATGTCACTATTTGATTGCATGTGATGTTTATCATGTTTTACATCTTATTTGCTTAGAACGATGATAGCTTAAATAAGATGATCCCTCACTAAAATTTCAAGAAAAGTGTTCCCCCTAACTGTGCACCTTTGCGAAGGTTCGTTGTTTCAAAGCACCACATGATGATCGGGTGTGATAGATTCTAACGTTCGAATACAACGGGTGTTGACGAGCCTAGCATGTACAGACATGGCCTCGGGACACATGCGAAACACTTAGGTTGACTTGACGAGCCTAGCATGTATAGACATGGCCTCGGAACACGGAAGACCGAAAGGTCGAATATGAGTCGTATAGAAGATACGATCAACATGAGATGTTCACCGTTGATGACTAGTCCGTCTCACGTGATGATCGGACACGGCCTAGTCGATTCGGATCATGTTTCACTTAGATGACTAGATGGATGTCTATCTGAGTGGGAGTTCATTAAATAATTTGATTAGATGAACTCAATTATCATGAACATAGTGTAAATTGTCTTCGCAAATATGTTGTAGATAAATAGCTCACGTTGTAGCTCCCTGTTTCAATACGTTCCTAGAGAAAGATTAAGTTGAAAGATATTGTAAGCAATGATGCGGACTAGGTCCGTAGTTCGAGGAGTGTCCTCACTGCTACACAGAAGGCTTACGTCTTTGATGCACCGCTCGATGTACAAACCCCTACAACGTCATCTGTGGATGTTGTGAACACCTGACAGACACATCCTGATGACTACTTTATAGTTTAGTGCACCATACTTTACGGCTTAGAATCGGGATTCAAATGACGTTTTGAACGCCATAAGACATATGAGATGTTCCAAGAGCTGAAATTGGGATTTCAGGCTCATGCCCGTGTTGAGAGGTATGAGACCTCTGACAAGTTCTTTTGCCAACAAGATGGAGGAGAATCGCTCAGCTAGTGAGCATGTGCTCAGAATGTCTGGGGTGCTACAATCACTTAAATCAAGTGGGAGTTAAACTTCCATATAAGATAGTGATTGATAGAATTCTCTAGCCACTATCACTAAGCTACTAGATCTTCGTGATGAACTATGACATGCAAGGGATGGAGTTGATCTCGAAGCTGTTCGCGGTGCTTAAGACCGCAAAAGGTAGAAATCAAAGAAGGAGCATAAAGTGTTGATGGTTTAACAAGACCACTGGTTTCAAGAAGGGCAAGGGCTAGAAGGGAAACTTCATGGATGGCAAACCAGTTGCCGCTCCAGTGAAGGAACCCAAGGTTGAACCCAAACCCGAGACTGAGTGCTTCTATTGTAAGGGGAACGGTCACTGGTAGCGGAATTACCCCAAATGCATGGTAGATAAGAAGGCTGGCAACTTCAACAAAGTATATACGTGTTATTAATGTGTACCTCACTAGTACTACTGGTAGCACCTGGGTATTGGATACCGGTTCAATTGCTATTATTGGTGACTTGAAGCAAAAGCTACGGACTAAACGGAGACTGGCTAAGGGCGAGGTGACGATGTGTGTTGGAAGTGTTTCCAAAGTTGATGAGATCACCATCGCATGCTCCATCTGCCTTCGGGATTAGTATTGAACCTAGATAAATGTTATCAGGTGTCTACGTTGAGCATGAATATGATTAGATCATGTTCATTGCAATACGGTTATTCATTTAAGTTAGAGAATAATGGTTATTCTGTTTACATGAATAATACCTTCCATGGTCATGCACCCTATGTGAATGGTTTAGTGAATCTCGATCGTAGTAATACACATGTTCACGCCAAAATATGTAGATAGTACCACTTTCTTGTGGCACTGCCGCTTAGGTCATATTGGCGTAAAATGCATGAAGAAACTCCATGTCGATGGATGTTTGGAATCACTTGACACATGCGAGCCATGCCTCATGGGCAGGATGACTAAGACCCCGTTTTCAGGTATAATGAAACGGGCAAGTGACTTGTTGGAAATCATGCACGCTGATGCGTGTGATCCAATGAGAATTGAAGCATGTGGTGGATATCGCTATTTTCTCATCTTCACTAACGATTTGGGTAGATATAGGTATATCTACTTAATGAAGCACAAGTCTGAAACGTTTGAAAAGTTCAAGCGATTTCAGAGTGAAGTTAAGAATCATCATAACAATAAGATCATGTTCCTACGATTTGATCAAAAGGGGATTTTCTGAGTTATGAGTTTGGCAATCACTTAAGACATTGTGGACTTGTTTCACAGTTGAAGCCACCTGGAACACCACAAGGTAATGGTGTGTCCGGACGTCGTAATCGAACACTATGAGATATGGTGCGATCTATGATGTCTCTTACCAATCTACCGTTTTCATTTTGAGGTTATGCGTTAGAGATAGCTGCATTCACTTTAGATAGGACACCATCTAAGTCCGTTGAGATGACGTCATATGAACATTGGTTTGGCAAGAAACCAAAGTTGTCGTTTCTTAATGTTTGGGGATGTGATGCTTAGGGCTTCAGCCGGAGAAGCTCGATCCCAAAGCGGACAAACACATCTTCATAGGATACCCAAAGGTGACAGTTGGGTATACCTTCTATCTCAGATCCGAGGGCAAATTGTTTGTCACTAAGAACGGGTCCTTTCTCGAGAAGGAGTTTCTCTCGAAAGAATTGAGTGAGAGGAAGATAGAACTTGATGAGGTTGTCGAACCTTTACTTCAACCAGAGAGTGATGCAACACAGAAAGATGTTTTCTGTTGAGCCTACGTTTGTTGAATAGGAAGTTAATGATAGTGATCATGAAGCTTCGGATCAAGTTGCTATCGAACCTCGTAGGTCGACAAGGATATGTACTACTCCTGAGTGGTACGGCAATCCTGTCTTAGATATCATGTTGTTAGACAACAATGAACCTACGAGCTATGGAGAAGCGATGGTGGGCCCGTATTCCAACAAATGGTTAGAAGCCATGAAATCCGAGATAGGATCCATATATCAGAACAAAGTATGGACTTTGGTGGACTTGCCCGATGATCAGCGAGCCATTGAGATAAATGGACCTTTAAGAAGAAGACGGACGTGGGCGGTAATGTTACCGTCTATGAAGCTCGACTTGTGGGAAAGAGTCTTTTCACAAGTTCAAGGAGTTGACTATGATGAGAATTTCTCACCCGTAGCGATGCTTAAGTCTGTCGGAATCATGTTAGCATTAGCTGTATTTTTCGATTATGAAATCTGACAGATGGATGTCAAAAACAAGTTTTCTTACCAGTTTTCGTAAGAAAGAGTTGTATGTGATACAATCAAAGTTTTGTCGATCCTAAGGATGCTAAAAGGTATGCTGGCTCCAGCGATCCTTCTAGGGACTAGAGCAAGCATCTCGGAGTCAGAATACATGCTTTGATAGAGTGATCAAAGCTTTTAGGTTTATACAATGTTTGCTAGAAACTTGTATTTACAAGAAAGTGAGTGGGAGCACTACAACATTTCTGATAAGTATATGTGGATGACATATTGTTGATCCGAAATAATGTAGAATTTCTGGAAAGCATAAACGGTTGTTTGAAGAGTGTTTTTTAAAGGAAGACCTGGATGAAGCTGCTTACATATTGGGCATCAAGATCTATAGAGATAGATCAAAACGCCTGATGATACTTTCAAAGAACGCACACCTTGACATGTTTTTGAAGGAGTTCAAAATAGATCAGTCAAAGAAGGGGTTCTTACCTGAGTTGTAAGGTGTGAAGTTGAGTAAGACTCAAAGATTGACCACGGCAGAAGAAAGAGGAAGGACGAAGGTCGTCCCCTATGCTTTTGTCATAGGCTCCATACGGTATGCCATGTTGAGTACCACACCAGATGTGTGCCTTGCCACATGTCTGGCAAGAGGGTACAAAGGTGATCTAGGATTGGATCACCAGATAGCGGTCAAAATTATCCTTAGTGGAATAAGGAAATGTTTCTCGGTTGTGGAGGTGATAAATAGTTCGACGTAAAGAGTTACGTCGATGCAAGCTTAACACCTATCCGGATAGCTCTGAGTAGAGATACCAGATACGTATAATGGAGCAATAATATGGAATAGCTCCAAGTGGAACGTGGTAGCAGCATCTATGATATAAAGTTTTGTGAAATACATAGGGATCTGAATATGGCAAGACCAGTCGACTACAACCTCTCTCACAAGCATAACATGATCAAACCCAGAACTCATTGAGTATTAATCACATAGTGATGTGAACTAGATTAGTGACTCTAGTAAACTCTTTGGATGTTGGTCACATGGCGATGTGACCTGTGAGTGTTAATCACATGGCGATGTGAACTAGATTATTGACTCTAGTGCAAGTGGGAGACTGTTGGAAATATGCCCTAGAGGCAATAATAAATTGGTTATTATTATATTTCCTTGCTCATGATAATCATTTATTATCCATGCTAGAATTGTATTGATAGGAAACTCAGATACATGTGTGGATACATAGACAACACCATGTCCCTAGTAAGCCTCTAGTTGACTAGCTCGTTGATCAATAGATGGTTACGGTTTCCTGACCATGGACATTGGATGTCGTTGATAACGGGATCACATCATTAGGAGAATGATGTGATGGACAAGGCCCAATCCTAAGCCTAGCACAAAGATCGTGTAGTTCGTATGCTAAAGCTTTTCTAATGTCAAGTATCATTTCCTTAGACCATGAGACTGTGCAACTCCCAGATACCGTAGGAATGCTTTGGGTGTACCAAACGTCACAACGTAACTGGGTGGCTATAAAGGTTCACTACAGGTATCTCCAAAAGTGTCTGTTGGGTTGGCACGAATCGAGACTGGGATTTGTCACTCCGTGTAACAGAGAGGTATCTCTGGGCCCACTCGGTAGGACATCATCATAATGTGCACAATGTGATCAAGGAGTTGATCACCGGATGATGTGTTACGGAACGAGTAAAGAGACTTGCCGGTAACGAGATTGAACAAGGTATCGGGATACCGACGATCGAATCTCGGGCAAGTATCGTACCGATAGACAAAGGGAATTGTATACGGGATTGATTGAATCCTTGACATCGTGGTTCATCCGATGAGATCATCATGGAGCATGTGGGATCCAACATGGGTATCCAGATCCCGCTGTTGGTTATTGACCAGAGAGTTGTCTCGGCCATGTCTGCATGACACTCGAGCCCGTAGGGTCTACACACTTAAGGTTCGATGACGCTAGGGTTATAGGGAATAGATATACGTGGTTACTGAATGTTGTTCGGAGTCCCGGATGAGATCCTGGACGTCATGAGGAGTTCCGGAATGGTCCGGAGGTAAAGATTTATATATGGGAAGTCATCATACGGTCACCGGAATAATTCGGGGGTTACCGATATTGTACCGGAGCCACTGAAGGGGTTCCGAGGGTCCACCGGGAGGGTCCACCTACCCCGGAGGGCCCTATGGGCTGTGTGTGGAGAGGGACCAGCCCCTTAGTGGGCTGGGCGTCTCCCCCCTAGGGCCCATGCGCCTAGGGTTTGGGGGAACCCTAAAGTGGGGGCGCCCCCTTGCCTTGGGGGGCAAGGCAACCCCCCTGGCCGCCGCCCCCTCCTCAGATTGGATCTGAGGGGCCGACCCCCCTCTCCCTTGCCCCTATATATATGTGGGGGGTGGGAGGGCAGCCGACCCGAAGTTCTGGCGCAGCCCTCCCCCTCTCCCAAGTCCTCCTCCTCTCTCGCGGTGCTTGGCGAAGCCCTGCAGGATTGCCACGCTCCTGCTTCACCACCACGCCGTCGTGCTGCTGCTGGATGGAGTCTTCCCCGACCTCTCCTTCTCCCCTTGCTGGATCAAGGCATAGGATACGTCACCGGGCTGCACGTGTGTTGAACGCGGAGGCGCCGTGGTTCGGCGTTTAGATCGGAATCAACCGCGATCTGAATCGCTACGAGTACGACTCCTTCATCCGCGTTCTTGCAACGCTTCCGCTTAGCGATCTACAAGGGTATGTAGATGCACTCTCCTTCCCTTCGTTGCTAGATTACTCCATAGATTGATCTTGGTGATGCGTAGAAAATTTTAAATTTCTGCTACGATCCCCAACATTTATATGGTTGCCTTCGAAACAGGCAATGTCTTCAAAGATGCGGAAGCAAAATAGTAAATAAATAGGATACATCGGAAGATTCGGTTCACACAGAAAAAAGGCTTCAGTGATGCTCAATCACTTTGGGCTCTGGGTGTTTGGGTTTTTTCCTCACGGAAATTCTCTCTGAAAGGCTCCGGAGGTGAGTTGCTCTCAAATGATAAAAGCCACGCAATAACTCGGAGCAGCCACCTACTTATGGTTGAAGGGTAGGCTATTTATAACCAGGAGGCAACCCGATATGATATGACCGAAATGACCCTGGGTCCGCGGCCAACCGACATGTGTACGACAGTCGGATTTCAAACACACACACCAACTTTACTTGAGCTCTAAGTAAAGCTGACTCAACCAACTCTGGAAGAGGTTTCCTCTCATTGTCTTCACTGAAATACATAGGATTTTAGATTGAGCATCACATCAGTTTCTGACATTGTTTACCTCAACCCCACTTAACAGTACGGTGGTTCCTATGACTCAGGAAAGAAGAAAATAAAACTACCAAAAGACTATGTCTTCGCGCTCCATTGTCTTCAATGAAACTCTTCGCGCACCACCATTATCTTCAATGTCTTCATACATTTTTAGGGATCATCTTTGATGGATAAACTAAATCTTCAGGGACCTTCTACATGTGTTCTCCTGTGAATCGCACAAACACACTAGTTCCTTAACCAACTTTGTTGTCAATACTCCAAAACTAACAAGTGGTGGCACTAAACACACATACAGTGGCGGTTGTGGAGATATGACATCCGGAAGCGCTCCATGGAGCCATCAATGTGAGGAGTAGCCAGGAAGACTCCACGCACAAATGCCCCAAGATGGTGTGACCGAAGCAGCCTGGTGGGGGCCGAAGACGCTGACATAGGTCGGGCCTCCCCGAGCGCGTGAGCAGGGCACATGCGAGCGCGATCGAAACCACCCCATTATGGTGGCCCCATCCGCGCCCATGTTCTACCCGCCATGGACCCCCGAGGCAACCTGCCCGAGTGCGCGTCGTCTTGGCAAATCCGGCGGCGCAGAGGGCCTCCTTGCCCGTGAAGGCTCCTAGGAGACAGATTCTCCAACATCCTTTATAGGAGTAATTGTTGCTAAAATTCAGAAGAAAAAACAAATTGCTGCAAAAATTCAGAAAAATAATACCACAAATTGCATTGCTACCATTTCATTCATTATCATTCCCCGAGTACATGTCATACATCACTCTCTGCATACATCATACCAGGTCCTCATTTCCGACTACACATCTTTGCAATCAGTAACACAAATGCACCAAAAAATACTCCTACAGAGAAAAATCAGTTCATCCATCTTCTTCAGTACATTTGCCATCACCACAGTCAACAATACTTTGCTTGTTAAGTTCACAGTCTTCTTCCTATTGTGTTTCTTCACAAACAATGGAAGTGGAAGAATTAACAGTGTTAATTGCAGGGGTAATGTGCCAATTTCTGACAAAGAAATCCATCTAGTTCTCATAGTAGTGCTGACAAGGATTGGGTTCAATATGTTGCACAAAATCAAACATATGAGGAACATAGAGAGGGTTGCATTTGGGATGAACAAAAGAGAGCAAAGCTTGAATCCTATATGGTGACTGAGGCATTTGTAGAACACCTTGCTAGGATTGCATCTAGTTTCGACACTAGGTGAATGGTTCAAGGCGAATCCTTCAAGGCGAATGATTGATCAAAATCGTCAACAAGGACATGACACCAACGAGAACATCCCTGGTGGTAGCGGCAGCGAGAGAGGAGCTACTGCCGGTGATGAAGACGATGCTAGCAGGGACATGGTTGCACCAGTCGTCTTCTTCAGCGTCGCTTCCCAATAAATGAGCTTGCTACGACAGACATGGCAATGGAGCGGTTGTTGAGAGAAGAGAATGGGAGAGAAGACCTGGGACCAAGGAATGAGAATGAGCAATCTTATAAGGGTCGTTTGCAAAAAACATGAACCGCCACCTGCGGGAAATCTCTCATTGCACGCCACTTGTCAACATGATTGCGATCAAAGCGTCATGCATGCAGGTCTGTGCGGATCAGAAGCACTTAAAAAGATTTAGGCCTTAGATGTACATTCTGAAAGAACATGGGTTTAGGGCATCTCCAATGCTGACCCCCAAATAGGACACTGCATCCGTCCACGGACTGTCGGGGACCGATACACAGACAGCGATGCAGGAGTTGGCCATCCAACAATGGCCGCTTACATTTCAAACCAAATTTCAACAAACCGGATGAATTTCATCAAACATGACAGAATTCAACAATGTTCGGACAAAATTTACATAAAATGGACGATATTTTGTCCATTTAACTAAACCAAGACAACAACACTCAAAGTAATTATAGAAAATAGCACAATTCATCCATAAATAGCATGCAGATATCTCTGGTATAACAATAGTTCAAATTCTACGAGATAACCGGATGTTCAACAAAATCACAGATTCCAAATTCAGCAATACTAGAATAATAGCCAGCCCATGTCTTGCCAAAATGTTGCCCCTTGAGCTTAGTACAACAATGTATGTGTGTGAATGACCTATCCTCGATCCTGTAGTACATCACAACAAAGCATGCATGCTATACAATGTGCAGATCAACATTGAAAGAATTAATGAGTTAACCATCATGTGGAGCAAGAAGAAGCAAAACTCACTATTTCAATGGTTGACGCACTCAATGGCCACATTGTCTCCACTCATTTAATTGCGGCATGCAACTTCATGATGGAGTTGCAGATGGTGTACCATCGAGGCGATATCCACCTCACAGTGAGTTCATGGATGATGTGCATGTCGTATGGCGTCAAGTGCTTTCGTGCATGAAATGAACCGTGCACACACTGCCAAAATATTAAGCCCCTTGAGTTCATGCCTATGAAGTCTATAGATACGGCCAACCACGCATCGCACAACAAACTCATCCTCCTTCACCAAGTCCCCCGCCATTGTGCTTACTCTAGAAAACAACAAGAAGTAATAAAAACTCAATGACATTTGATCAAACACCCGCCGGGCATAGCGTCAGCCATGCACATCGTCAGCAAGGGGCGAAGGGTGCCTGGCTGCGGAGTGATCTTGGGTGGATGGCGATTGCGTAGTCCAAGGAGGGCAGGTGTGTTGGTTGGGGGTACACATGTCCTACGATGCCTGGGCAGCGACAGGAGAGGTGCAGCCGCGATAGCAGACAAGGAGGATACTGATGCAAAGTAAAGGTGGAGTGGAAGAAAAGTGGACTGAGGGGGTTGAGCAGGACGGGGTGTTTGAGTCCAACATGACAACAGTTTGGAATTCTGCAGAGCCCCCAATCTTCTTTCGGTTTATGAGAAAACGAACGTCTGGACTGCTTCATGGACCGGCACCGTGTTGGATGACAAAATTGATTCGGACAACTCGGTCTGACTGATGTGGCGCGGCCTGAGGGTTAGGGCAACTCCAATGCACGACCCCAATCGGACATGTGTTTCGTCCGGATTTTGTCCGTTTGGGGCAGAAAAACGGACACAACACCTGCACCCACCGATGCGACCCCAAGCTACCCCATTTGACGAGATCCGCCCTCATCATTTCGTCGAACACCTAATAGGCATGGCAAACATGACACTGCTACCCTGGAGCACCGTTCCCGCTCGGTGAACCTAATGCTGCTGTCCTTGAGCGCGCGCGGTGATGAAGGAGGGCAGCAGGGTCCGCCTCCCCCCGCCGCGCCCAGGCCGCGCTCGCCCACGTGTGCCAGCTCAATGTTGCCCAGCTCCCACGCGCCATGCACTGCAACGCTCGCCACCCGTGCCTGTCGCCTACTAGCCACCCTGGTGCGTCCGCTCCAGTGCCCGTGGCCGCCATGCCACGCGCCAGCTGGCTCACAGCCTACCGTTGCCGCTCCCACTCGCCGCCAAGACTGCAGCTGCAACAGTAGTCGCCGCCGCTCCCGCTCTTGCTCCTGCGCACCTGCGCGCCATGCCTTGCAACCCAAGCCGCTCGCACTAGCTCCCGCTCCTGCAGCCGCCCCGTTGCCTGCTCCCCCGCCCATGGTTGCCATGCCGCATGCGCGCCCGAGCCGACTTGTGTAGAATCGAGAAGAGGTGTCTAGAGGAGGGGGGGTTAGACCCTCAATAAAGAAAAGTAGCAGTTTTTAATTTCCTCAAGTTAAAGTGGAGTTTTAGCACAAGTTTAAACATTCACAATGCATTTCAAGCAAGCATGGCAAGAGTATATGAGCAGCGGAAAGTAAATCATGCAAGTTGCAAGAATGTAAAGGGATGGGATTGGAGTATGCAAACGCAGTTAGAGACGCGGAGATTTTTGGCGTGGTTCCAATAGGTGGTGCTATCGTACATCCACGTTGATGGAGACTTCAACCCATGAAGGGTAACAGTTGCGCGAGTCCACGGAGGGCTCCACCCACGAACGGTCCACAAAGAAGCAACCTTGTCTATCCTAACATGGCCATCGCCCACGAAGGACTTGCCTCACTTGGTTTGATCTTCACGAATTAGGCGATCTCCTTGCCCTTACAAACTTCTTGGTTCAACTCCACAATCTTGACGGAGGCTCCCAAGTGACACCTAACCAATCTAGGAGACACCACTCTCCAAAAGGTAATAGATGGTGTGTTGATGATGAACTCCTTGCTCTTGTGCTTCAAATGATAGTCTTCCCAACACTCAACTCTCTCTCACAGATTTGGATTTGGTGGAAAGATGATTTGAGTGGAAAGCAACTTGGGGAAGGCTAGATATCAAGATTCTCGTGGTTGGAATGGAATATCTTGGTCTCAACACTTGAGTAGGTGGTTCTTTCTCAGAAAATGAATGCTAGATGTGTAGGCACGTTCTGATTGCTCTTTCCATGAATGAAGAGTGGGTGGAGGGGTATATATAGCCTCCACACAAAATCTAGCCATTAAACATAATTTACCAAACTCGGTGGGACCGAATCATGAAACTCGGTCAGACCGATTTAGTTCAAAATGTGAACGTTAGAGTTTTCGGTGGGACCGATATGATCAACTCGGTGGGACCGATGTGCTAGGGTTAGGGTAAAACCTCAACTCGGTTTGACCGATTACACAAACTCGGTGGGACCAATTTTGGTAATAAGCAAAACAAAGAGTTGGTCAAGCAAACTCGGTGGTAAAGATTGCATTTCTCGGTGAGACCGAAATTATTGCAACAGGTAATAGAGAGTTTGCAAGCCCATCTCGGTGAGACCGAGATCCCATCGGTGAGACTGGACTGATTAGGGTTTCTGGCAGTGGCTATGTCATGTGAACTCGGTGGCGCCGGATAGATCAAATCGGTGGGGCTGAGTTTGACTTTAGGTTTAGAACATATGTGGAACTGAGAAAGTGGTTGATGGGCTTTGGAGCATATCACGAAGCACTTTTGAGCAAGCAAGCCATTAAGCAACACCTCATCCCCTTTTAATAGTATTGGCTTTTCCTATGGACTCAATGTGATCTTGGATCACTAAAATGGAAATGAAGAGTCTTGAGCTTTTGAGCTTTTGCCAATCCTTGTCCTTAGCTTCTTGAAGGGGTTTCACATCCTCTTATCCAAGCCACTCCACTATTGAACTCATCTGAAATGTACTAGGTAAAAATATTAGTCCAACAAGAGGTATGTTGACATTAATTACCCAAATCACCCAGGGAGCACTTGTGCTTTCAACTTGCCACCCGCCCCTGCCTCGCCCGCGCCCATGCCCTACATGTCGCACGCCCGCCACGCTCACGGCCTGCCACCCGCACGGCTGCAGCCACGCGCTCCCGCTCCTGCTGCTGCGTCGCTAGGATGCCGGGGGAGGTGTCGACAGCTGGGCTGGGGGCGTGCGCAAGAGAGAGAGGAGAGAGAAAAGTTGTAGGTGAGACGTAGGGAGGGTGACATATGGGCCCGGCCGGACATGAGCGAATGAGGACGAAGCCATTGTGTCTATTTTTTGTCTGCTTTGGCCGCAGATCAACTTTGGTTTGAAAATGGAGCAGAACGGACAAGGAACAGACAAAAAATGGGTATACTCCCACGCGTTGGACCGTTTGTTCTGTTCATTTGACCTTAAACAGAACCCGGACAATCTGGGGTCATGCATCAGAGTTGCCCTTATCGTTGGTGATGGAGATGGCTTTAGAGCATCTCCAGCCGCACCCCCAACAGGCCCCTCTCAGGCGCCTTTTTACGCGCCGATGACGAAAAACCCCACTCGCGCCCCCAAGACGTTGAAATCCGCCGGCTCGTCCCGTTTTTGGGACCGACAATCGCAGGCCGAACCTAGCGCACTAGGGGCGCTTGGGGGCTCCGGTGTAAGGGGAAAACACGCCTGGGCCACACTGTTAAGAGAAAAGTCAAGCCAATCATCCAGATTCGCCTCCCACCCCCGCGCGCTCGGCCACCACCCTGTCGATCCGGGCGCCGTCCACCGCCCACCACCGCTAGATAGGCCATTCCCCGCCGGAAAAGAGAGAAGGTTTCGCTGCGACAGCCTCTCCACCATCGTCCGGGCAAATTTTCTGGCGTTCCGGCAGCGCGGGGCGGTATACCGGCGGGTGTGCGCCCACCACGCCTGCCAGGTGTTTGGCGATTTGTCTGCTCGGCGATGGACTCGGACGACGAGGAGGCGCTGGCCGCGCTGCTGGAGGAGGAAGCCGATGCCGGTGTCCAGGAAGAGGAACATCTCATGGTCCTCGCCGCCCTCACCGGCCTGCTCGCGAGCAATGGAAAGCCGCGGCGAGGTGGCTCGGCGCCGGGCCGGATGAAAACAAAGAACCGGCATCGTCTGGAAGGCTACTGCATGCTCTAGTCCGACTACTTCGCCGATGCTCCACTGCACGGTGACAAAAGTATTTTGGCGTCGTTATCGGATGAGCCGAAAGCTTTTCCTCAGGATTGTGAATCACATCCGAGAGTTCGACAGCTACTTCAAGTGCAAGATGGATTGCACCGGCAAATTTGGATTCACCTCAATCCAGAAGTGCACGACAGCTATGAGGATGCTTGCATACGGAGCTCCCGGTGATTCACTCGACGACTATGGGCGCATGGCCGAGTCAACGGCCATTTACAAGTTCTGCGGGGCAGTGGTGGCAGTGTTTATACTGCAATACTTGCGAACACCCAATGCGGAAGACACTGCTCGGATCCTAGCACATAGTGCATCAAGAGGATTTCCTGGGATGCTTGGAAGCATCGACTGCATGCATTGGAAATGGAAGAACTGCCCGTTTGCTTGGCAGGGGATGTATAAAGGTGCCAAAGGCGGTTGCAGTGTGGTACTTGAGGCATTGCCCACACATGATCTCTGGATTTGGCACTCATTCTTTGGTATGTCGGAACTCACAATGACATCAACGTGCTGCAGTGCTCCCCTGTCTTTGCCAATCTTGTTGAAGGTCATTCTCCTCCGGTGAACTTCGAGGTCAATGGGCGGCACTACAACAAGGGCACTACCTAGCTGATGGCATTTATCTAAGATGGTCTACATTTGTGAAATCTATCTCAAATGATGTGCCAGGAGGCAAGAAGTCCCACTTTGCCAAGGTTCAGGAGGCTTGCAGGAAGGATGTCGAGCGGGCATTTGGCGTGCTCCAATCTCGATTTGCTGTTGTCCAGTACTCTGCTCAGACTTGGTCGAAAGATCAAATGTAGGAGAACATGACTTATTGTGTCATCTTGCACAACATGATCATTGAGAGCGAGCAGGACGAGCCAGTGTTTGACACTGAACCATACTACATGCAGAGTCCTCTTGCCCAAGTTGATCACCAGCTACCGGCAACCTGGACTGCCTACCTCAATATGCGTCAGGAGATCCGAGACCCATAGGTGCATCAACAACTGCAGCAGGATTTGGTGGAGCATCTATGGAGGCTCAAGGGCAACACCTAGCTCGACGTGTGATGAAATATGATTTTTTTATTTATGAAACTATATAATTTGGATTGAACTATTTATTGTTGAACTATTTGATTTCTATTCATTTTCTGTGATGAACTATGTGATAAAATTTTACTTATGATGAATTCACGCCGAACCACGTGAATATGGACCGATTCATGTTAATATCAGGTTATTTTTCGCCGAAAGTGGGCCGAAAAACGGGCACATTTATGCTAAAAATGGGGCGATATGGGCGTGTGGGGCGACCTGGGCGAGACTGGAGATGCTCTTAGATACACTGTCGGGGAAAAATTCAGGAGCGCGCTTGCATTTTTTACTCTATAAAATGAAATCCGACAAAGACATCAACTCGAGTGCGACCGCGTCCCCCAGTAAAAAACTGGAGTGAACTGCACTCACACGGTCACACCTCTCTCGTCAGCTCAGCTCGTCCTGTCCCCTGTCGGCGCCCCAACCAGATCCCTCCCCCTCGCCGTCGCTTCCCAATCCGCGCCCCCGTCTCCCAGATCCGCACGAATGCTGGGGCGAGGGGTGGGGATGTCGGCGCCGCAGTGGCGCGGGGGCGCACTCGACCTGCGCGCAGCGCTGCGGTCGGGCGGTAACCTCCTATTCGGGCTCTTCGTGGCCGCCGTCCTCGCGTTCACGCTCCTCGCCGCCGTCCACAGCCCCGACGACCCGCTCCTGCACCCTTCCTCCCACCAGCTCACCGCGTTCCTCACCTCCGCCACCTCCAATTCCACCTTCCTCGCCGACGACTCCGTGCTCCGTACCGGGGAGGACTTCGCCACCGCCTCCAACACCTCCGAGGACGCTCACGCCACTGTCGGACCCAAGTTCATCGAGCTCTCCGATGTTGGATCCGAGAAAACGGAGGTCGAGACGGAGCAGTCCGTCACCGTCGACACCGACACCGACTCCAACTCGGCTGCCCAGGAGGACAAGCCTATCGTGGAGGCTGTTTCCTGCGACACGGAGGCGCCGGTGGACTGCACGGGGGATAGGGAGCTCTTCAACCTGCTCATGCGTACGTCGATCGAGAGGTTCCCCGACCTCCACTTCTATCGCTTCGGCCGCCCCGTCGTCGTGCCGGAGAGCCCCATGGCCTGCGACCTCGCCTGGCGCTTCCGCCCAGCCGAAGACGCCAGAGGACGCACCACCTACTACAAGGACTACCGCCGGTTCACGCTCACCCGCGATATCAACACATGCTCCCTCGTGGTGGAAAGCATCGGCGAGTACCACTCCGGCACCGGCGCCAAGCGCAGTGGGCGGCGCAAGGGCAAGAAGGGCAAGAAGGGAAAGCGTGAGGCACCGGTGACCACAGACTTCGTGCCAGCCAAGACCCAGATGAGGATCGACGAGAATGGTGCTAATGCAGACACCACGACTGCTGCAGACCAGGTGTTTGTTGTTGGCGATGCCGTCAATGACAGCATGCCGGTGGTCGCTTCTGAGTCCGATTTCAGCCGCGGAAGGTACCTCATTTACATGGGCGGTGGTGAGAGATGCAAGAGCATGAACCACTACATTTGGGGCCTTTTGTGTGCGCTAGGTGAGGCGCAGTTCTTGAATCGGACACTTGTTATGGACTTCAACGTCTGCCTCAATTCCCGGTATACTGCCAGTGGCAAGGATGAAGAAAAGGATTTCAGGCTCTACTTTGATTTTGAGCACCTGAAGGAATCTGCATCGGTGATCGATCAGAGTCAGTTCTGGACAGACTGGGGGAAGTGGCACAAGAAGGATCGATTGAAGAATCACTATACCGAAGACATCAAGGTGACCCCGATGAAACTTCGCGACGTCAAGGACACGCTGATCATGAGGAAGTTTGGGCATGTTGAGCCGGATAACTACTGGTCACGTGTGTGCGAGGGTGAAACGGAGGCCATGATCAAACGGCCATGGCATTTCTTGTGGAAGTCGCGTCGCTTGATGGAGATTGTGTCTGCCATTGCCTCTCGAATGAGTTGGGATTTCGACTCGATGCACGTTGTGAGAGGAGAGAAAGCCCAGAACACACAGCTGTGGCCAAACCTTGATGCAGATACCTCGCCAGAAAATCTCCTTACGACACTCAATGATAAGGTTGGTGCCGGACGGTATTTGTACATTGCTACCGACGAGTCTGATAAATCGTTCTTCGACCCACTGAAGAACAAGTACAAGACGCGCTTCCTGGATGATTTCAAGGATCTTTGGGATGAAAATAGTGAATGGTATGCTGAAACTAAGGAGCTCAACAATGGCAAACCGGTGGAGTTCGATGGTTACATGAGGGTTGCAGTTGACACTGAGGTGTTCCTCAGGGGGAAGAGGAAGTTGGAGACATTCAATGACCTAACACAAGACTGCAAGGATGGTGTCAATACATGCGCGGCCTCCGCCTGAATATCTGGTTGGGTAAGGTGAGCTGAGTCTCAGTTATTATTCTTGATAGAGTATTTTTGAACTCACATGTATTGCCTGCTGTCTTTTAAGCGCCTGCCGCATTGTTGTAAGCTAGCTTGTTCGTAGCAGTGTTTTGTTGTAACACTATTGTTCACTTTTGTGCGCCCAGATTACACTAGTTTATCGAATTCAGCAACGAGGAACTTTAGTTTGCTTATGTTACATTGTTGCATTTTGGTTATGTTACCTTGTTGTTGCATTGTATCTCTGTTGTAACTCAGAAATTCGCTGTCTTTTACTGTTCCATGTCTTTTGCTGTTCCTCTTCTTTTCTTACATTGAGATTTGGTTCAGTTTAAGAGTATGGGAGAGCGCTGAAGATTACTACTGCCAGTAACTGAATACCAGTCAGTGCACACATTGCTTTCCTCTTTGGGGAAGGCGTCTATCGGAATAGATACCTTTGTTTAGGGATGAAAATGGAGTGGAAACGTACGGAACTAGGTGCTACCATATTTGTTTTCATATCTTTTTGCAGAAGCGGAAACGAATACGGAAACCCCGGAAATGAATACGGAAACAAATGCTGTCGGAAATAGACACGGAGCGAATACAGAGCGAACACGGAAACAAAATGGTGTGTTGACCGAAACTTAAAACCCCCTTGAATCATAGAGAACTACACACAAAAAACAAAGAAATTTAAGAGATTCTTAACATGGCTACATGATAATATGGTTGTGTTGGCAACATAGGCTAGTATTGTAAATTTGTAATAGTACATGACAATTTCGTATTCTGTCTAGTTGAGAATGTGTGTGGAAGTAAAAGTTGGTCCTCAAATGATTTAGTCTGCTCATTATGTCATCGTGTGTTGTTTGGTAATTGGGGTACAAAGCAGTCATGGACCTATAATAGAAACGGGAATTCCATATTCACGGAAACGGAATGTTCCGTTCCCATTCCGTTCCCACGTTTGTTATACTGGAAAATACCGTTTCGTTTTTGTTTCCGTTTTCGCATAAAAAAATTCCATTTTCATTTTCATTTTACAAATTTCCATTCCTGTTTTCATATTTTCTCTCTATTTCCATTTTTCGTCCCGAAAAGCGGAAACTTTCCACTCCATTTTCATCTCTATCTTTGTTGCGTGTGCAGTGATTCTGATAGGCTGATGACGCACATAGTTGTGATGTACCAAATCAAAAAGTACTTCGTGTACGCTTGATGTAGGATTTGCCGCTCGGTGACTAGCCTTGCAAAAAGTGCTGCCTTGCCTATTCCCTGTGATGGGCCCGATCTGGTGCAAATCGTACAACCGCTGGGCGCTGGGCATTCCTACTGTGGGGTTTCCCTGTACACCTACTTGGGCATTCCACTTGTCCTGCGTGCTCTTAGGAAAGCCAAGGTGCAAGAAGTTCCAGGATTGGCTTGCAAACTGAACTCGAAGTGGTTTGATAGGAGGCAAGCTGTAGGAGTGATTCGCCTCTGCACCATTAAAGCAACTCCAACGGGACGATTTAAACGGACACACGTTTTGTCCGTTTTTTATCCGTTTGGATCGGCTAGGCAGACGTGCACGTTGTTGGTGCAGCTCTAGACTAGCTCTCTCTCAGCGGACGAAGGTAGAAGCACTTTTTCTGATGATCAACACCCCGGCGTTCAAACGCCCTGGTTTTTCTTTATCTCTGGACTAACCAGCTACGGACTACAACCTTGGACGCACACACATACACTTTCCTAACAAACACAACCCGGGGGAATTTTATACTCGGCCAATGCATGCATGCACATCGCTGCCCACCTCCCTGATCTAGGCACTATCCATCCGCTCGGCCGAGCCTTCACGACGCGCTCTACGCGTACGACCCGGCCGGCTACGAACGGAACGCTGCCGCCGTTTTGCTACTACCGCCGGCACCGGCGGAGCTACATGTAATGAAAATGAGCCATGGCCTGCCCATTCCAAAGCTAATACAGTGTAGAATTAAAATAAACTGAGTCACGAAAAAAAATATAATGATCTTCCTTCATATTGGCCCGCCCAGCTTTGACTGGGTAGCTCCGCCAACTACGACGGCCACGAGCAGGTATACGCACGCCACACACACATACGCACACATGTATACATTGCCACGGCTCCCGCTGCGACCCGCGCGCACTCGACGCGTTTGATGAGCCCGACCGCATCAGTGTCTTCCGCATGTCCCGCGTGCATCCAACGAGCCCGATCATACCACACGCCGTGGCTTACTGCAACACACACCCCCTAAGCCACGGCTTAAAGGAGTCCGTCGTCGTCGACGTTGGCGCCGGTCAAGAGAGCCTGTTCCGCCGCCGGTCCTTTCCGCAGCTGCGGGCACTCGTGCCGGAAGTGCCCGTGCTCCCCACACTTGTAGCAGCGTCTGCGCCTGTTGCCGCCGCTCCTCGACGCCACGCAGCGCCTGTCATCGTCGTCCCGTGCTCCGCCGTGCTGTCGCTCCTGCGCCCGCCACTACGTCGCCGTGAACAGAAGTTGTCCGTCCGCCCGCTCGCCGTTGTCGTGCCGTCGACGCCGAACTTGCTCGTCGAACGCGCGCAGCCACCCGAGCGCTTCGTCGAACACCATCATCGTCACGTCGTGAAACTGCTCGATGCCGGCGACGACGGGGAAGAGCCGATCCGACACCGTATCCAGCAGCTTCTTGACGAGCGCCGCGTCGCCCAGCGTCTCTCCGAGGTTGGCGTACCTCGCCGCCATCGCCGCGCCGTCGTACACACCGAGCTCCTCGCCGTCCGCCATCTTCAGGTGGTCAAATTCGCTGTGCAGCATCGCCAGCCTCGCCGCACGGACCCGATCGGCACCGATGAACCTCACCTTCAGGGAGTCTCATACCTCCCTGGCGGTGAGCTTCGTTGACACCTGCAGCAGCACATCCTCCGGCAACGCCCCGAGAAGCAACACGGGCGGCGTCTTGTCCTTCCGTGCGTTCGCCGCGGCGTCACCCGACGCCACCGCCTCCCGTACGGTGTGGACGTCGAGGATCGCCTGCGCCTTGATGGCCCAGACCGTGTAATTGTCCGCGGTCAGTATCAGCATCGCCATCATCGCCGATCCGACCGTCACCGCCGTGTGGAACGAGCGCCATGGTCACCGGCGATCGCCCGAACCGAAGCTCTCTATACCAATTGTTGGCGCAACCCTAGACTATCTCTCTCTCACACCAGACAAAGGATAGAGGTAGAAGAAGCACTTTTTTCTGACGACCAACGCCCCAGCGCTCAAACGCCTTGGTTTTTCTTTATCTCTGGACTAACCAGCCACGGGCTACAACCTTGGACGCACGCACACGCGCTCTCCTAACAAACTCAACCCGGGGGGATTTTATACTTGGCCGGTGCATGCATGCACATCGCTGCCCACCTCCCCGATCTACGCACTATCCATCTGCTCAGCCCGGCCTCCAGGACGCGCTCTACGCGTATGACCCAGCTGGCTACGAACGAAACGCCGCGGCAGTTTTGCTACTACTGCCAGTCTAACTACGACGGCCACGAGCACGCACACGCACGCCACACACACATACGCACACATGTATACTTTTCACGGCTTCCGCTGCGCCCCGCACGTCCCGCGCGCACTCGACGCGTTCGACGAGTCTGACCTAACCAGTGTGTCCTGCACGTCCCACGCGCATCCGATGCACCCAACAAGTCCGACCACATCACACGCCGTGGATTATTCCAACACACGCCCACATTTTAAAATGGGTCAACTTAACCACCCAACAGGGAGGCCGACCCAAATGTGCCGGCATGGTCAAACACCGGTCAAAGTCCACTTAGTTCTAATTAAACATTAAATAAAACATTTAAAAGTCTGCGCCCGCCTGTTGCCGCCCCGCACGCTGCCCTAGACGTCGTCGGCCTTGCCCTTGCCCTTGCCGTCGACGCCGTCGTCGCCGGTGAAGACCGGAGCAAGGCCAGCCCACCCGAACACCGTGTGGTACGCTGCCAGGGCAGCCTCCTCCGGCGTCTGCTGGGGCGGCGACATTGCGGCCAGCCACGCGCGCTCCTCTTCCTCCTCCTCGAGCCGGAGCGCCTCCGAGTCACGTTAGAGCATGGCCTCGTAGCGCATCTGCTCCTTGTCGTCGGCCTGCTCCTAGCGGAGCCAGTGCTCCTTCCAGCGCTCGAGGTGGGCCGCCTCCTACTCCGGCGTCGCGGCGAAGTGGACGGAAGGCGCGCTCACCCACTCGTGGTACTGTCCCGTCCACAAGTAGGCCTCCTCCGACCAAGTGGGTGGAGGCAGGGAGCGCTTCCGCGTCGGCTCCAGCTCCAGCTCCGGCTTGGGCGGCGACGTTGGCAGTGGCGGCACGAAGAGCGGGGTGTGGACGGAGTCCCCCGCTACCATAGCAAGGGCTTGCTCCAGCCCATCCCAGTGTGTGTCCTCCTCGAGGCGGCTAGCCTCCAGCGCGTGCTGCAGGGCCTCCTTGAGGGCGGCTTGGTACTCCGCCTCCGCCTCCATGTCCTCCGGCTCTACCTGCGGGGTGGCGGTGGGAACGGCGGCGGGACGGCGTCGACACCCAAGCGCCGTTGCTCCTCGTGTTCGAGGGCGAACCATGCCTCCCGGTTGAGGGACTCGGCGGCGTACTTTGGCAGCCGACGCTGCTCCGGCGTGAGCTGCGCGCGACGCCTGTGCACCTCGTCGTTGTGCGCCCGCTGGCTCCGCGGAACCGCCGGTACCGGGATCCGCTGCGGATTCAGATGCCAATGGCGCAGAAGCGTGACATCGGGGTACGGCAGCGGCTGCCTGTACTCCCAGTGCCACCGCGCTTGGTGCACCGGGATGTGCAGGCGTCGACGACTAGGGCGGAATCACGGCGCCACCGAAGGAGGAGGGGGAGCACGGGAGGATGAGGAGCCGGGGGCGCCCTTGCCCTTGCCCTTGCTGCTGCCGAAGAGGCCCATGGGTGCGCTAGGGTTTGCGGTTGCCAGCGAGGAAGCAAAGGGAGTGGTGGGGGCCAGATGTGGACGGGAGAAGTGGATGAGGCTGGCCCCCACCGCATGCGTGGTTAAAAAAGGACGCTTCCACTGGCTGATGCATGGGCCCGCTGTCGGTGGTCGTCATAAATAAGACGACCGGTGGCGGTTGAGTGGCCTACAGGTGGGGATGCGACGGACGGCGAGGAGATGCGTGGCGCGTCCGCTTCGCGTCTGCATCGACGCATTCCAGACGCAATTTTGGGTCGGAAATGGGTCGGCGTGGACGCCAGGCAGACACGATTTGAGTTTGGGTCGGCGTGTTAGGCCTTCACTTTTATCCGCACCGACCCAAACGGACGCGGGCGGACAAAATGGGCCGCCCCATTGGAGTTGCTCTTATTGACGATGACAAAATCACAGAGACTCGCATCTTGTCATAACAAGAGATTAAATTAAAAAAATAATTCATTAAAGAGATCACACTTCTTTTGCGAGAAGAAAAAAACCAAATATTACCAAAGATCCAAAACCGACTTCGTCTTGAAGGGAGACAATAATACATGATACTTTCAACTAGTCGTCAATGATTGGCATAAGAAGAAGTGTATTTTAGCCTCCAACAAGATGACGGCCAGATCGAAGGTGAGCTAAAAAATTATATCACCAAATACTACAAATCTTTGTTCGGCCCACCGGATGAAGGGTATTTCACTGTTGACAAAACTCGAATAGATAATATTCCACAAGTCACGGCAGAAGACAAAGATATATTCATGTCACATTTCTTTGAAGAGGAGATGAAAGCTGCGGTGTTTCAAATGAAACATAATAAAGCTTCAGGCCCTGATGGCTTCCCCGTAGAATTCTATTGGAATTTTTGGGATGTCATCAAGACTAACTTATTGAAATTGTTCAAATGTCTTCATACCGCCCGACTTGACCTATCCAGGCTTAACTTTGACGAAATCGTTTTGTTGCTGAAAATTAAGGAGGCTAACAACATCTACAACCGCGATGGTCAGATCCGACCCCGCAAAGGCCCGCGGGCACTGACCGGGCATGCCTCACATTTGCCACTTTGAATCTGTGTATCTCATATCCGGCACCTTATATCCATACTACACATGCAGCGTTGAGCTACTCTACGTGATCAAACAATGGACAACAAAAATCGGCTACAAACAAACACAAGATTGGTTGCAAACGGACATTAACAAACTTTGCAACATCCAAAAGATCATTTTAGTTCGTCACCGGACAAGTTCTTAAACTTCTACAACTAAAAATGATATAAACATATGAGGAGGGGGCGGAATCACCACTTCCTCGCCGAGCCTTTGCCCTTCCGATCGCCGGCGCAACTATAGGCGTTCGCGGCTTGTGGAGGGCCGTGGTCGTCTGAGGAGGTGGTGCAGTTGTCGCCATCGTCGGAGTCGGAGTTGGAGAGGACGATGAGCCCCTTCATCCAATGAACGCCCTGTCCTACTCCCGCTTCAACTTGGCGACCCCAGCCACCTCCGCCGCTGCCTCCTTCGCCTCACGCTCCGACAGCTCAATAGCAAGCCGGAGCACCTTGGCGTTCTTCCGTCGGAGGCAGCGAGCGTCAGTCTCTGCCGTCGTGAGGGACCGACTGTAGATTCATGCGAGGAGCCGCTCGTCCTCGTCGAGCACCGCCTGCATCCCGCGACGGCGGCATGCAGACTGCTCCACCACGTCCCTCTCCATTGCCTGCTACCTATCACGAAGTGCGGCATGCACCTCCGAATCCGGAGTGCGCATGCGGGCCGACGGCGCGGGCACTAGCACCCACCGCTGCTCGCGTGGAGGAGCGATCGGCGGGGGGAGGAGACGGCGTGGGGGCAATGCGGACTACGCGGTCCTAGCGGAGCTAAGCGCTGGCCGGGAGGGTCCAGCTTTGGCATTCGCGCTGCACCATCGCGGGAGCTGCGGCGATGCTCCAGATCCGAAGCTGTCGTCGGTGTCCACCTTGGACCATTCCAATGCAATGTAGAGTGCTATCTCCTACTTGTAGTCGAGGTTGGTGCCGGAGTCGCTATCGGAACTGGACATCGGAGTGGATGGGATCAGAATCATAGAGGGAAAGGAGAGGACGGAGTGAGAAAGAGAGTGAGCTAGGGTTTAGAGCGAGGCGCCCGGATTGGGGTTTTTGTGGCACAAATGTGGGGTCGGTGGTGGGTCGGGCCTGCCAGGCGGGCACAACAGGGCGTGCCCAGGCCTCCTCATATCTGCCCTAGATTTACACTGGAAATGAGGGGTGTCGGTCAGCCCGGGCGTTTGTCCGCAGTTTGAGAGGTCGGTTGGGTCATTCTTTTTACCGGTCATAGTGATTGGATGGCCTGCCCGGGCGTTTGAGACGGGTATGAGAGGCCCGGATGTAGATGCTCTAAGCGGACACAACAATATAGATCCATATGTTTGACACTGGAGCATCTTTTCATATGACTCATGATTCATCCACTTTGTCTTCTATTCATCCTCTTGATTCTCGTGTGCATGTCTTAGTGCTGATGGTACCTCCCTCCCGGTTAATGGCTGAGGCATTCTTAGCACTTTGTGCTTTCAGGTTCCAGATGTTGCTCATGTTCCTCGACTTACCATGCAACTCATGTTCGATAGTCAGATTGTAGACACCGGTTGTCGGGTGATTCTCGACTTCGACTCTTGCTCTGTTCTAGACCGTCATGCTAGTGATCTCCTTGGTGTTGGCCCCCGGCACTGTGACTCCCAGGGCCTCATGGGAGCTTGATTGGCTTCACCTTCCCTCCGCTGCCACTGCTGCTAGTCTCTCCTCCTCTGTTGCCTTGTCTACCAGCTCTTTTCAGTAGTGGCATCATCGCCTTGGGCACTTGTGTGTCTCTTGTCTCTCATCCTTAGTTCGATGTGTTCTTCTTGATCCGTCTCCGACGGTGTGTCTTTAGACTGCCAGGGTTGTTGGCCTGGTAAACAGGTCAAGTTACCTTATCCTCATAGTGACACTATATCTCAGCATCCTTTCGACCTTGTTCACTCTGATGTCTAGGGTCCAGCTCCCTTTTCCTCGAAAGGTGGTTATCGCAAATATATTATCTTTATAGATGATTTCTCTCGCCACACTTGGATATATTTTATGTCTTCTCGTAGTGAGGTTTTATCTATTTATAAGCGTTTTGCTGCCATCGTTCCCACTCAGTTCTATAGGCCTATTTGTGTGTTCCGTACTGACTTTGCTGGAGAGTGTATCTCCAAGATGTTGTGTGGGGTTCTCGCCAAGCGGGGTACTCTTGCTCAGTTTTCTTGTCCTGGTGCTCATGCTCAGAATGGCATGGTTGAGCGCAAGCATCGTCAACTTCTTGAGACGGCTCATGCGATGATGATCGCCGCCTCTCTTCCGCCTCCCTTTTGGGATGAGGCTGTCTCCACTTCCACATATCTCATCAACCTTCAGCCATCCACTGCTCTGCAAGGTGGTGTTCCTTTCAAACATCTCTTTGATCGTTCTCCTGATTACTCAGTGCTTCGTTTGTTTGGTTCTGTTTGCTATGTCCTTCTAGCCCCAACTGTCCGCTCAGTCTGTTGAGTGTGTCTTCTGTTGGAAATATGCCCTAGAGGCAATAATAAAATGGTTATTATTGTATTTCCTTGTTCATGATAATTGTCTATTATTCATGCTATAATTGTATTAACCGGAAACCGTAATACATGTGTGAATACATAGACCACAACATGTCCCTAGTAAGCCTCTAGTTGACTAGCTCGTTGATCAATAGATGGTCATGGTTTCCTGACCATGGACATTGGATGTCGTTGATAACGGGATCACATCATTAGGAGAATGATGTGATGGACAAGACCCAATCTTAAGCGTAGCACAAGATCGTGTAGTTCGTTTGCTAAAGCTTTTCTAACGTCAAGTATCATTTCGTTAGACCATGAGATTGTGCAACTCCCGAATACCATAGGAATGCTTTGAGTGCACCAAACGTCACAACGTAACTGGGTGGCTATAAAGGTGCACTACAGGTATCTCCAAAAGTGTCTGTTGGGTTGGCACGAATCGAGACTGGGATTTGTCACTCCGTATGACGGAGATGTATCTCTGGGCCCACTCGGTAATGCACCATCATAATGAGCTCATTATGACTAAGTAGTTGGTCATGGGATCATGCATTACGGAACGAGTAAAGTGACTTGTTGGTAATGAGATTGAATGAGGTATTGGGATACCGACGATCGAATCTTGGGCAAGTAACGTACCGATTGACAAAGGGAATTGTATACGGGATTGCTTGAATCCTCGACATCGTGGTTCATCCGATGAGATCATCATGGAACATGTGGGAGCCAACATGGGTATCCAGATCCCTCTATTGGTTATTGGCCGGAGAGTTGTCTCGGTCATGTCTGCATGATTCCCGAACCCGTAGGGTCTACACACTTAAGGTCCGATGACGCTGGGGTTATAGGGAAAGTTTGTATGTGGTTACCGAATGTTGTTCGGAGTCCTGTATGAGATCCCAGACATCACGAGGAGTTCCAGAATGGTCCGGAGGTAAAGAAGAATATATAGGAAGTGAGGTTTTGACCACCGGAAGTGTTTCGGGCGTCACCGTAATGTACCGGGACCACCGGAGGGTTCCGGGGGTCCACCGGGAGGGGCCACCAGCCCCTGAGGCTTGCATGGGCCAAGAGTGGGAAGGGACCAGCCCCTGAGTGGGCTGGTGCGCCTCCCACCAGGGCCCAAGGCGCAGCTAGGAGGAGAAAGGGGGAAACCCTAGGCGTAGATGGGCCTAAGGCCCACCCTAGGGCGCGCCCCCTCTCCCTCTCTTGGCTGCCCCCCTCCATCCCATCTAGGGCTGCCACCCCCTAGGGGTGGGAACCCTAGAGGGGGCGCATCCTCCTCCCCTCCTCCTATAAATAGTGGGGGGTTTTTGGGCTGCCGAACACATGAGTCTCTCTCGCTCTTGGCGCAGCCCTACCCCTCTCCCTCCTCGTCTCTTGCAGTGCTTGGCGAAGCCCTACTGGCGTGCCACGCTCCTCCACCATCACCATGCAGTCGTGCTGCTACTGGACGGAGTCTTCCCCAACCTCTCCCTCTCTTCTTGCTGGATCAAGGTGCGGGAGACGTCACCGGGCTGTACGTGTGTTGAACGCGGAGGCGCCATTGTTCGACGCTTAGATCGGAATCGACCGTGATCTGAATCGCTGTGTGTACGACTCCACCAACCACGTTCTTGTAATGCTTCTGCTTAGCGATCTTCAAGGGTACAGAGATGCACTCCCTCTCTCTCGTTGCTAGTATCTCCTAGATTGATCTTGGTGACACGTAGGAAAATTTTGAATTATTTCTACGTTCCCCAACAGTGGCATCATGAGCTAGGTCTATGCGTAGATTCTATGCATGAGTAGAACACAAAGCAGTTGTGGGCGATGATTTGTTCAATTTGCTTATCGTTACTAGTCTTATCTTGATCCGGCGGCATTGTGGGATGAAGCGGCCCAGACCGACCTTACACGTACGCTTACGTGAGACTGGTTCCACCGACTGACATGCACTTGATGCATAAGGTGGCTGGGGGGTGTCTGTCTCTCCCACTTTAGTCGGATTGGATTCGATGAAAAGGGTCCTTATGAAGGGTAAATAGCAATTGGCATATCACCGTTGTGGTTTTGCGTAGGTAAGAAACGTTCTTGCTAGAAACCCATAGCAGCCACGTAAAACATGCAACAAGAATTAGAGGACGTCTAACTTGTTTTTGTGGGGTTTGCTATGTGATGTGATATGGCCAAAAGGATGTGATGAATGATATATGTGATGTATGAGATTGATCATGTTCTTGTAATAGGAATCATGACTTGCATGTCGATGATTATGACAACCGGCAGGAGCCATAGGAGTTGTCTTAATTTATTTATGACCTGTGTGTCAATGAAAACGCCATGTAATTACTTTACTTTATTGCTATCCGTTAGCCATAGTAGTAGAAGTAATAGTTGGCGAGGCAACTTCATGAAGACACGATGATGGAGATCATGATGATGGAGATCATGGTGTCATGCCGGTGACGATGGTGTTCATGCCGCGCCTCGAAGATGGAGATCAAAGGCGCAAGATGATATTGGCCATATCATGTCACTTTATGATTTGCATGTGATGTTTGTCATGTTTTTACATCTTATTTGCTTAGAACGACGGTAGCATAAATAAGATGATCCCTCGTTAAAATATCAAGAATTGTGTTCCCCCTAACTGTGCACCGTTGCTAAGGTCCGTTGTTCCGAAGCACCATGTGATGATCGGGTGTGATAGGTTCTAACGTTCGCATACAACGAGTGTAAGCCAGATTACACATGCAATACACTTAGGTTAACTTGACGAGCCTAGCATGTACAGACATGGCCTCAGAACACGGAAGACCGAAAGGTCGAACATGAGTCGTATAGTGGATACGATCAACATGAAGATGTTCACCGATGATGACTAGTCCATCTCACGTGATGATCGGACACGGCCTAGTTGACTCGGATCATGTATCAGTTAGATGACTAGAGGGATGTCTATCTAAGTGGGAGTTCATTGAATAATTTGATTAGATGAACTTAATTATCATGAACGTAGTCAAAAGGTCTTTGCAAATTATGTCGTAGCTCACGCTTTGGTTCTACTGTTTTAGATATGTTCCTAGAGAAAATTTAGTTGAGAGTTGATAGTAGCAATTATGCAGACTGGGTTCGTGAACTGAGGATTGTCCTCATTGCTGCACAGAAGGGTTATGTCCTTAATGCACCGCTTAGTCTGTTGAACCTCGAGCGTCATCTATATATGTTGGGAAACATCTGACATACACGTTTTGATGACTACGTGATAGTTCAGTGCGTAATACTAACGGTTTAGAATTGTGGCACCAAAGACGTTTTTGAAACATCGCAGAACATATGAGATGTTCCAAAGACTGAAATTTGAATTTCAGACTAGTGCCCACGTCAAGAGGTATGAGACCTCTGACAAGTTTCTTAGCCTGCAAACTAAGGGAGAAAAGCTCAATTGTTGAGCATGTACTCAGATTGTCTGAGTACTACAATCGCTTGAATCGGGTGTGAGTTAATCTTCCAGATGAGATAGTGATGGTTCTCCATAGTCACTGCCACCAAGCTATTGGAGCTTCGTGATGAACTATAACATATCAGGGATAGACATGATGATCCTTGAGCAACTCACGATGTTTGACACTGCGAAAGTAGAAATCAAGTAGGAGCATCAATTGTTGATGGTTAAACCACTAGTTTCAAGAAGGGCAAGGGAAAGAAGGGATACTTCATGAAACGGCAAATCAGTTGCTGCTCTAGTGAAGAAACCCAAGGTTGAACCCAAACCCGAGACTAAGTGCTTCTATAATGAGGAGAACAGTTACTGAAGCAGAACTACCCTAGATACTTGGTAGATGAGAAGGCTGGCAAGGTCAACAGAAGTATTTTGGATATACGTTATATTAATGTGTACTTTACTAGTACTCCTAGTAGCACCAGGGTAATAAATACCGGTACGGTTGCTAAGTGTTAGTAACTCGAAATAAAAGGCTACGGAGACTAGCTAAAGGTGAGATGACAATATGTTGGAAGTGTTTCCAAGGTTGATGTGATCAAACATCACACGCTCCCTCTACCATCGGGATTGGTGTTGAACCGAAATAATTGTTATTTGGTGTTTGCGTTGAGCATAGACATGATTGGATTATGTTTATCGCCATACGGTTATTCATTTAAGGAGAATAATGGTTACTCTATTTATTTGAATAATACCTTCAATGGTCTTGCACCTAAAATGAATGGTTTATTGAATCTCGATCATAGTGATACACATGTTCATGCCAAAAGATATAAGATAGTAATGATAGTACCACATACTTGTGGCACTGCCATTTGAGTCACATTGGTATAAAACGCATGAAGAAGCTCCATGTTGATGGATCTTTGGACTCACTCATTTTTTTTAAAAGATTGAGACATGCGAACCAAGTCTATTGGTAGATATGCATGAAGAAACTCCATACTGATGGATCGTTTGGACTCACTTGATTTTGAATCACTTGAGACATGCAAATCATACCACATGGGCAAGATGACTGAAAGGCCTCGTTTTCAGTAAGATGGAACAAGAAAGCAACTTGTTGGAAGTAATACATTTTGATGTGTGCAGTCCAATGAGTGCTGAGGTACGCAGTGGATATCGTTATGTTCTTACTTCACAGATAATTTGAGTAGATGATGAGTATATTTACTTAATGAAACACAAGTCTGAATTATTGAAAGGTTCAAGTAATTTCAGAGTGAAGTTGAAGATCGTCGTGAGAAGAGGATAAAATGTCTATGATATGATCATAGAGATGAATATCTCAGTTACGAGTTTGGCACACAATTAAGACATTGTGGAAATTGTTTCACAACTAATACCACCTAGACCACCATAGTGTGATGGTGTGTCCGAACATCATAACTGCACCCTATTGGATATGGTGCATACCATGATGTCTCTTATCGAATTACCACTATCGTTCATGGGTTAGGCATTAGAGACAACCGCATTCACTTTAAATAGGGCACCACACAATTCCGTTGAGACGACACCGTATGAACTATGGTTTAGAGAAACCTAAGCTGTCGTTTCTTAAAAGTTTGGGGCTGCGACGCTTATGTGAAAAACTTTCAGGCTGATAAGCTCAAACCCAAAGCAGATAAATGCATCTTCATAGAATACCCAAAAATAGTTGGGTATACCTCCTATTTCAAATCCGGAAGCAAAAGTGGTTGTTTCTAGAAACGGGTCCTTTCGCGAGGAAAAGTTTCTCTCGAAAGAATTGAGTGGGAGGATGGTGGAGACTTGATGAGGTTATTGAACCGTTACTTCAACTAGTGTGTAGCAGGGCACAGGAAGTTGTTCCTGTGGCACCTGCACCAATTAAAGTGGAAGCTTATGATAGTGATCATGAAACTTCGGATCAAGTCACTACCAAACCTTATAGGTCGACAAGGATGCGTACTACTTTAGAGAGGTACGTAATCCTGTCTTGGAAGTCATGTTTCTAGACAAAAATGAACCTACGAGCTATGGAGAAGCGATGGTGGGCCCGGATTCCGACGAATGGCTCGAGGCCATAAAATCCGAGAGAGGATCCATGTATAAAACAAAGTATAGACTTTGAAAGAACTACTTGATGGTCGTAAGGCTGTTGGGTGCTGATGGATTTTAAAAGGAAGACGGACAATGATGGTAAGTGCCACCATTAAGAAAGCTCGACTTATCGTTAAGATGTTTCCCGAAAAGTTCAAGGAGTTGACTACGATGAGACTTTCTCACTCGTAGCGATGCTAAGAGTCTGTTGGAATTATGTTAGCAGTTTCTGCATTATTTATGAAATCTTGCAGATAGGATGTCAAAACATTGTTTCCTCGATGATTTTCTTGAGGGAAGGTTGTATGTGATACAACCAGAAGGTTTTGTCAGTCCTGAAAGATGCTAACAAGTATGCAAAGCTCCAGCAATCCTTCTAAGGACTGGAGTAAGCATCTCGGAATTGGAATGTACGCTTTGATGAGATGATCAAAGATTTTGGGTTTATACAAAGTTTATGAGAAACTTGTATTTCCAAAGAAGTGAGTGGGAGCACTATAGAATTTTTGATGAGTATATGTTGTTAACATATTGTTGATCAGAAATGATGTAGAATTTCTGGAAAGCATGCTGGGTTATTTGAAAAGTGTTTTTCAATGGAAAACCTGGATTAAGCTACTTGAACATTGAGCATCAAGATCTATAAGGATATATCAAAAATGCTTAATAGTACTTTCAAATGAATACATACCGTGACAAGATTTTGAAGAAGTTCAAAATAGATCAACAAAGAAGGAGTTCTTGGCTGTGTTACAAGGTGTGAGTATTGAGTAAGACTCAAGACCTGACCACGGCAGAAGAGAGAGAAAGGACGAAGGTCGTCCCCTATGTTTTAGACATAGGCTCTACATTATGCTATGCTGTGTACCGCACCTGAAGTGTGCCTTGCCATGAGTCAGTCAAGGGGTACAAGAGTGATCCAGGAATGGATCACATGACAGCAGTCAAACTTATCCTTAGTAACTAGTGGACTAAGGAATTTTCTAGATTATGGAGGTGGTAAAAGAGTTCGTCGTAAAGGGTTACGTCGATGGAAACTTTGACACTAATTCGGATGACTCTGAGTAGTAAACCGGATTCGTATAGTAGAGCAGTTATTTGGAATAGCTCAAAGTAGCGCGTGGTAGCTGCATCTACAAGATGACATAGAGATTTGCAAAGCACACATCGATCTGAAAGGTTCAGACCCATTGACTAATAAACCTCCCTCACAAGCAAGATATGAACAAACCCCATGGGTGTTGGATTCATTACAATCACATAGTGATGTGAACTAGATTATTGACTCTAGTGCAAGTGGGAGACTGTTGGAAATATGCCCTAGAGGCAATAATAAAATGGTTATTATTGTATTTCCTTGTTCATGATAATTGTCTATTATTCATGCTATAATTGTATTAACCGAAAACCGTAATACATGTGTGAATACATAGACCACAACATGTCCCTAGTAAGCCTCTAGTTGACTAGCTCGTTGATCAATAGATGGTCATGGTTTCCTGACCATGGACATTGGATGTCGTTGATAACGGGACCACATCATTAGGAGAATGATGTGATGGACGAGACCCAATCTTAAGCGTAGCACAAGATCGTGTAGTTTGTTTGCTAAAGCTTTTCTAATGTCAAGTATCATTTCCTTAGACCATGAGATTGTGTAACTCCCGGATACCGTAGGAATGCTTTGGGTGCACCAAATGTCACAACGTAACTAGGCGTCTATAAAGGTGCACTACAGGTATCTCCGAAAGTGTCTGTTGGGTTGGCACGAATTGAGACTGGGATTTGTCACTCCGTATGACGGAGAGGTATCTCTGGGCCCACTCGGTAATGCATCATCATAATGAGCTCATTGTGACTAAGTAGTTGGTCACAGGATCATGCATTACGGAACGAGTAAAGTGACTTGCTGGTAACTGTGACGCCCTCGATTCAATCATACACGCAAATGTGTACGATCAAGATCAAGGACTCACGGGAAGATATCACAACACAACTCTAGGCACAAATTAAAATAATACAAGCTTTATATTACAAGCCAGGGGCCTCG
Source organism: Triticum dicoccoides (assembly GCF_002162155.2). Lineage (NCBI taxonomy): Eukaryota > Viridiplantae > Streptophyta > Magnoliopsida > Poales > Poaceae > Triticum > Triticum dicoccoides. The sequence continues at coordinate 258,738,841 of NC_041380.1, forward strand.
AAGGCTAGAATACATAAGCTCGAATACACAAGAGTCAGCGAAAGCAACAATATCTGAGTACAGACATGAGTTAAACAAGATTGCCTTAAGAAGGCCAGCACAAAAGCAACAACGATTGGAAAGGCAAGGCCTCCTGCTTGGGAGCCTCCTAACTACTCCTAGTCGTCTACGGTCTTCACATAGTACTAGGCATCCTCCGGGTAGTAGTAGTCATCAGTGGCGTCGTCTGGCTCCTGGGCTCCGTCATCTGGTCGCAATAATCGGGTATGGGGGAAAAGAAGTAGCAAAGCAACCGTGAGTACTCATCCAAAGTACTCGCAAGACTTACATCAGATCTAAACTAAGTATGCATCTGTATCAAAGGAATGGGTTGTATCTGTGGACTAAACTGCAAAATGCCAGAAGGAAAGGGACAAGCCTAGCCTATCAAAGACTAACATCTTCTGGAAACCACCATCTTGCAGCAACAGGAGGGAGTAGAGAAGCATAAAGTAAAGTAGTAGAAGTGTTATCAACCTCAGCTAGAGATCCTTTCTTGACTCCCTGCGAGAAAGCAATCCCAGAGCCATACTATCCAGTTATCGTCTCATATCCAAGTCTCATCACAATCCATTTCTCATCACAAGTATCCAGTTCTAGTTGTATCGATCGGGATACAACTCCAAATGTCCGTTACCGTAGGACAGGCTATCGATAGATGTTTTCTTCCCTGCAGGGGTGAACCAACTTACCCACCACGCTCGATTAACTCTGGACGGACACACTTTCCTGGGTCATGCCCGGCCTCGGCCAAACAATACGCCGCAACCCGACCTAGGCTTAATAGAGAGGCCAGCTGATAGAGGCTAAGGTGTCCCGATGTTTCGATGAGATGGTGGCTATCGTTTTTTGTGGGAGTCGTCCTTGACGATCCGACTACGAACGTGCGAGACGTCGCGCCTTAGCAATCGCTAAACCAACTTCCGAGGGTTATTGACCACGCCGGAGCACGATCAACCTAACCACGAGGGTCTGTTTCCTGCGAGCAAACGAAGAACAAGCAAGAAACTGAGATTGCAATCGGGATATTGCGAATATAAGATGAAAGCTTTATTGATCAAGGTGGGGTTCTGTGACATCTTGGTCTGGTCGTTGGACACAAACGAAGTACGCGAAGTTGCAGCTATGGCGAACTTTTAATCTAAACAAAACCCAAAGTCTAAACGACGCCCTAAGGGCTGTATATATGGAGGAAGAGGGGGGAATTTCGTGGCCCTTGAGGGTGGGGTCCGAAACCAACCCTAACTCTTGTTTCCCCACACATACGGACTCTAAAAATAGCCTATACTTAAGTATTTCGAAATTACATGGGCCTGGCCCATTAATAAGGTGACGCAGCACCTAGAATAGCCTATGGACGAATATTATGAAGTGGCATCTTGTATATTTTGTCCAAGGCTTCATGCACTCCTTATGGCGGCTTCAAAGTCCTGAAATCATCACTTGTAACTCCGTTCTTGATCCCCTTGCGCATGCCATCAACTCCATGCGTGTTCTTGCTCCAATGTTCATCCTTCTCCAAGCTAGGCCCTTCATTTGTAAGCAAAACAAATGTATCCAATTTAGGCAGCATCATAATCTCATGAACATTAGAATCATTACCAAGAAACAAAAGTACCTGGTAATTTAATTGGCGTGCGCGAGCTCTAGTAATTGGTCCAGTATATGTAACAGTAGGGGCTGTGGGTGTAACAATAGTATTGATGTCCTCATCATCCTCCCCTTCTTGAAATGAAGTCGTCCTCGACGGAAGCGCATCTTCCTCACCCAAATAAGGCTTCAAATCTTCAATGTTAAAAGTGGGACTAACCCCAAAATCTACAGGTAGCTCAAGTTTATATGCATTATCATTTATTTTCTCTAACACCTTAAAAGGAGCATTAGCACGTGGCATTAGCTTTGATTTGCGCAGATTAGGAAATCTATCTTTACGCAAATGTAACCAAACAAGATCTCCAGGCGCAAACACAACATGTTTTCTACCCTTATCTCCAGCAAGTTTATATTTAGCATTCATACGCTCAATGTTTTCCTTAGTTAACTCATGCATTTTTACAATCAATTCAGAACGTTCTTTAGCATCAAAATTAACCTTCTCTGAAGATGGAAGAAGTAACAAATCAATAGGTGCACGAGGTAGGAAACCATACACAATTTCAAAAGGGCACATCTTAGTAGTAGAATGCAATGAACGATTATAAGCAAATTCAATATGAGGCAAGCATTCTTCCCACATTTTCTTGTTATTCTTCAAAACAGCCCTAAGCATAGTAGACAATGTTCTATTGACTACTTGAGTTTGTCCATCAGTTTGGGGGTGACAAGTAGTACTAAAAAGCAGCTTAGTCCCCAACTTAGCCCATAAACATCTCCAGAAGTGGCTAAGAAATTTAGTATCACGATCTGAAACAATAGTATTTGGCACACCATGTAAGCGAATAATTTCACGAAAGAACAAATCAGCAACATTAACAGCATCATCGCTTTTATGACATGGTATAAAGTGTGCCATTTTCGAGAACCTATCCATGACAACAAATATGCTATCCCTCCCCTTCTTTGTTCGAGGTAAACCTAAAACAAAGTCCATAGATATATCCTCCCAAGGAACACTAGGTACAGGCAAAGGCATATATAAACCATGAGGATTGAGTCGTGACTTAGCTCTTTGACATGTAGTGCAGCGAGCAACAAAACACTCAACATCCCGTCTCATCTTTGGCCAAAAGAAATGTGTAGCAAGTATATCCTCCGTCTTCTTGACGCCAAAGTGTCCCATTAAACATATTGATCTTTGAATGGTCTCTAAATTCAGCATCATGAACATATTGATCTTTGATGGTCTCCAAACCAAATATTTTAAAGTCAAGTTGTGAAAGCATAGTATAACGACGAGACAAGGCATCAGCAATAACATTTTCTTTACCCTTCTTGTGTTTAATGACATAAGGGAAAGTCTCAATGAATTCAACCCATTTAGCATGTCTACGGTTCAGTTTTGCTTGACTTTTAATGTGTTTCAAAGATTCATGATCAGAATGTATAACAAATTCTGTGGGCCATAAATAATGTTGCCATGTTTCTAAGGTCCGAACAAGAGCATATAATTCTTTATCATAAGTAGAATAGTTCAGACTAGGCCCACTCAATTTTTCAGAAAAGTATGCAACAGGTTTTCCATCTTGTAATAACACACCTCCTAATCCAATTCCACTAGCATCACATTCAAGCTCAAAAGTCTTATTGAAATTAGGAAGTTGGAGTAAAGGAGCATGTGTCAACTTATCTTTCAATATCGTGAAAGCTTCTTCCTGTGCGGTACCCCAAACAAAAGGCACATCCTTCTTTGTAAGATCGTTGAGAGGTGCAGCAATGGTGCCGAAATCTCTCACAAAACGCCTATAGAAACCAGCGAGGCCAAGGAAACTCCTCACTTGTGTGACCGTTTTGGGCCGCGGCCAACTCTCAATAGCTTCAATCTTGGCTTTATCAACTTCAATTCCCTGTGGAGTAACAACATAGCCAAGAAAAGATACTCGGTCGGTGCAAAAGGTGCACTTTCCAAGGTTTCCAAACAAATGTGCATCACGTAGAGCAATAAAAACAGCACGCAAATGTTCCAAATGTTCCTCCAAAGATTTGCTATAAATCAATATGTCATCAAAGTAAACTACCACAAATCGTCCAATGAAAGCACGTAAAACTTCGTTCATTAACCTCATGAAAGTACTAGGTGCATTAGTTAACCCAAAAGGCATGACTAACCACTCATATAATCCAAACTTAGTTTTAAATGCTGTTTTCCATTCATCACCCAATTTCATACGAATTTGATGGTATCCACTATGCAAATCAACTTTGGAGAATATTGTAGAGCCACTCAATTCATCAAGCATATCATCTAGCCTAGGAATAGGATGACGATAACGAATAGTAATATTATTAATGCCTCTACAATCAACACACATACGTGACATACCATCCTTTTTTGGCACTAAAATGATAGGAACAGCACAAGGACTAAGGGATTCGCGTATATAACCTTTGTCGAGCAGTTCTTGTACTTGACGCATAATCTCCTTCGTCTCCTCTGGATTGGTACGGTATGGTGCACGGTTGGGTAGCGAAGCACCGGGAATTAAGTCAATTTGATGCTCAATCCCTCGAATAGGTGGTAATCCCGGTGGCACGTCTTGTGGAAAGACGTCAGCGAACTCCTGCAAAATGTTAGTGACAGCAGGGGGCAAAGAGGAAGGCACGTCCTCGAATGAAAATAGTGCCTCTTTGCACACAAAAGCATAGCAAACAGATTTGCTAAAATCTAGCTCATCAAATCAGATTTGGTGGCAAGTAAACATGCACTTTTCAATTTAATTTCAGAAACAACAGTAGATGGTTTATTATTAGGCTTCATTTGGTGCTCAAATTCTTTTGCCACAATCTGATTTTCACTCTTATTTGTCTCCTGTTTTGCTTTATTAGCTCTATTAATATCATCTTTCAAAATGGAATCAGGAGTCATAGGAAGCAAAGAAATATTTTTATCGTTATGAACAAGAGTATACTGATTGTTTCTACCATGGTGTACAGAATTTTTATCAAATTGCCATGGTCTACCAAGTAATAAGGAAGATGCTTGCATAGGTACCACATCACAATCAACATAATCAGCATATGTAGAGATACTAAAATGCACACGAACAGTACGTGTTACCTTAACCTTGCCGCTGTTGTTGAACCATTGGATGTAGTAAGGATGTGGATGTGGTCTTGTGGTGAGAGATAGCTTCTCCACCATCTCCATGCTAGCCAAGTTATTGCAGCTCCCTCCATCTATGATCACGCGAACAGAACGTTCCTTCACAACTCCCTTTGTATGGAACAAATTATGCCTCTGATTTTGCTCAGCTTGTGTAACCTGCACACTCAAAACACGTTGAGCAACTAAACATTCATACCTGTCAGCATCTTCAGGAGCCATGTATTGCGTCTCATGATCAGAATCGTCTCCACCGTGTTCTTCACGTGTAATAAGAGCCAAAGTCTCCTCATCATAGTCACTAGCGGACTCATACCCACCATCCTCAGTAACAATCATCACACGCTTAGATGGACATTCTCTCGCATAATGACCTCCACCCTTGCAACATCGACAAATAATATCATGTGTTTGCCCTGTTGATGCCATGGATGAAGAAGAGCTCTTTGCAGGCCCAGAAGGTGTGCTCTTGGCAGATAGTGGTGATTGTGCCTGCTTTATTGTATCACGGTTGGAGGTGGCAGCCGATGGAGGCGCCGGTGTAGCAGAACGTGTGGAAGTAGATGATGCACGTGGTGTCCATGATGAAGGTCGACCTGCAGAAAAGTTACTCCGCGCCAATGCCTGTCGATCCTGCACTTCACGTTCAGCTTTACAAGCAAGATGGAATAAACGAGTGATATTAGTATACTCCTTATACTCTAGAATCGTCTGAATCTCTCTATTTAATCCACCCATAAAACGTGCAAGCATAGCTTCATTCTCCTCAACAATACCACATCTAATCATGCCAGTTTGTAATTCCTGATATTCTTCTACAGAATTTTTTCCCTGTCTTAAGCGCTGCAATTTTTGAAGTAATTCACGTTGATAATATGGTGGAACCCAAGGAATACGCATAGCAGTTTTCAAAGCAGCCCAAGTAGCCGGAATAGGATATAATCTACAATGCTCAGACCACCAAACACATGCAAAACTAGTGAAAGCACAAACAGCAGCAGGAACACGTCTCTCCTCGGGATATTGTAAACATGTAAATCGTTGTTCAGTTTCTAACTCCCAAGTAAGATATATATCAGGAACATATCTACCCTCAAATGGTGGAATATTCAATTTTAGTTTAGGGAGATGGTCATGATCTCGTACCTGAGGGTGAGCCCTACCATTGCCATTATTTGCATGTGGACGACCTGGTGGTTGCTGTGCTGGTGGTGGCACGTAGTTCTGATTTTGATCAACCTCATCCTCATAATCTCCCACATAATCATCCTCCTCCACATCAGCAGTAAGAGCCACAGAAGTATCAACAGCAGCACCAGCAGTTTGGCCCGACTAAAGAGGGACACGGCTCACTCGGCGGAGGGCTGTTTCCCGACGTGGAGGTAGTCGATGTTGTTGCTGTTGTTGCAGAGGTGCGGCAGGAGCAACCGGTGGTGGTGGTGGAAGACGCGAAAGCAAATCAGCAAACTTGTTATCGAGCTTTGTTTCAAACGTCTTCTCCATGCCATCTATCTTCTCCATGGCCTCTTCAAATCTGTTTATCACATCTTGCACCTGTCCACTCATCATTTGCTGAAACGTATCATGAAGCTCCTTGTTCGTCAAGTTCTCCCAGTCAGTCTCGTCGACTTGTGATCCTGGCATGGTTAGCAACAATAGAGACACACAAGAATATGATCCTACAGACTACTAACAAGTGGTGGTGGTGGCGGGTGTCACAAATCCGTCAAGCAAATCTCAAATTCTTACCAGTTCTTACCCAGCAGCAGGCGGTGATCGGCAACCGTTGTAGTCAAAACTCTCAAAAGCTTGGATAGAGTGATTGCCAGGGAGAGTCAAACGCACGACGTAGATGTATGTGGAGCTGGGAAGGCTTATAGTATGGTAGCAAAAAGGGTCAACAATAATCAATTCAGAGATGCAAAGTTGAATAAACGCTCAATGACGATACTGTGCTGGTCCTAGGCTAGACCGTGCTAGAGACGCGAGCCTAGAACACTAACAAAATCACGGCGCTGCACGTAAATAAGGGAAAAGCACACTCTGGAACTCTTTTTTTCGCTCTTTTTTTTGCGCTCCTCTTTTTTTGCGAAAAATCACTATAATGGCGAGTGTCTCAAAACTCTTCCCTCGTCAAACTGATAGGATGGGCACGAAATTTTTTTTTCACTTTTTTTTTCGGAAATCAGGGCAGCGACGACGAAGAAGTGCGACAAAAAATCACTATGATGGCACGTGGCTCAAAAGACTCAGAAAAGCCTAAAAATAGGATAGGGAAAAAAATTTGCCCGTGAAATTTTTGGCCTAAAAACTGCCCGGGGGTCTCCAGACTCTTTTTTTTCGAGACCTACGCAGGCAAGGAAACACGAAACGGAATTTAGATTGATCTCAAGAACAAACCTAATATGAGAAGAACTCGGATTGGTGGTGGATATATGGTTGTGGTATATGGCAGCGGTGGTGGTATATGGTAGCGGTGGTGGTATATGGATACAGATTGGTGGTGGTATATGGATATGGATTCAGAGCGGTGGCGGAGAAGCAAAAGTGGTAGATGGGCGATGATGATGGTGCGGCGGCAGCGTGACAACTTATGACCAGAACTCGAAACTCTAAAAGACTAGACTCTAAGACCAACAACTTGACACGACGATGCAACCGCAAATTCAACAAAGCAAAAACCCTAAAAAGATTATGCAAAGGCTCAGATTGGTTCGGATATGATGAACTAACCGTAATTTCTTTTCTGGCTTTTTCGTGGACTGTAGGTATGAAGAACAGACTCGATCTAATCTATGAAAAACTGTAAAATCTCACCGAGCAACCTGGAAATCTGATACCACTTGATAGAGGCTAAGGTGTCCCGATGTTTCGATGAGATGGTGGCTATCGTTTTCTGTGGGAGTCGACCTTGACGATCCGACTACGAACGTGCGAGACGTCGCGCCTTAGCAATCGCTAAACCAACTTCCGAGGGTTATTGACCACACCGGAGCACGATCAACCTGACCACGAGGGTCTGTTTCCTGCGAGCAAACGAAGAACAAGCAAGAAACTGAGATTGCAATCGGGATATTGCGAATATAAGATGAAAGCTTTATTGATCAAGGTGGGGTTCTGTGACGTCTTGGTCTGGTCGTTGGACACAAACGAAGTACGCGAAGTTGCAGCTATGGCGAACTTTTAATCTAAACAAAACCCAAAGTCTAAACGACGCCCTAAGGGCTGTATATATGGAGGAAGAGGGGGGAATTTCGTGGCCCTTGAGGGTGGGGTCCGAAACCAACCCTAACTCTTGTTTCCCCACACATACGGACTCTAAAAATAGCCTATACTTAAGTATTTCGAAATTACATGGGCCTGGCCCATTAATAAGGTGACGCAGCACCTAGAATAGCCTATGGACGAATATTATGAAGTGGCATCTTGTATATTTCGTCCAAGGCTTCATGCACTCCTTATGGTGGCTTCAAAGTCCTGAAATCATCACTTGTAACTCCGTTCTTGATCCCCTTGCGCATGCCATCAACTCCATGCATGTTCTTGCTCCAATGTTCATCCTTCTCCAAGCTAGGCCCTTCATTTGTAAGCAAAACAAATGTATCCAATTTAGGCAGCATCATAATCTCATGAACATTAGAATCATTACCAAGAAACGAAAGTACCTGGTAATTTAATTGGCGTGCGCGAGCTCTAGTAATTGGTCCAGTATATGTAACAGTAGGGGCTGTGGGTGTAACAATGGTATTGATGTCCTCATCACCAGCACGCCGGACTAAACCTATGCCCCCAGGGGTCATGGGCCATCTCCCCAGGAACTCCTGCACGTTGCGTGGGCGGCCGGTGAGCAGACCTAGCTACCTCCTTCAACAAGGCAGGTGCTTACGCAGTCCAACCCGGCGCGCGCCGCTCAGTCGCTGACGTCTATTAAGCTTCGGCTGATGTATATGACGCAGAACGCCCATACTATGCCCACGTGATGGTTAGTGCTATCAGGCCAGAGGCCCCTCGGATCAAATATCCAAATCGTAGCGGATTAGGAACGCGCGGTAACGAGTAGAGACTCACGATCGATGTGACCCCGTCGCCCTGTCTCGAGTACTTGCGGTAAGGGCTAAGAATGCCCGGCCACGCCTCGTAAGTATCTCGCGGGCACCTTCCAGGTCAACCCGACTCCACATCACTCGCAATTAAGCTTGCGTAGGTACCACTGAGGGTCGACCCGTCTTTAGTAATATGGTTCAGTGCAAATTCATAGTAACCATAGCAATTGTGTGTCTAACACCCCGGTGAATTCCACTCGATGTTGTCATCAAGGTGAACGTAAGAGGATCCACCCTCGAGGTTCACGTTTGATGGGTTGCATGACAGAGCCGTAACGGAAGTGGTTAAGGAGGAAATCACCCTTGATGACCTTGACCGTAAAGGTACACTACGGAGATCTCATCAGGAGTGATGTAAGAGGTTCCACCCTCGGCACTCGATGGTAACTCTGCAGAGTCATACAACTAGGGGGGTGATGTGCGGTGTTGGGGCCTGGACGTCGATCACGTTGATCGAGTCATCAAACATAAAGCGGGGCAACTGGGACAAGGTGGGGGTCACTGATGGATCACTAACCATCCTATACTAAGCAGTTTAGGATAAGCAGGTAAGGTAAGAAAGCAGGTAACAACAACAGGCTATGCATCAGAGTAGGATCATACAGAAAGCAGTAGCAGTTCTAATGCAAGCATGAGAGGGAAAGAAATGGGCGATATCAGAATGCTCAAGGGGGGTTTGCTTGCCTGGTTGCTCTGGCAAGGAGGGGTCATCGTCGACATAGTCGATCACAGGGGCAACATCAGTCTCGGGGTCTACTTGAGAGAAGAGGGGGAAGAAACAGTAAATACAGAGGAAACAATGCATCACAAGGCATAGCATGACGATAGGCAGAGCTAGGTTTGCCCTAACGTAATACTACATGTTGCAGACGGAGGGAATAAACATCCGAGGATGAATTCCCGGTGTTAGGCGGATTCCGGACAAATGAAAGAGAGGGGACGGTTCCATGTTCATCATGCTAGGGGCATGTGACGGGTGAAAGGACCGCGCATTTGGATTAGTTGGATTTTTCTGAGCAACTTTCATGTAGAAAACATTTTCATTGGAGTTACGGATTATTTTCTATGAATTTCTAAAGATTTTCTTATTTTCTGGATTTATTTTATTTACAGAAAATGATATATGATGTCAGCATGATGTCACTGTGACATCAGCAGGTCAACAGACGGCTGACCAGGTCAAACCTAACACGTGGGTCTAGTGGGACCCACCTGTCAACCTCTGTGACTTTAACAGTGTTAATTTAGACTAACATAGGGTTAATTAGAGGGTGGGCCCCCCTTGTCAGTGCCTCATTTAGTTAACTAATTTGTTTTCGTTTACTAAACATTTTAGTTAATTAACTAGGCGGTGGGGCCCGCATGTCAGAGACACGGGGCTGCCACGTTAGCAGTTGACTGGGTCAACCCAGTCAACTAGGACCCGCGGGGCCCTCTAGCAGTGGCTCTGGGGTGGCCCCAGGCCAGCCACGTCGGCGGTGGCCGGCGGCTCGACGCCGGCGACGCCAAAATGCGGCGGAGGGCCTCGGGCCTCGTCGGATTTTGCCCACAAGCGACCATTTCACGCGCGCTAGGGTGCGTTCGAACGAGCGGAGCAGCGCACGTCGAACTGCGGTGGTGGCCCGGCCGGAAAAGGCTGGTGACGTCGACGGCAAGCGGCGGAGGCGGCGCCGGAGTTCGGGCGCGAGCGGATTCAGCGTTAGAGCATGCGAGCGGTCAAACTAACTAACTATGCGGGGTCTACGGCGCTCCAGGAGCTCGTCGGAGCTACTAGCTTGAGCGGAGAAGCTCGGTGGCAAGCCCTACGACGGCAATGGCGGACGGCGGAGCTCGGCTTGCGAGCGAGCTAGCTACAGCGAAAAGCACGGCGCGAGGAGAGGAAAGGAGGAAGGGAGGAGCTCACCGTGTGGCCAAGAAAGGCCCGTGCGAGCTTAGGAGCAGCAGCATTGGACAGAGACGACGGCGAGCACCGGCAACCGAGAAGGGGAGGTGAGGTCGATCCCGAGCGTGCGGTCGTTCCCGAGCTCGATGACAAGGTGTAGTCGAGGCAGCCGAGCGAGGCGGAGCGGTAGGGCGCGTCGGCGAGGCGATCGGGAGGCGGTGGCCGCGGGATCGACGGCGGCGCGTCGACGACCACGCACGGGCGAACGAGACAGAGAGGAAGAGGGGCGAACGAGGGGAGTAGGAGCGCTAGGGTTTGTCGACGGTGGGAGAGAGAGCCGGGGCGCGCCTTATCCACTCTGGGGAGCGGCGGATGGCCGGCACGTGGTCATCTGCGGCGACGGACGTGCCTCGGTCGACCACCGCACGGGGATGAACAGGAGGTAGGGGAAGGGGTAAGTGGGCCGGCCTGCTGGGTTTGCCCTGGTGGGCTAGAGCCCAGGGGAACAGGGAAGGGGGCTTCTTTTTCTTTTACTTTTGCTCTTTTCTGTTTACAGAAAGGGGTTTAGTAATATTTTGAGCTTCCATAAGATTTTGCAAAAATGTGAAACTTGGTCACATAATTACTTTGCAATATCCAGCACTGCCACAAAAGGTTTGGGCATTTTTGGAGTTCAATTGAATTTACACAATAAAGAAAAGGGCATTTTAAAGGCTATTTTTGCTCTGTTAAAATGCATTAGGACCGTTTAGAGTTGATGATGATGTTGTGTTCCTTAACAAATAATTGTTATGGAATTTTTGAAAAATGATGAACATTTTTCTAGCAACCTTTGAGCAACTTCAAACTTCACTTGAATTTGAATTGACTGGAATTTCAAATGGGATATTGAACAAAGGTGATTAAGCACTGTTTGGAAAAATGATTAGTTTAATCACAGAGGGTTACTGTAGCATGACACTGGGGGTGTTACAGTAACGAGATTGAACGAGGTATTGGGATACCGACGATCGAATCTCGGGCAAGTAACATACCGATTGACAAAGGGAATTGTATACGGGATTGGTTGAATCCTCGACATCGTGGTTCAACCGATGAGATCATAGTGGAACGTGTGGGAGCCAACATGGGTATCCAGATCCCGCTGTTGGTTATTGGCCGGAGAGTTGTCTCGGTTATGTTTGCATGATTCCCGAACCCGTAGGGTCTACACACTTAAGGTCCGATGATGCTAGGGTTATAGGGAAAGTTTGTACGTGGTTACTGGATGTTGTTCGGAGTCCCGGGTGAGATCCCGGACGTCACGAGGAGTTCCGGAATGGTCCAGAGGTAAAGAATAATATATAGGAAGTGAGGTTTTGACCACCGGAAGTGTTTCGGGCGTCACCGGTAATGTACCGGGACCACCGGAGGGTTCCGGGGGTCCACCGAGAGGGGCCACTAGCCCTGAAGGCTTGCATGGGCCAAGAGTCGGAAGGGACCAGCCCTTGAGTGGGCTGGTGCGCCTCCCACTAGGTCCCAAGGCGCAGCTAGGAGGAGAAAGGGGGAAACCCTAGGCGCAGATGGGCCTAAGGCCCACCTAGGCCCCCCTCTCCCCCTCTTGGCCGCCCCCTCCATCCCATCTAGGGCTGCCGCCCCCCTAGGGGTGGGAACCCTAGAGGGGGCGCACCCTTCTCCCCTTCTCTTATAAATAGTGGGGGTTTTGGGGCTGCCGAACACATGAGTCTCTCTCCCTCTTGGCGCAGCCCTACCCCTCTCCCTCCTCGTCTCTTGCAGTGCTTGGCGAAGCCCTGCTGGCGTGCCACGCTCCTCCACCATCACCACGCCGTCGTGCTGCTGCTGTACAGAGTCTTCCCCAACCTCTCCCTCTCTCCTTGCTGGATCAAGGCGCGGGAGACGTCACCAGGCTATACGTGTGTTGAACGCGGAGGCGCCGTTGTTCGGCGCTTAGATCGAAATCGACCGCGATCTGAATCGCTGCGTGTACGACTCCACCAACCGCGTTCTTGTAACACTTCCGCTTAGCGATCTTCAAGGGTATGAAGATGCACTCCCTCTCTCTCGTTGCTAGTATCTCCTAGATTGATCTTGGCACGTAGGAAAGTTTTGAATTATTTCTACGTTCCCCAACATCTTCTTAGGCTATAGTGATGAGCATAAGGGATACCGTTCTTGGCATCCTGTCGGTCGTCGGATGCATATTTCTCGGGATGTGACTTTTGATGAGTCTTTTCCCCTCTACCCGCGTTCATCTTCCTCGACCTTTTTAGTGGAGGATATCTCTTTCCTCAATTTTTCTGACACACCTATCACTCTGGATGAGCCCTTGTCCATCTGTCCCGTTACCCCTGCTTCTCCCACTATTGCAGATCCGATGCTGATACGTCTCCCACGTATCTATAATTCTATTGTTCCATGCTGTTATATTATCATTCTTGGATGTTTTACAATCAATTTATAGCAACTTTATATCATTTTCTGGGACTAACCACTACTGCAGGATGCTGCTAACGCGACACTACGATCAGACACCCTTCGAGAAACTGTGTGCGATGCCATAATCGCAAACGATGCTGTATGAAAACCGTCAGAAATGTGTAAAACGTTTGCGATGACGGATGCATCAAACACGGTTCAGGTTTTAGTTGCGTGTGCAATGAAGGGCATACGGTTCGATTCAATTAACTGTTTGAGATGAGGAGGAACAAAAGAAACGGGCAGCTAGATGAAGGCGTGTGCGATACACAACATACAGTTCACTCGGAAGAACTGTTTGTGATTAGGCAACACAAAAGAAACGGTCAGCCAGATCAAGGTGTGTGTGATTGAGGGCATATGCTTCAGAAGGATTAACTGTTTTTGCTTAGGCAACAGAACAGAAATGGGTTAGCCAAATCAAAGTGTTTGCGATTGATGGCATACACTTCACATGGATGAAATGTTTGCGATTAGCAACAACAAACTGAAACAGTTAGATAGATCAACGTGTGTGCGCTAGACGGGCACACACATTCTAATTAAAAGAACCGTGCGCGATGATGCTAACATTGCCTATTGCGGTGCACCCTATGGTGTAAATGCCACGTACGCAGCCGAGAAGGCGTACGTGCCCACATTACGCCTTCCGAGAATAATGCCGCACTTATAACCGTCAGTAAATTTTGAGCATGCGTCCCTTCACAATTTTTTTAGAAGAACAGGGTGGCCGTATCCTGTCACAGTCCAAATTGTAAACTTGTTCACACCGATCAAAACCTAAATGGTTTCCCACTTAGGAGCGTATTACTACGCGGTTATAAATACTACTACTCCAAGATGACTGCACATTCCTCCTCAACTCCTCATCCACAAAAAGTCAAAAACAAACAAGCCATTCATCGTCGTTCCCTTGCGTCCGCCATGTCCAGCGTGAGTTCTGGGTCGAGAGATTGCCACCAGGGAGAGGCAAGCCTGGAAGCGGGAGCACAAGAGATGTCCCGCCTCACCGCCAAAGCAGCCAACATGTCCCGTTGCACGGCCGTAGCAGCAGAGAGGTCCCGCCACGCCACCGAAGCAGCACGGAGGACCCGTCGCACCGTCGAAGCCACAAACTGGTTCGGCCATGCCACGGAAGCAGAAGAGATGTCCCGCTGCACCGCGAATGCGGCAGAGATGGCCTCCCGCGCCGCGGCGGCCTGGGAAAATGCCTCGCGGGTAGGCGAGGACTCTTACAGGTGCATGCGTACCCTCGTTGTTGGTGTCAAAATCGGCGGATCTCGGGTAGGGGGTCCCGAGCTGTGCGTCTAAGGTCGATGGTAACAGGAGACAGGGGACATGATGTTTACCCAGGTTCGGGCCCTCTTGATGGAGGTAATACCCTACGTCTTGCTTGATTGTTCTTGATGATATGAGTATTACAAGAGTTGATCTACCACAAGATCGTTGAGGCTAAACCCTGAAAGCTAGCCTATGGTATTATTGTATGTATATATCTATCGCCTAGCCTGGCCCTGGTTTATATAATGCACCAGAGGCCTAGGATAACAAGAGTCCTAGCCGAATACGCCGGTGGGGGAGGAGTCCTTGTCTTGACCACCAAGTCTTGTGGAATCTTCCTTGTATGCGGCAGCTGTCCGAACTGGTCCATGCGTATATGGCCATGGGGGTCCTCGGTCCAATCTAACTGACCAGGAGATGGCGTGGTGAGTACCCCCTAGTCCAGGACACCATCAGTAGCCCCCTGAACTGGTCTTCAAGTTGGGGACGCTCCTCGATTCTTCCGAACTGTTCTTCATCTTCGGTCGTCGGTCTTGAAAACTGGTTCAACAAATCTTCCCATCTTCTATCTTGAGGATTGCCGAGCTAAATCTGAAGATCTCACACGTCGGATATCTGAGGAGCCCTTTAAGTCTTCGGCATTTATCAATGCCCTGTTATTTTTATGCCACACCTCAGGTTTGAAGTTGTTCCCGGGCGGCAGCGTCCTCTTGCGTCCGAGCTCCTACGCCGGACTGCATTCGAGGTATCTTTTGCAGCCGAGCACCAACGCGGGACCACTTTCCGAGCTCCAACGCCGGACTATGTCCAAACTCCAACGCCGGACTGTATCCGGGCTCCAACGCTGGATTATATCCGAGGTGTCATATCACCTTGGTTCAAAAAAGTTGAAGGAGTTTAGCCGAGCTTAATGTCGGAAATGCCCTCTATGGAACCAGCCACTAGTGCCCGAGCTTTATGTTGGACTATTTCCGAGGTGGTGCACCACCCCGGCTATGGGCCGATTTTTTGTCAATATTTTTATTGGTGCAATTTATTCTCTGCCGAGATATATAACCAGTAGCCCTGAAGGTGTGTATCGGTCTAAAACCCGAGATGCGCTTGAAGGATGACATAAAACCGCTGATCCCAGTAGCCGCTGAGACTCGGGTTGATTTGCAAAAATCGGTGTGAGGACCAACTCCTAGCTCGGCAGAATACTTCAGGACAAAAAGCGATGTGCAGAGTCCTCGAGACTCAGGTTGGGTGCGGCCGACCAACCTGAGGATCATAATCTCCTCGAAAACTATATTGCACTTAAATTTTCTGCAATGGATTGCCAATGCAGTAGCCCCCGAGACACTAGTCAGGTGGCAACACCAGATCAGGGGATTGATGTGCCCCTTTAATATTTGTAAATAATAGGCCTGAAGCGTAGTAGCCCCCGAGCCTTAATGCGGGCACAGATGACCGAATTAAGGATCGATATCCATAGTAAAATCACAAATTATGTGTAATGACTCTATGTATCCAAGTACTTTACGTCATTAATGCTCGGATCCGCATTCTACAAAACTTTGCTGACCGACCATCGGCTTCCACCTCCTCGGCAGTAGCCGAGGAGTGTTTGTCCTACTTTATAAAGCCTTTATGAGGGCAAAGATTTATGACAAACAAGGCAATCTGGCCATACGGTTTTATAAACAAAGGTATGCAGAGAGATATGTTATATTACTATTTAACATAAGAAATGTCTTCCAAAGAAAATGTGGTGGCCCGGCCGGAAAAGGCCGGTGACAGTGACGGCAAGAGGCGGAGGCGGCGCCGGAGTTCGGGCGCGAGCAGATTGAGCGTTAGAGCGCGCGAGCGGTCAAATTAACTAACCAGGCGGGGTCTACGGCATTCCTGGTGCTCGTCGGAGCTACTAGCTCGAGCGGAGAAGCTCGGTGGCGAGCCCTACGGCGGCAATGGCGGACGGCGGAGCTCGGCTTGCGGGCGAGCTAGCTACGGCGAAAAGCACGACACGAGGAGAGGGAAAGAGGAAGGGAGGAGCTCACCGTGCGGCCAAGAAAGGCCCGTGCGAGGTTAGGAGCAGCAGCATTGGACGAAGACGACGACGGGCGCCGGCAACCGAGAAGGAGAGGTGAGGTCGATCCCGAGCGTGCGGTCGTTCCCGAGCTCGATGACGAGGTGTAGTCGAGGCAGCCGAGCGAGGCGGAGCGGTAGGGCACGTCGGCAAGGCGATCGGGAGGCGGTGGCCGCGGGATCGACGGCGGCGCGTCGACGACCACGCACGGGCGAACAAGACAGAGATGAAGAGGGGCGAACGAGGGGAGTAGGAGCGCTAGGGTTTGTCGACGGTGGGAGAGAGAGCCGGGGCGCGTCTTATCCACGCCGGGGAGCGGCGGATGGCCGGCACGTGGTCATCTACGACGACGGACGTGCCTCGGTCGACCATCGCACGGGGATGAACAGGAGGTAGGGGAAGGGGTAAGTGGGCCGGCCTGCTGGGTTTGCCCTGGTGGGCTAGAGCCCAGGGGAACAGGGAAGGGGGCTTCTTTTTCTTTTACTTTTGCTCTTTTCTTTTTACAGAAAGGGGTTTAGTAATATTTTGAGCTTCCATAAGATTTTGCAAAAATGTGAAACTTGGTCACATAATTACTTTGCAATATCCAGCACTGCCACAAAAGGTTTGGGCATTTTTGGAGTTCAATTGAATTTACACAATAAAGAAAAGGGCATTTTAAAGGTTATTTTTGCTCTGTTAAAATGCATTAGGACCATTTAGAGTTGATGATGATGTTGTGTTCCTTAACAAATAATTGTTATGGAATTTTTGAAAAATGATGAACATTTTTCCAGCAACCTTTGAGCAACTTCAAACTTCACTTGAATTTGAATTGACTGGAATTTCAAATGGGATATTGAACAAAGGTGATTAAGCACTGTTTGGAAAAATAATTAGTTTAATCACAGAGGGTTACTGTAGCATGACACTGGGGGTGTTATAGTAACGAGATTGAATGAGGTATTGGGATACCGACGATCGAATCTCAGGCAAGTAACGTACCGATTGACAAAGGGAATTGTATACGGGATTGGTTGAATCCTCGACATCGTGGTTCATCCGATGAGATCATCATGGAACATGTGGGAGCAAACATGGGTATCCAGATCCCGCTGTTGGTTATTGGCCAGAGAGTTGTCTCGGTTATGTCTGCATGATTCCCGAACCCGCAGGGTCTACACACTTAAGGTCCGATGACGCTAGGGTTATAGGGAAAGTTTGTACGTGGTTACTGGATGTTGTTCGGAGTCCCGGGTGAGATCCCGGACGTCACGAGGAGTTCCGGAATGGTCCGGAGGTAAAGAATAATATACAGGAAGTGAGGTTTTGACCACCGGAAGTGTTTCGGGCGTCACCGGTAATGTACCGGGACCACCGGAGGGTTCCGGGGGTCCAACGAGAGGGGCCACCAGCCCTGAAGGCTTGCATGGGCCAAGAGTCGGAAGGGACCAGCCCTTGAGTGGGCTGGTGCGCCTCCCACTAGGGCCCAAGGTGCAGCTAGGAGGAGAAAGGGGGAAACCCTAGGCGCAGATGGGCCTAAGGCCCACCTAGGCCCCCCCTCTCCCCCTCTTGGCCGCCCCCCTCCATCCCATCTAGGGCTGCCGCCCTCCTAGGGGTGGGAACCCTAGAGGGGGCGCACCCTCCTCCCCTCCTCCTATAAATAGTGGGGGTTTTGGGGCTGCCGAACACATGAGTCTCTCTCCCTCTTGGCGCAGCCCTACCCCTATCCCTCCTTGTCTCTTGCAGTGCTTGGCGAAGCCCTGCTGGTGTGCCACGCTCCTCCACCATCACCATGTCGTCGTGCTGCTGCTGTACAGAGTCTTACCCAACCTCTCCCTCTCTCCTTGCTGGATCAAGGCACGGGAGACGTCACCGGGCTATACGTGTGTTGAACGCGGAGGCGCCGTTGTTCGGCGCTTAGATCGGAATCGACCGCGATCTGAATCGCTGCGTGTACAACTCCACCAACCGCGTTCTTGTAACGCTTCCGCTTAGCGATCTTCAAGGGTATGAAGATGCACTCCCTCTCTCTCGTTGCTAGTATCTCCTAGATTGATCTTGGTGACACGTAGGAAAGTTTTGAATTATTTCTACGTTCCCCAACATCTTCTTAGGCTATAGTGATGAGCATAAGGGATACCGTTCTTGGCATCCTGTCGGTCGTCGGATGCATATTTCTCGGGATGTGACTTTTGATGAGTCTTTTCCCCTCTACCCGCGTTCATCTTCCTCGACCTTTTTAGTGGAGGATATCTCTTTCCTCAATTTTTCTGACACACCTATCACTCTGGATGAGCCCTTGTCCATCTGTCCCGTTGCCCCTGCTTCTCCCACTATTGCAGATCCGATGTTGATACGTCTCCCACGTATCTATAATTCTATTGTTCCATGCTGTTATATTATCATTCTTGGATGTTTTACAATCAATTTATAGCAACTTTATATCATTTTCTGGGACTAACCACTACTGCAGGATGCTGCTAACGCGACACTACGATCAGACACCCTTCGAGAAACTGTGTGCGATGCCATAATCGCAAACGATGCTGTATGAAAACCGTCAGAAATGTGTAAAACATTTGCGATGACGGATGCATCAAACACGGTTCAGGTTTTAGTTGCGTGTGCAATGAAGGGCATACGGTTCGATTCATTTAACTGTTTGAGATGAGGAGGAACAAAAGAAACGGGCAGCCAGATGAAGGCGTGTGCGATACACAACATACAGTTCACTCGGAAGAACTGTTTGTGATTAGGCAACACAAAAGAAACGGTCAGCCAGATCAAGGTGTGTGTGATTGAGGGCATATGCTTCAGAAGGATTAACTGTTTTTGCTTAGGCAACATAATAGAAATGGGTTAGCCAAATCAAAGTGTTTGCGATTGATGGCATACACTTCACATGGATGAAATGTTTGCGATTAGCAACAACAAACTGAAACAGTTAGATAGATCAACGTGTGTGCGCTAGACGGGCACACACATTCTAATTAAAAGAACCGTGCGCGATGATGCTAACGTTGCCTATTGCGGTGCACCCTATGGTGTAAATGCCACGTACGCGGCCGAGAAGGCGTACGTGCCCAGATTACGCCTTTCGAGAATAATGCCGCACTTATAACCGTCAGTAAATTTTGAGCATGCGTCCCGTCACAATTTTTTTAGAAGAACATGGAGGCCGTATCCTGTCACAGTCCAAATTGCAAACCTGTTCACACCGATCAAAACCTAAATGGTTTCCCACTTAGGAGCGTATTACTACGCGGTTATAAATACTACTACTCCAAGATGACTGCACATTCCTCCTCAACTCCTCATCCACAAAAAGTCAAAAACAAACAAGCCATTCATCATCATTCCCTTGCGTCCGCCATGTCCAGCGTGAGTTCTGGGTCGAGAGATTGCCACCAGGGAGAGGCAAGCCTGGAAGCGGGAGCACAAGAGATGTCCCGCCTCGCCGCCAAAGCAGCCAACATGTCCCGTTGCACGGCCGTTGCAGCAGAGAGGTCCCGCCACGCCACCGAAGCAGCACGGAGGACCCGTCGCGCCGTCGAAGAAACAAACTGGTCCGGCCATGCCAAGGAAGCAGAAGAGATGTCCCGCCGCACCGCGAATGCGGCAGAGATGGCCTCCCGTGCCGCGGCGGCCTGGGAAAATGCCTCACGGGTAGGCGAGGACTCTTACAGGTGCATCCGTACCCTCGTTGTTGGTGTCAAAATCGGCGGATCTCGGGTAGGGGGTCCCGAACTATGCGTCTAAGGTCGATGGTAACAGGAGACAGGGGACACGATGTTTACCCAGGTTCGGGCCCTCTTGATGGAGGTAATACCCTATGTCCCGCTTGATTGTTCTTGATGATATGAGTATTACAAGAGTTGATCTACCACGAGATCGTAGAGGCTAAACCCTGAAAGCTAGCCTATGGTATTATTGTATGTATATCTCTATCGACTAGCCTGGCCCTGGTTTATATAATGCACCAGAGGCCTAGGATAACAAGAGTCCTAGCCGAATATGCCGGTGGGGGAGGAGTCCTTGTCTTGACCACCAAGTCTTGTGGAATCTTCCTTGTATGCGGCAGCTGTCCGAACTGGCCCATGCGTATACGGCCATGGGGGTCCTCGGTCCAATCTAACTGACCGGGAGACGGCGTGGTGAGTACCCTCTAGTCCAGGACACCATCAGTAGCCCCCTGAACCGGTCTTCAAGTTGGGGACGCTCCTTGATTCTTCCGAACTGCTCTTCATCTTCGGTCGTCGGTCTTGAAAACTGGTTCAACAAATCTTCCCATCTTCTATCTTGAGGATTGCCGAGCTAAATCTAAAGATCTCACACGTCGGGTATCTGAGGAGCCCTTTAAGTCTTCGGCCTTTATCAATGCCTTGTTATTTTTATGCCACACCTCAGGTTTGAAGTTGTTCCCGGGCGGCAGCGTCCTCTTGTGTCCGAGCTCCTACGCCGGACTGCATTCGAGGTATCTTTTGCAGCCGAGCACCAACGCCGGACCACTTTCCGAGCTCCAACGCTGGACTATGTCCAAACTCCAACGCCGGACTGTATCCGGGCTCCAACACCGGACTATATCCGAGGTGTCATATCACCTTGGTTCAAAAAAGTTGAAGGAGTTTAGCCGAGCTTAATGTCGGAAATGCCCTCTATGGAACCAGCCACTAGTGCCCGAGCTTTATGTTGGACTATTTCCGAGGTGGTGCACCACCCCGGCTATGGGCCGATTTTTTGTCAATATTTTTTATTGGTGCAATTTATTCTCTGCCGAGATATATAACCAGTAGCCCTGAAGGTGTGTATCGGTCTAAAACCCGAGATGCGCTTGAAGGATGACATAAAACCGCTGATCCCAGTAGCCGCTGAGACTCGGGTTGATTTGCAAAAATCGGTCTGAGGACCAACTCCTAGCTCGGCAGAATACTTCAGGACAAAAAGCGATGTGCAGAGTCCTCGAGACTCAGGTTGGGTGCGGCCGACCAACCTGAGGATCATAATCTCCTCGAAAACTATATTGCACTTAAATTTTCTGCAATGGATTGCCAATGCAGTAGCCCCCGAGACACTAGTCAGGTGGCAACACCAGATCAGGGGATTGATGTGCCCCTTTAATATTTGTAAATAATAAGCCTGAAGCCTAGTAGCCCCCGAGCCTTAATGCAGGCACGGATGGGCGAATTAAGGATCGATATCCATAGTAAAATCACAAATTAGGTGTAATGACTCTATGTATCCAAGTACTTTACGTCATTAATGCTCGGATCCGCATTCTACAAAACTTTGTTGACCGACCATCGGCTTCCACCTCCTTGGCAGTAGCCGAGGAGTGTTTGTCCTACTTTATAAAGCCTTTATGAGGGCAAAGATTTACGATAAACAAGGCAATCTGGCCATACGGTTTTATAAACAAAGGTATGCAGAGAGATATGTTATATTACTGTTTAACATAAGAAAGGTCTTCCAAAGAAAATGTGGTGGCTCGGCCGGAAAAGGCTGGTGACAGCGACGGCAAGAGGCGGAGGCGGCACCGGAGTTCGGGCGCGAGCGGATTCAGCGTTAGAGCATGCGAGCGGTCAAATTAACTAACCAGGCGGGGTCTACGGCACTCCAGGTGCTCGTTGGAGCTACTAGCTCGAGCGGAGAAGCTCGGTGGCGAGCCCTACGACGGCAATGTCGGACGGTGAAGTTCGGCTTGCGGGCGAGCTAGCTACGGCGAAAAGCACGGCGAGGAGAGGAAAGGAGGAAGGGAGGAGCTCACCGTGTGGCCAAGAAAGGCCCGTGCGAGGTTAGGAGCAACAGCATTGGACGAAGACGACGACGGGCGCCGGCAACCGAGAAGGAGAGGTGAGGTCGATCTCGAGCGTGCGGTCATTCCCGAGCTCGATGACGAGGTGTAGTCGAGGCAGCCGAGCGAGGTGGAGCGGTAGGGCGCATCGGCAAGGCGATCGGGAGGCGGTGGCCGCGGGATCGACGGCGGCGCGTCGACGACCACGCATGGGCGAACGAGACAGAGAGGTAGAGGGGCGAACGAGGGGAGTAGGAGCGCTAGGGTTTTTCGACGGTGGGAGAGAGAGCCGGGGCGCGCCTTATCCACGCTGGGGAGCGGCGGATGGCCGGCACGTGGTCATCTGCGGCGACGGACGTGCCTCGGTCGACCACCGCACGGGGATGAACAGGAGGTAGGGGAAGGGGTAAGTGGGCCGGCCTGCTGGGTTTGCCCTGGTGGGCTAGAGCCCAGGGGAACAGGGAAGGGGGCTTCTTTTTCTTTTACTTTTGCTCTTTTCTTTTTACAGAAAGGGGTTTAGTAATATTTTGAGCTTCCATAAGATTTTGCAAAAATGTGAAACTTGGTCACATAATTACTTTGCAATATCCAGCACTGCCACAAAAGGTTTGGGCATTTTTGGAGTTCAATTGAATTTACACAATAAAGAAAAGGGCATTTTAAAGGCTATTTTTGCTCTGTTAAAATGCATTAGGACCATTTAGAGTTGATGATGATGTTGTGTTCCTTAACAAATAATTGTTATGGAATTTTTGAAAAATGATGAACATTTTTCCAGCAACCTTTGAGCAACTTCAAACTTCACTTGAATTTGAATTGACTGGAATTTCAAATGGGATATTGAACAGAGGTGATTAAGCACTGTTTGGAAAGATGATTAGTTTAATCACAAAGGGTTACTGTAGCATGACACTGGGGGTGTTACAGTAACGAGATTGAACGAGGTATTGGGATACCAACGATCGAATCTCGGGCAAGTAACGTACCGATTGACAAAGGGAATTGTATACGGGATTGGTTGAATCTTCGACATTGTGGTTCATCCGATGAGATCATCGTGGAAGATGTGGGAGCCAACATGGGTATCCAGATCCCGCTGTTGGTTATTGGCCGAAGAGTTGTCTCGGTTATGTCTGCATGATTCACGAACCCGTAGGGTCTACACACTTAAGGTCCGATGACGCTAGGGTTATAGGGAAAGTGTGCTTCTGTCGTGTTTTGACAACAACCAAGAAGAAAGCACATTTACAGCTCATATATAAATTTTAAGAGCCCCAAGTGACTTGGGTAAAAGAATTTTATATACAATGATTGTATGTACCGAAGTACTTATATCATATCTGTGTTCACACAAACTTTAAACGCGTCTTAACCGACCGTCGGCTTCTCCCTCTTCGGCCAAGGGCCGAAAAGTGTCATGTACTCCGCCTGTCGAGAGTATCGATGGTGTTTCCGATGACCAGGCAATCAGGTTATAAGGCTGTAACAGACAAAGCGCGCTCAGGAAACTTATGTTATATTACTAACGAAGTGTAAGAAGCATCTTCAAAGAAAATAGTACCCCCACCGATACCTTTCTTCGGTGCTCATTATTACTATGAGACTTGTGCAATAGATTTTTTGTACTCATGAGTTCCGTTGTGTGCCGACCATGATTGAAAACAATAAGAGCGCTAGCTTTCGGCTTCACCCAGTCTGAGGTCAGAGCTCGGATGACCCGGTCGTGACAATCGCAGAGGTGCTCCCTTTACTCCCTAGCCGAACAATCGGGAACGTAGGGGTAAACACAAAAGTGAGGCAACCCAGCTTGCAAATCGCTTAGGTCAATATGGTGCATATTGTGGCGTAATTCATGAACAAGGAACGAAGCCATACAAGTATAATCATATGCGAGAGGAAAAGCTCCATCAAGGGAGCCCCCAAATAAACGGGGTATTTGAATATGCGATTCACAAACAATGTTAGGACAAGAAACTTTGTCCCAAAAAACTTTGTGCCGAAAAGTATAATGCTTGGTCGAACCGAACAAAATTTAAAACTGAAAGTTTTTGAGCATGAAAGCGACTTAGCTGGTTAATGTGCTCGATGTTGATGACGCAGGCCGAGATTGTGGCGGGACGAGATCATAGCCCCTGATACGTCTCCAACGTATCTATAATTTTTGATTGCTCCATGCTATATTATCTACTGTTTTGGACTATATTGGGCTTTATTTTCCACTTTTACATTATTTTTGGGACTAACCTATTAACCGGAGGCCCAACCCAGAATTGCTGTTTTTGCCTATTTCAGTGTTTCGAAGAAACGGAATATCAAACGGAGTCCAAATGGAATAAAATCTTCGAGAACGTGATTTTCTCACCGAACGTGATCCAGGAGACTTGGACCCTGCTCCAAGGAACAAAAGAGGCATTCACGAGGGTGGGGGGCGCGCCCCCTGCCTCGTGGGCCCCTCGTTGCTCCTTCGGCGTACTTCTTCCTCCTATATATACACACATACCCCCAAACGATCAGAACAGGAGCCAAAAACCTAATTCCACCGCCGCAACTTTCTGTATCCATGAGATCCCATTTTGGGGCCTCTTCCAGAGCTCCGCCGGAAGAGGGCCGCCATCACGGAGGGCTTCTACATCATCCTAGCCCCTCCGATGAAGTGTGAGTAGTTTACCTCAGACCTTCGGGTGCATAGTTAGTAGCTAGATGGCTTCTTCTCTCTCTTTGAATCTCCATACAAAGTTCTCCCCCTCTCTTGCGGAGATCTGTTCGATGTAATCTTCTTTTTGCGGTGTGTTTGTTGAGACTGATGAATTGTGGGTTTATGATCAAGTCTATCTATGAATAATATTTGAATCTTCTCTGAATTCTTTTATGTATGATTGGTTATCTTTGCAAGTCTCTTCGAATTATCCATTTGTTTTGGCCAACTAGATTGGTAGTTCTTGCCATGGGAAGAGTGCTTAGCTTTGGGTTCGATCTTGCGGTGTCCTTACCTAGTGATAGCAGGGGCAGCAAGGCACGTATTGTATCGTTGCCATCGAGGACAACAAGATGGGTATTTCATATTGCATGAATTTATCTCTCTACATCATGTCATCTTGCTTAAAGCGTTACTCTGTTTTTAACTTAATACTCTAGATGCATGCTGGATAGCGGTCGATGAGTGGAGTAATAGTAGTAGATGCAGAATCATTTCGATCTACTTGTCACGGACGTGATGCCTATATACATGATCATGCCTAGATATTTTCATAACTATGCTCAATTCTGTCAATTGTTCAACAGTAATTTGTTCACCCACCGTAGAATACTTATGCTCTTGAGAGAAGCCACTAGTGAAACCTATGGCCCCGGGTCTATTCTCATCATATCAATCTCTATCACTTTAATCTTGCTTTGCTTTTTTACTTTGCTTTTACTTTTTACTTTGCATCTTTATACCAAAAATACTAAAAATATTTTATCTATCAGATCTCACTCTTGTAAGTGAACGTGAAGGGATTGACAACCCCTAATCGCGTTGGTTGCGAGTAGCTATCGCTTTGTGCAGGTACGAGGGACTTGAGAGTGGCTTCCTACTGGATTGATACCTTGGTTCTCAAAAACTGAGGGAAATACTAACGCTACTCTGCTGCATCATCCCTTCCTCTTCGGGGAAAACCAATGCAAGCTTAAGACATAGCAAGAAGGATTTCTGGCGCCGTTGCCGGGGAGTCTACACAAAAAGTCAACATACCAAGTACCCATCACAATCCCTATCTCTCGCATTACATTATTTGCCATTTGCCTCTCATTTTCCTCTCCCCCCAATTCACCCTTGCCGTTTTATTCGCCCTCTCTCTCTATCCTCCCTCTCTATTTGCCTTTTGTTTGCTTGTGTGCTAGTTTGCTTGCTTGTCGTTATGTCTGAAACTGGGGAAGTTATTGGCAATATGAGCGATAACAATATCATGGAAAATTCTGATGCTCCTGCTAAAGAACCTACCATCTTTCATACAAAAAAATTCCGTGTTGGTAGTGGTAATATTATTGGAAAAGGAGTTATTCAAGATTTCTTTACTTGTGCCGGTGCTTTACCTTTTATGGGTAGTTCTATCCTTCACAAAACCAGTAGTCTTGCGGACGTTATTGCCATGCTTGTAGTTGAACTTGAAAGACAATTCATGCACATGCATCCTTCCATACAAAGGATTTTTCTAGAATTTTCTAATATTGAGCATTCTTCTGTTAAGCGTGCTGCTACTATCTTTTTGGCTCATGAGTTTAGATTCATAATAAGAGAATCCAAAGAAATCTTTGTGAATTATAGGGTGGACGCTTGTCATCCTCCCGTAGAGGCTATCCTCTTTGATCAAGAAGAAATAATGTGTTGTCAATCTCTAGATTATGTTGCTTTCAATGAAAATCTTAGAAGAAGGATTCCTACCAATGTTTTAGTTGATAGAATTTCTGAACTTAATGATGATTTGGCTATTCGAAATATTGAGCTAGGATATTCTCTTGAATATAGGCTTACAAAGTTCTGTCAAAAGAATTCTTATAATGATGAATTGGTTGTGCATTATGAAGGACCAAAGGAGGAACCTATACCTCCCAAGGTTGATCTTGGGGACTTTTGTCCCGTTAAATTTAGTCCTTTTGATTACTTTTGCTTGCCTCAAAGAAAACTTGCTGCCGAACGTAGAGAATATGAAATGAGTTTTAACAATCTATCTTACTATTATGGCAATACCTAGATCTATCCTCGCTTTTATGCCTAGCTAGGGGCGTTAAACGATAGCGCTTGTTGGGAGGCAACCCAATTTTATTTTTATTACTTGCTTTTTGCTCCTGCTCAGTAATAAATAAATTATTTAGCCTCTGTTTTGTTTGTGTTTTTTGTGTTTAATTAGTGTTTGTGCCAAGTAGAACCGTTGGGAAGACTTGGGGAAAGTCTTGTTGAACTTGCTGTAAAAAACAGAAACTTTAGCGCTCACGAGAACTGCTGTCATTTTTATTTGAAGAGTGCTATTTAGTTAATCATTTTTGAAGATGATTAATAGATAAATTCCTCACGTCCAGAAATTTATTTTATAATTTTTGGGGTTCCAGATCTTGCGCTAGCTACAGATTACTACAGACTGTTCTGTTTTTGACAGATTCTGTTTTTCGTGTGTTGTTTGCTTATTTTGATGAATCTATGGCTAGTAAAATAGTTTATAATCCATAGAGAAGTTGGAATACAGTAGGTTTAAAACCAATATAAATAAATAATGAGTTCATTACAGTACCTTGAAGTGGTATTTTGTTTCTTTCGCTAACGGAGCTCACGAGTTTTCTATTTTGAGTTTTGTGTTGTGAAGTTTTCATGTTTTGGGTGATTTCTTTTGATGGATAATGGAACAAGGAGTGGCAAGAGCCTAAGCTTTGGGATGCCCATGGAACCCCCAAGATAATCCAAGGACACAAAAAATTCAAAGCTTGGGGATGCCCCGGAAGGCATCCCCTCTTTCGTTCACTTCCATCGGTAATTTACTTGGAGCTATATTTTTATTCACCAACATGATATGTGTTTTGCTTGGAGCGTCTTGTATTATTTGTGTCTTTGTGTCTTAGTATGCCACAATCATCCTTGCTGTACACACCTTTTGAGAGAGCCATACATGAATTAAAATTTGGTAGAATACTCTATGTGCTTCACTTATATCTTTTGAGCTAAGTAGTTTTGCTCTATGTGCTTCACTTATATCTTTTGAGCTAAGTAGTTTTGCTCTATGTGCTTCACTTATATCTTTTGAGCTAAGTAATTTTGCTCTATGTGCTTCACTTATATCTCTTGAGCTAGATAATTTTGCTCTATGTGCTTCACTTATATCTTTTGAGCGTTATAGTTTTGCTCTATGTGCTTCACTTAGATCTTTTAGAGCACGATGGTGGATTTGTTTTAAAGAAACTATTGATCTCTCGTGCTTCACTTAAATTATTTTGAGAGTCTTAATAGCATGGTAATTTGCTTAATAATAATATGCTTGGTATCCAAGATTTGTGAAACTTTCTTTTGAGTGTGTTGAATACAAAGAAAAGATTGAAGCATGATAATTGTTTTGAGATATGGAGGTGATAATATTAAAGTCATGCTAGTTGAGGAGTTGTGAATTTAAAGAATACTTGTGTTAGAGTTTGTGATTCCCGTAGCATGCACGTATGGTGAACCGTTATGTGACGAAGTCGGAGCATGATTTGTTTATTGATTGTCTTCCTTATGAGTGGCGGTCGGGGATGGTCTTTTCCTACCAATCTATCCCCCCTAGGAGCATGCGCATAATACTTTGCTTTGATAACTTCTAGATTTTTGCAATAAGTATATGAGTTCTTTATGACTAATGTTGAGTCCATGTATTATACGCACTCTCACCCTTCCACCTTTGCTAGCCTCTCTAATACCGCACACCTTTCGCCGGTATCATACACCTACCATACACCTTCCTCAAAACATCCACCATACCTACCTATTATGGCATTTCCATAGCCATTCCGAGATATATTGCCATGCAACTTTCCACCATCTAGTTCATCATGACACATTCATCATTGTCATATTGCTTAGCATGATCATGTAGTTGACATAGTATTTGTGGCAAAGCCACCGTTCATAATTTCTTCATACTTGTCACTCTTGATTCATTGCATATCCCGGTACACCGCCGGAGGCATCCATATAGAGTCATACTTTGTTTTAGAATCGAGTTGTAATCATTGAGTTGTAAATAAATAAAAGTGTGATTATCACCATTCAATAGAGCACTGTCCCAATAAAAAAAGAGAAAAAGGCCAAAGAAAAAAAAGAAGGCCCAAAAAAAAGAAAATAAATAAAAAGGGGCAATGCTACTATCATTTTTTCCACACTTGTTCTTCAAAGTAGCACCATGATTTAGCGAGTCTCATATATTGTGCTTTAAAGTTGCACCATGTTCTTCATATAGAGAGTCTCATATGTTGTCACTTTCATATACTAGTGGGAATTTTACATTATAGAACTTGGCTTGTATATTCCAATGATGGGCTTCCTCAAAATTGCCCTAGGTCTTCGTGAGCAAGCAAGTTGGATGCACACCCACTAGTTTCTTTTGTTGAGCTTTCATGCATTTATAGCTCTAGTGCATCCGTTGCATGGCAATCCCTACTCACTCACATTGATATCCATTGATGGGCATCTCCATAGCCCGTTGATACGCCTAGTTGATGTGAGACTATCTTCCCCTCCTTTTTGTCTTCTCCACAACCACCATTCTATTCCACCTATAGTGCTATATCCATGACTCACGCTCATGTATTGCGTGAAGATTGAAAAAGTTTTGAAAAAGTTAGAGTATAAAACAATTGCTTGGCTTTTCATCAGGGTTGTGAATGATTTAAATACTTTGTGTGGTGAAGATGGAGCATAGCCAGACTATATGATTTTGTAGGGATAACTTTCTTTGGCCATGTTATTTTGAGAAGACATAATTGCTTTGTTAGTATGCTTGAAGTATTATTATTTTTATGTCAATATAAACTTTTGTCTTGAACCTTTCTAATCTGAATATTCATACCACAATTAAGAAGATTTGCATTGAAATTATGCCAAGTAGCACTCCGCATCAAAAATTCTCTTTTTATCATTTACCTACTCGAGGACGAGCAGAATTAAGCTTGGGGATGCCTGATACGTCTCCAACGTATCTATAATTTTTGGGACTAACCTATTAACCGAAGGCCCAGCCCAGAATTGTTGTTTTTTGCCTATTTCAGAGTTTCGAAGAAACGGAATATCAAATGGAGTCCAAACGTAATAAAATCTTCGGGAACGTGATTTTCTCACCGAACGTGATCCAGGAGACTTGGACCCTGCTCCAAGGAACAAAAGAGGCGGTTGTCGTGGTTCTAACTCTGACAGTGATGTAGGGGGGTATGTATGGAGAGGCTAGATCTTAGCTATTGGGAAGTTGTAAACACACCAAGATGTATGAGTTCAGGCCCTTTGCGGAGGAAGTAACAACCCTACGTCTCGGTGCCCGGAGGCGGTCGACTGGATTACTGGCGTGTGAATAACAGGGGTGTGAACCCTTCATACTGAGGAGGGGGTGGCTTATATAGAGTTCGCCGGCCTCCTCCTGCCCTC
The DNA here is from genome assembly GCF_002162155.2 of Triticum dicoccoides. Lineage (NCBI taxonomy): Eukaryota > Viridiplantae > Streptophyta > Magnoliopsida > Poales > Poaceae > Triticum > Triticum dicoccoides. The sequence continues at coordinate 258,769,355 of NC_041380.1, forward strand.
AATAATGCAGGGTTTAAGGTACATTTAAGGTTGGGAGTTACTGGTAACGCCCCTAATAAAGTGCTATAATGGCCATAAAGACTACTTGATAGCCGACCGTTTGCCTGCGGAGTGACTTTAGGTCTCCTGGCGGTCGAGTGGTTGGCTTCATGGTCGAGTGATAGCTTCTTGGTCGAGTGTCTTGAACCCGTCGAGTGGGATACCTTCAAGTCGATTGAAAGGTGACTTCTTCTAGGGATGTCCTAGGGTAGGGCTTCTTGGACAGGTCCGTGCCCCTACCCTAGGTACATGGCTTCATCATTAGCCCCCGAATGGATCGAGGTTAGAGTGCGGAAAGAGTTGGAGATCTTTCCGACTGGTTCTTTGGGCTACGTGAGTGCCTCGTTTTGGGTCAATCGTCACGGATGACGTTGCCAACCTTTTTCAGTCGCCTTGATCCATTCCAGGCCTTTCGTCGAGTGAATTTCTTTATTTGTGACATACCAAGCGTCGGCGCGGGCGGGGTCTTCCGTTTTGACAAGTTGTTCTGCAGCCCGCGGATGTCGTGGGATTTTGGATTTTGGGAAGCGCGCGGGACGGGAGCGGCCGCAGTAATCGGAAGCGATAAAGCGGAAGCTCCTCGATCCCCGCGTCGCCTTTTTCGCCACGTACTGCGCGTGCGTCTGCTGCGGGATTTGACTGGATAGTTTGGGCCTACCAGTCAGCCACTCGGGAGCAGCCCCTTATAAATCGCCGGCTCGGGGTTTCCAAGCAGTGCGCTCTCTTCTCCTCCTTTCTTCTTCCTCTCTCCCTTCGCAAGTCCTTCCGCCACCTCCGTTCTCGCCCCGGCGCAGCAGGCCCGTGCGAGACTTCGTCGGCGACGATGACGAAGGGCAAGACCTCCGCTCTGGAGCGCGTGAAGAAGGCAGCGGCGCAGGGGAAGGGGAAAAGATCCGCTCGGGGCGGATCCTACTCAAGGTCCGCTCTGCCCAAGGGCTGGATCCAGGGCGATTGGATGCCGTCAGTGATCCGGCAAGAGGATCTCGATGACATGGTCGAGGGGGGAGTCATTCCCCACGAGGCTGCGCGTCTTCCGGGGAGAGAGATCGAACCTCAACCTCGCGATGGCGAGTGCGTGCTCCTAGCCACCCACATCGACCGAGGGTTTTCTCTGCCGCCCCATCCTTTTTTTCAGGGCTTCTTGAACTTCTTCGGAGCGCAGCTCCACCACTTTACTCCCAACTCCATTGTATACCTCGCCGCTTTCATTTCCATGTGTGAGGCTTTCTTGGGTTGCCGCCCCCATTGGGGACTTTTCAAGCACTTCTTTACCTACCGTTCTCAATCGGTCAAGAAGGATAAGTCGAGTGACGAGAGGACGCAGGTGATCCAGTTGTGCGGGGGCTTGGCGATCCAGACGAGGGGGAAGAGCTGTTTTCCATCCATTACTTTCCCAGAGTCGGTCCGTGGCTGGCAGGCGACCTGGTTCTACGGTCAGGACCAGGCGACCCCAGGATAGTCGACTGGTCTTCCTCCTTTCTCCCTCGACCGAGCTGAAAAACCTGCTTCTCTGAAAGTGGCGCCGGAGGAAAGGGCTCAAGTCAAAGTGCTGGCCGGTCGAGTGGTTGAGCTTGTCCGTGAGGGCGTGACGGGCATGGATTTGCTGGAGGTCTTCCTCCGGAGGCGCATCCAACCGCTCCAGGCCTGTGACCACCCGATGTGGCTGTACTCGGGTCTTGACGACACCACTCGGATCCACCCGGAGGAGGTCACTGATGAGATGCTGGAGGGGTGGCTGTCGAGCATCACAGGAAACAAGGACAAACCCCGAGGAGCCAGGAGGGTAATTCCACTCGACAACTCGTACGACGTGGACCAGGTATGTCTCTATGCTCCTGACTGAGGTCTTGTTTTTCTTCATTGGTCTTCTTTGAGTTGGTCGATCGACCTTTGTCTTGTCTGTTGTTTTTCAGGCAACTACCGAAATGTACTCGACGCCCAATGGGGCACAGGGGCCAACCGAGGAAGGGGAGGCGAGCGGAGGTGAGAGCGGGGACGATCAAGGCGAGTGGGAGTCCGACGGTGAAGGAGAGGGAGGCGATGACGTCGACTCCAGCGAAGAGGAGGAGGAGGAGTT
>NC_041380.1:258771778-258774695 GCF_002162155.2 Triticum dicoccoides
AGCTCACACACGACCCAGCGCGGGAGCGTGGTAGTGCGACTGCTCCTGTTGGGCAGTCGTCGAAACGCCCTCGGACCTCTTCTCCAACGCCGACTGGAAAGGCTCCCAAGCACCCGCGCGCAGCGCCGTCCAAGCCGCCCAAGGCTCTGCCCAAGATGAAGATGGCCGTCCCCACCATTTCTGGGTAATAATAAAACTTGTTATCCTTTGTCGACCGTGGACGGATCCTTGGTCGATCCATTGAGCCAACCGACTGACTTTCGAGGCTTGCGGTGCTGCTACCTCTGAGATCTCCGCCAAGGACGACGACCAAGAGATGGAGGATGCTGTTACCTCCAACCCTGGTACGATTACTGACGTTCCGCTTTGAGTCGACTAAACATTTATTGCAATGCTGGTCGATTGAACGTTTCCTTTGTAGCCCCTCCTCATGTTATCGACCTCCCGGATGACGACGACAACGAACCGCTGAGAATGAGGAGGAACAAGAGGTCGACGGCTGACAAGACCCCCCAACCTGCTCCGGCGTCTGAGGCCATGGCTCGGGATGATGGTGACACCACTCGGGCTTCTGTGACTTTTGCCATTCCTCTGACGAGCGTGCGGCCTTCGGCGTCGACTGCGGATCCACCTTCGCTTTTTGCTGCGTACCCCGTCCCTGAGGACCAAGCGGCTGCTGCAAAGGAGGCTATACACCAGGCGGGGATCATGATGGAGCAAGTGAAGATGGCTCAGGATGCCAGCCAAGCAGCCTATGACGCGAGTTCGGCTCTTCAGAGCAACGTCCAGGTCAGTCGACTCAACACTTGGTCTGTTATGATATGTTGTTTGAAGAGTCTCTTTTCCGAAGATCTTTTGTATCTGTATCTGTACACCCACTGGGTGTGTCTGCCAATTCTTGGACGAGTGGGGGAACGCTAAGTGCACCCACTGGGTGTAGTCCCCGAGACTATGGTGGACTGCTGGCAGTCGACTGTAGTCTTTACATTGTGTTGCTGTAGCTGTATTTCTTCACTCGGTTTTTCCCCGAAGATCTTTTTTTTGGTCGAACCAGTGAGGGCACGCTGAGTGCACCCACTGGGTGTAGTCCCCGAGACTACTGTCGAATGTTTTTGATTCGGCTGTGGTCTTAGAAACGTCGTCATTGTCTCTTAGTTACTCGGAAGCAACTTATCTTGGACGTCTGTCGACTGATTTTTCTTTTACAGAAATCCTGCGAACTTGTAGCTCGCTATACTGAGTTGGAGAAGCAGAAGATTCAACTGAACCTTGATCTGGAGCTGGCCAGAACAGAGCTGCAGAAGGTCAGAGACGGCGCCGCAGGTAAGACAACTTTGTCGACTGGTTAGTTTTTAGGCTTGAGTACCCTTCTGCTATTTCCGAGTCAATCATCACTTCTTTGCAGAAAAACTGAGCGAAGCTCTGGCGAAGAAGGATCAGGACTTGGCTGCTGCCCGTAAGGAGGCTGACGACAAGATCGCTCTGGCCGAACAGAAGCTGGCTTCGGTCGGCCAATTTGAAGAAGAGAATGCCAAGCTGAAGACCGCCCTGGATGAAGCCAACCGGGAGTGTACACGTTGGAAGAAGGAGAACCTCACCCTGAGCGAGAAGGTGGAAGGCATCGCTCGCAGGAGGGACGACCTGGAGAGCTACTTGAGGAGCCTCACCAAGAAGTTGTATATCAAGCTTGAAGGTGCACATTCAGTTCCGACTGTTTTTTTTGTGTCGACTCAGTCTATGAAAATTGGCTTATCCTTGGATCGTGTATGCAGAGCTTTGCCAGAACTTTGAAGAGGAGACTGGGCGGATCGAAACAGGTTTGGATCCAATCAACTCTCCCGTGAAAGATGAAGCTGCCATGAATCTGCTCCGACTGGAATCTCGCATTGACGGCGTCATGGGCTACTTGGCTCGACTGAAGGTTGCCATGTCACGGATCGACCCGGCACTTTGTCCAAAGGCTACGCTCCAAAACGATCTCGAGTCTCTGATGACTCGACTTAACGGAATCCCTGACCGAGTGCAGGAGTGGAAGAAGTCTTCTGCTCGGTGTGGCACTGATGTGGCTCTGTCTCTGGTCCGCGTCCATTGCAAGGAGGCGCGAGAAGAGAAGCTGTCCGCCATCCAAGTTGCAAATACCAGGAAGCACAACTTTCAAGATTTCATGGAGACTTTCATCGCTGCTGCCACCCGTATTGCAGACAGGATCGACTTGGACGAGTTCGTCGCCCCTTCCGGTCCTCCACCTGAGGAGTGAAAAACTTTTAAGCTCCACTTTAAATTTGCCTCGGAATGCCGAGTGGATTTTGTAACCATTAAACTCCGTCGAGCTGAGGGCTCGATTACTTTGGCTTGAGGTCTGGGACCTTTTAGGCTTTATCTGATCTTGATTTCTCGTTGAATATCTTCATGGTTTGATTCGTCGAGTGGATCTTGATCTTCACTCGGAATAACCTTGTATTTGCGGCGCAGCTCTGAAAGGGAAGGTAGCAGTCGACTCGCGGATTGGGTTGTGTCTTGTACTTAGGCGAGCACTGGGCTGCAGCTAAGCCTCCGAGTGAGAGGTTTGCTCTCCACTCGGTAGGATTTTTAAACACTTAGGCGAGCGTTGGGCTGCAGCTAAGCCCCCGAGTGGGAGGATCGCTCTCCACTCGGTAGGATTTTTTCAAACTTAGGCGAGTGCTGGACTGTAGCTAAGTCTCTAAGTGAGAGAACTTAGGCGAGTGCTGGACTGCAGCTAAGCCCCCGAGTGGGAGGATCGCTCTCCACTCGGTAGGATTTTTTCAAACTTAGGCGAGTGCCGGACTGCAGCTAAGTCTCTAAGTGAGAGAACTTAGGCGAGTGCTGGACTGCAGCTAAGCCCCCGAGTGGGAGGATCGCTCTCCACTCGGTAGGATTTTTTCAAACTTAGGCGAGT